>NC_138148.1:31608971-32208971 GCF_964199315.1 Orbicella franksi | reverse complement strand
TGAGCTCCTTTGTGAGGCGAACTTCTGTTGGAAAACCGCAAGGGCATAAACTTACAGCTTTTCCGTCCGAGATTGTATAAGCTATTACCTTACAATGTCTAAGAAGCGAATTGTTCTCAGTAGAAATCTAAACAGTGTGACCTGCGCTGTAGTGTCCCACAATTTTTTGTATCCTGAAAATAACGACCTCTTCGAAGACAGAGAGCTGCAGATCAGATACAGATCTCACGGGAAAGCAGTAACCTTCGATAACCTGTAACCAAGCTAAGGTGATTTCAATGGAGAGCGAGTAAGTGATATTTGAAATAAGAATTTACAACGCTTACAGCTAAGATTCGGTGGACCAACATTTAACGAATGGTAGAGAATAATTCTCTCCTGAGACCACTAAGTTCTCCTTCGTTTCTCAAAATTCTATACGTTACTTATAAAATAACTTGACACACGGAAAGCCGATAAGCAATTGCACATATCAATAAGAAAACCAAATATTTACAGCCAATGATAGGATCAATGTTGTTTAGAACAATCTTAGTAGTTTTTCGATCATGGATATCTTCATTTGTAAAGAGAAATTCAATTAATAAGCAGTTAACGGGAGAACGCATGTTTGCATTTTCGATGCATGAGGAGACAGAAAGGTCGCGAGGAGAAGCCGTGTAGACCAATGCTCGTAGAAAACAACAATGAGTTGCTTCTTAACTGACCAACAATTTTCTCGCACAAAAATGTATCTCGTACTTTTTAAAACACTAAATGACGAGGGATATCTGATTTTTTTTTTTTATAAAACACATACGCGCAAGTCTTAATCGGAAAGCTTTTCGGCGAATGATCAACTTACCAAAGTACTGGGTAGATCAGAACCAACCGTATTAACGGATTTGCAATACACCCCAACACAACATGGTACATACACATTTGTACTATTCCAAGATATTTTATAGGAAAGTAAAATTCATTTAATATCTTTCCAAAAATCTTATGCATTTTAAGATAAATTTTAGACATACGTTCGCTGTTTTATAATTAATGACGTGCTTGTCAACATCATTTGTTGTCAAGGATGCGACGTACGTTTTCGTTAGAGATGAAAATTTCTCCTCTCTTCAATATCGCATAAGTATAACAAACTTCGCTTGACTATAAGAGCCAGAAAAAGGGACTATGAAGAGTCTACAAACATACTGAGCCCGTGACCTCGGGTGGTTAAGTGCGAAAACTAATGTTAAACTAATGTTAAACATGAGTGATGAGCACACTAGGTTTCAGAAGAGAGTTTTCTAATATCACCCTTCGTCTTTCAACGTCAATATACAGGAACACCGTATTTTTCAAACAAAAGACACATCAGCTTGCAAATAATATACCGGTTTATTTAGAAGGCTAGGTACTCGTGTATACCAAAAATATTTCGCCTGTGGGTCAAATGTTTTGCGTTAATTTTCCCAATCACTTAGTTGGCTGCTTCAAATGTTGTTTATCGCGTGAAATTTATTTCGAGTTATAAAACAAAAATACTAAATACGATATATTTTTCGCTATCTCTACCTTAATTTTGAGTACAGAGGCTGCTATTCGAAACTAAAGATTTCAAACAAAACTTGTTAATAGACACGAAGAGAACGAAAAATAAAGCTCCGTTGTAGGTGAACTTCGGCATGAATCCGCAAGGGTCTATTTAACAAATTGACGCCAGTTTTTCATGCGTCTGTCCTGTTATTGATCATTAATTTCATCATAGCATTGTCAAAGTAGCTGTGAATCAACGAGGCGATAGCCGAGTGGATCCTCAGACTACTTTGACAATGTTATGACGAAATTCATTGTCAATAACAGGACAGACGCTTGAAAATCTGACGTCAATTTGTTTTTTACGATAACAAATTGTCAAATTGTCCGCTCTCGCTCGTTGACGCATCGCATAAATTATGAATCCATGTGTCTGTCCGCATATTGACAATGAAAATTAGCCAATGAGCGCGCGAGAATTTCTGCAGTTATCGTAAAAATAGCTTTTTCGTCCAAGATTGTGTAAGCTATCGTGCTACAATTTCTAAGAAGCAAATTATCCTCTTTGGCTTTTTGTTAACTCAGTGGCCTCATGGTGGTTAAAATTAATAACTGTTTATTCAAAACATGCTTTTAGAAAATTAATAGCCTGGATTAAGAGTGCGCGAGGAGAAGATTCCTGTCTGTTAGACGCGCAGCTTAGTCTACAACCCAAATTTCGCGCGCGAGGTTCGCGCCTCGCGCGGCAAAGATCTGATGCTCAGTTGCATGCTGTGGCTACGTATATAAATATCATGTTACTAAATTTATCTCGTGAATAAACACGTCTCGACTAGCTGTTCAGTCGTTTGGTTTGCTAATTATTAACGTTGAGGGCCAAGTTCACCTGAAAAATGTTCATTAAACAGATGCCCAAGTTGATGATAAGGACACAATAGCACCGTGACTTTAGAGAATCGTGTTTACAATTTTAGAGTCAAGATGGGATGTGGTGGAAGTAAGGCTATCAAGACCAGGACCGCACCGGCGCCTGTTGCTGAACAGACGCAGTCGCCAGGTCTGAAGGAGACAAGTGCTGCTAAACAGCACAGGCAACAACCAGAGGGCAAGATAACTGAAGAAACAGTTGAAGAAACAGCACCAGCAGATGGATATGGTCGCCAAGGAACAGAAGATGATAAGCAAGCGACGGAGGAACAAGGCGAAGATGTCGAGGGACCCATAACTCAAGAACAGATTTCTTTGGTGCAGAATACTTGGAAACTTGTGAATGGAGATCTGGAACAAGTTGGAGTCGAGTTCTATATAAGGTAAGCCCCGAAAGTTCTGCAAAATTGACTCATCTCTTGTTTTGACATGGCCGCGAGTTGTTCGTAACGAAACTTCTCGCATCTGTTTAGATAATGAGGTCAGGGCTAACTATTTGAAATCATATACTTTGATATACAGAAATGCCAGTCATCATATCATATGTTACTCGACCTCTAAAACAAGAGCAACGTTCAGAAATTATACGTTGCTTTACTGAACTGAGCAGGCATCGCATTAGTTGCTTTTCTTTTCGCAGGCTCTGAGACTGTTGTTCTATCTTCAAGATTCGCCGTACGCATTGCATTGAGATTTGCTTTTGACTAAATATTCCTACGATCACGTCCTGTTTGGTAATAACGAACTATGGTCAGAACCGCATAACTTTTGCCAATGATTTTTACCATGTCAAATGCGTCAGTTATCTCTCTAAGCCCGTCACGCATGTTTCAGATGATTTACCCGTAGTTACGACTGAAACTCATTAATGGCGAGGTGAAACAGGCGCGTGCTAATAAACTGAGGGTTGTAAAAATATCTGGAATAGAGCGAATGTTGGCTTCAAGTGTATGTCGAGACGATCAAAATACAAATAGACAAAAATAATGAAAAATACAGCTCTGCTATACATATCATTAATCCTTTTTCTCCCCGTGGAATTCTTTTCTCCTCCCCCTTATCGCATGCCGGGCGGGACCAACAAAAGTCTGTTGCTAAGGACTAAATTATTTCAAAACAAACTGTTTTTTCCAATGAACGTGCGCGCACAAAGCTCTATGATAACCGGAGCCGTAGCCAGTGTGTGTTTGTTTTAGGGGAGAGTAAAACCCTGCGAAATACCTAGGAAGAGAATTTAACCATGGACATTGCCTGAATCATAACTTTGTTCTGGCTAAGGCACTGATAACGCTCTGATTTTGGTTTTTTCATTTTCTGTTTTTCATTTTTTCCCGTAGTTCCATCTTGCCTGCAAGATTGTAAAACACAAAACTCGACAAAGCTAATCGTAAATATTATGAAAGCCTTTTATTTTCAAGTTTTGCCAACAGTTGCTTCCAGGCCGGAGGCGAAAATTAGTCGTAGAACATTGTTCTTCGAACTAAAATTGTAATTTGAAGTAAAGCTAAGGGAATTTTACATTACACGTTTTCCATCTGAGCGGTGAAGTTTTGGGACTTTTCTGGAACGTTTCTCAAATTTTCCTTCAAATCATTTAAGCTAACACGCACTTTAACTACGTTTCTGTTGTCTGTCCAACAGTCCAGTCCCCAGCACTGATGGATCAAGTGAATATATGACAGATCACATATTTGAACTGTGGAGAAAGATATAAAGACATGATTGGTCATCGAAGATTTTTTTCCACAATTCTGGATTAGAAGCACACCTGTTTCACCTCGCTACTACTGAGTTTGAGTCGTAACTGCTGGTAAATCATCTGAAACAGGCGTGATGGCCTGGTAATATTGTTTGGAGAGACTACTGAGGCACTTGGCATAGTAAAAATCATTTGCAAAGGTTACATAACTGCGATGATCAATCATGTCTTCATACTGCTACATCAGTTGGTAATTTACGAAACACCTTAACGCGTCAAGGCCAGGTTTGACTGTAATTTCAACGCCTTTGCTTTCAGGCTATTTAAAGAGAATCCGGAACTTTTACAGATGTTTTCATTTAGAGATTTGGCTAATTCGACCGAGGACGCCATGCGAACCGACGATCGATTTAAGAGGCAGGGACTGGTAACCATGCAACATGTCAACTTGGCTGTGGCGTCTGTCAATGATCTGAGCTCTATTGTTCCTGCCCTCAAGGACTTAGGAGCCAGGCATTCCATGTACAAAGTTGAGGAACATCACTTTGGGGTACGAAATTAATGTAAATTATTTCAGCACCAGGTGCAATGTAGTTCGCTCGTTCCGGGAGTGAGTTGCAAACTGTTTATTAAAAGTGAGGAAGAGTTAAGCATTAGAGAGAACAACGCTTAGTAAGAAGAATTTATATTTTACCTTCGAATTTCGCTATTGTCTAGATCTGTTCAGTGCGCCTTTTGGTCTTAGAACTTGCTCAAGATATGTAATGCCAGCGGTATATTCCAAATGAAAATACGAAAATTAGCCGTCGTCGTTCGCGTTCTCTAAAACACGCAGAACGTAGGCATTTCAAGTTGTTGTTGTGAAGAGGACGGCAAAGAAATGTACAAAGATTTATAACGCACGTGCACACTAATTGTTCTGCTCATTAAACCTTTTCTTTGATGACGTCAGTCGTTGCCGTTGCTGTCCTGGCCCCAGTTGTTCGAAGGCTGGATAACACTATCCAGCGGATTAATTACTATCCAGTGGATACATGTTGACAAAACAAACGATGCTATCTGCTGGATAGTGATTTATCTGGTGGATTGCGTTATCAACCTTTCGAACAACCCGGGCCTGGTTTGCTCAAGTCTCTATTGTCTGTGACTCGTAGCACCTAGTAAGGGGTATATAAAGCATGCTTGATACGGCTAAGGGTGTTCCATTTCGCTTTTTCGTAGTTGCTACCTGATGCCCATAATCTTATGGCACTTATAATATAAATTATGGTAGCGCTAAGGGCGGTTTTACCTGAACAACGTTAACGCTGACCAAAGTTATCTCATCGTTTATCGTAACAAGCGAGAACAGCATACCATTGACCACTCAACAGTGAACACGCTGTTCCTCGCGTGTAAATCATGACACACTCGTTGATTTTGCATCCCATTGATTTTTCAATTTTTCTTTTACTGATTATTTTTCAGCCTGTTGGAGCCGCGTTACTGGGCACGCTTGACATGGGCCTTGGAGAGAAGTTTACACCAGAAGTTAAGGAAGCGTGGACTGTCGTTTACGGGATTGTCGCAGACACGATGAAAGCTGGTCTTAAAGAAGTTCTCGAGGGATAATATGAATAAAGATACTCACAAACATCGAACTATCATAGAGGCCCTCTTCTAGAGTATCCGGCAGCTACAATCGTATATTATCTTAGTCAGAAGAATTAGCATAGACTGGTCTGGAATCTAAAAAGGGAGGATTCTAAAAAGAATATTGTAATTATAGCAGCAAATTAAAGGAAGTGATAATACCAATCGATACGAATGAAATTATAGGTACGCAATGCGTTCATGCATTTACGGCAGGCTGCTTGCAAGAGGAGCTTTGAACGACCATATCAAATCTCGTTTGCTCCTTTTTCTGTAGCTCACGTAAATCAAATCAAGCATGCTTGTTGACTTAGCGGGAATTTAAATACTCACACTCATGAACTTATCGTTAATAACCAGTTAACAAGCATTTTGATCAACTGTGTATTTTATCTGATTTATATGTTATCGCTTTTCGTATCATGGCTAAAACGCTCTTTTCGTAGAATTCAAAAAAATGTATATGTTCATACATAAATTAAAAAATAAGGGTTCACAGAGGGCTTAGTCGTTTTGTTTTTATTTGATATCAGTCGAGCATTTGCTTTCGTTGCCTCAGATGAATTAGTCCACTCCCACCCCTCCACCTCCACTGATTTTTGACAGCCTCAGTGTGCTTTTGACCTCAACGAATCCTGGTAGTGAAGAAATTTCATAGAAAAGATAGAAAATTGCATCCAAATAAATTTATTGAAGTCATAACGAGAAGAAAGTTCCACAGATAGGACGGTTACTAGAACAATGCTGAGCCGCTTACAGTCTCTTTTTTCCTTTTTTTTTTTCACTGTACTTACCTCGTCCCCAGGGTCTCTCATCTTCCCACCCTGGAAACGAGGCAGTTCAAACAACTCAAACATTATCACACTCTTTTTGGATTTCTTCGCCATGTTTTGCTGTACGTTTGTTATACTTTCTCTGAGAAAATATCGTGAATTTTGGGCAGTATGTTCCTTGACATCATCAGTAGCCTGCGTAGCTGGCGGTATTGTAGGCGCGCGGAATAAAGTTTTGGCGTGGGCCGAAACAAAGTTTTAACGGCGAAGCCGCGAGGAGAATGGGGAGGAGGACTTCGTATTTTGTTAGTATTTCAGGCGGCTTCGCCGCTCGCGATTAGCGGCTTCGCTGCCAAAACTTTATTTCGGCCGACGCCAAAACTTTATTCCGCCTACAATACCGCCAGCTACGCAGGCTACATCATCAGCTGGGAGAGCAAAGGATGGCAAAGTCTCGCTGTGAGGGAGATGGGGAGCCCGTTGGTTAACAAGGAGAGACCAGATCTTTCAGTAATTTGATATTACCAATGATAAAATAAAATCATGCGTGCTCGAAATTTATCATCGTCCGGCCGGAACCCCGGAATACAGCCGGCAGCAACTGTAATGCCACGCCCCTTCCAGGTGATCAGTTGAGCAATAAGGGACTGGGAACTAGAGGGAAATTAAACAACTCAAGATGGTCGCGGGAGCGTATACTACGAGTCCACGGAGGCGAAAACCATACAAAAATGGCTATTCTGCCAAAGCAAATGGCTTTTCATCTCACGAGCAAGAGAAGCTTAAAGAGTTTAAAGAATCTTTTGTCGAGGAGTTTGAAGATACACCGTTCCAAGTGGCTGTTTTAACCTACTTATCATACTTCTTCTTGATTCTGTTCGGTTACTTGCGTGACTTCATGCGAAAATATGGCTTGGAACGGTCGAAAGCTCCCAAAGAGTATGGAAACAAGGTTAGTTTTGTTAGAAAATAGTTTGTTTAGTTTTATTACCGGTTTGAGGTCTTGGAAGTCGTCGATAATGTCAGGATCAGGCAGATTTCTCGAAGTCAGCTGTCTCGAGCTCGAGTAAAACATGAGTTTGTAGGCGTTGACCAAGCCGATTTCAAATCAATAGCGTGGTGTAACTGCGTAGAAGTTCACCGATTTCACTTTCCACGAAGTTTATTTACAGCATTAAGAAAATTTATTTACTAAAGATTAAGGATTTAGCGTTCTTTTTGTCAAAAATAGCTCTGAAGCGTGCTTCGATACGGCATGTTCATAGCTTCGCGATGTTTTGATGCGTGTACGCATGGGCGAACACGTTGATGTTGTCATCGACTAAAAATGTGGTTTATCGTCTAAGATTCGTATTTCTCAGTGAATAGTTGAAACGCTTTATCTTTGGACAAAGTATGTGAGCAATTGTAGAAAATCGAGCGACTACCAAAGAGCTAACCAGGTCTCTTTTAGAACGATGCAATTTGAAACAAAAACTATTTGTTATGCAATAAGATAAAAGAAGGTAGCCCGGGTATTTGAAAATTTAGCCAAAGGATTTGATACATAAATGTTTATGAACAATTCAAATTCAAATTCAAATGGAATGAAATGAAAATAAAAGAAAGGTGGAAAAGGAGACAAACGAGGTTAACCCTTTCAAGTTTGTCTCCTAAAATAACGTAAAAAATTGTTGTATGCATTTTGATCTAAACTTCACTTACTGCAGCTTTTTCATTTCTAGGGCCCAGTTCAGACATTGTGCTTCTGTTGTGCCAAACTTAATTCAGGAATTAAGTTCGACAAAAGCACGCCAGAAGCACGGCGCCCGAATCAAACTTTTGAATTAAGTTCGCCAAGCAATCAAGTTTGGCAAGCTCTGCTGTGCTACACAACTTTGGCATGGCAGCAATTCAAACGTCATGCTTCTGTTGGCTAAACAAAATTCATAAATTTGTTATATTATTGTATTTTGGGGAGATTGCGTTCCCATGGGGAGTTAGGAGGAGAGTTGTTACGAGGCTTCAGTATATCCTGAATTTGGTGCGACTCTGGCACGATGTCCGAGTCAAAGTTGTTTTTCTGCTGTACTGCAGTCGAACCAAATTGCAATTTAGTTTGGCACGGCGGAAAAGCGACGTCTGAACTGGGCCTAAGGCATTTGAAGAATTACTTACCAAGATTAAAAGACTCTCTGGACAGAATTTTTTTAAAGGGTAAAGCTTCTCATGTGAAGCGTTGAGATGGGCATTTTAAGGAAAACATCAATTCATTTGTTTTGCCATAGCCAGAAAGTTTTTAATTCACATGTGACTGGCATTTGGTGGTTCAGGAGCCAACAGTTTGTTGATTTTTAACCGTGTACACTTTAACTGAAGTGAAAATTGGTTGGAGAGAAGATTTGTCATGATTTTTGGTAGAACCAAACACATTTTGTCAGCCTACATGTACCCTATTGCAGATGGGTCCTACTAGTATGGTAGTTTCTGCTTGAAATTGCCTTACATCCATTCTGAATTTTAGTATAATGAAATTATAAATGAGAAAACCTAAAAGTGAAAAGAGGAAATGGCGACTCAGGTACATGTACAATGCAGTTCAATCTGTGATGTTTTCATATTTTCCCATTTTTAGAGCCTACTTTTTTTTATTTTGTGGTTGAAAATTTACATTGTACTTTTAAATCAAAATAAGTCCCTGAGTACATGTAACACTAATTTGCCTCAAATGGTATTTTTTGTTTTTGTTTTAGGGGTTTGTCCCTCTCTATGCTGATTTTGAAAGTTTCTACACAAGAAACCTTTACACTCGTATAAGGGACTGTTGGAACAGACCAATCTGCAGTGTTCCTGGTGCCGATATTGAGGTTCTCAATAGAGTATCTGATGACTATGGGTGGTCCTTCAGGTATGACATAGCTATTTCACATCCACTCACATGGTGGCTTGTCTAGTTGAGGCACCCTTTACAAATAAGCTAGTTTACTCAATTGGTTCAATAGACTTTATCATGGTTTTCGATGCCCTCGACAGGAAGGCAAAACATTCAGAAATTAGTGTTTGTATGGGAATCTGATGGCAAATAACTTTTTCCAAAATTGAATTTTACACAATTTGTGAATCGCAACCGTTATGTTAAAATACTAGGTAGGAGATTGTATTCACCAAGTTTGAAGGATGTAGCTTGGCTATAAGACGCTCAGTTAATTTTTCTAATGTTCCACACGTTTGTGTATGATTTTTTTTTCATGCCAACTGTGTCTAGCCTGCCAAATTTACAGACATTTATGGAAAATTAGAAAAATTAACTGAGCGTCTTATAATTTTTCCCTCAATTTTAGGCAAACTGGAGACACCACAAAGGCACTCAATCTGGGTTCTTATAATTACCTTGGGTTTGCGGAAAATGTTGGACCATGTGCACAGGCTGCAGAACAGGCAGTCCATAAATTTGGTCTGGGAGGATGCAGCTCACGACATGAGTATGGTGAGATCAGTAAATGTGCAGTTAAAAGTTAATCAAACATGTATACATGTGTGTTGAACTGTAATGGCCAAGCTGTAAATAGTGGTCCAAAGTTTGCAATATGATTGTGTGATTCCCAACATAATTGCCTTTGAAACATTGATTTGAAGTAATTGAGAGATTGTCTTCATCAGGTACTCTTCACCTTCATGATGAACTGGAGACTCTCGTGGCACGTTTTCTTGGCAAGCCCGCCGCAATGGCGTTTGGGATGGGTTTTGCTACCAACTCCACCAACATACCCACCCTGGTGGGTAAGGGAGATTTGATAGTCAGTGATGAGCTGAACCATTCCTCACTTGTGCTCGGGGCAAGATTGTCTGGAGCCAAAATTAAAGTCTTCAAACACAATGGTAAGAACTACAGTAGCTGTAGTCGTACGTTGTACAGTGACAAACACCACTTTACATTGCTTTTGGTTAAAACATCAAAGTAGTGAGCATTTTTTGTACACTCCACTCCTGTCCCACGCTTGTCACAAAGTGAACTCATTAATGGTTCATTGCTAGTCTCTTCATCGGCACCCAGAAACAGAAATGTGTATTGGGTGAACTGACAAAATGCTGGGTGGGGGATACCACAACAAGGCCTTGAAGAGTTATATAAGGTTGTTATTATTGATACTTTACATATACTCAGGAGTTTCAATAAGGGCCGGGCACCAGTCAAATTGACTGGCTCTGGGGTCAATTTTCCCACCTGGTTTGAACATCTAGAAGAAAGTTTTTCGAAAAAAGGAGTTCAGTTCAAAACGTTGTGCCCACCTGTGAAAACCAGTTGTCTTCCTGCTGAAAATGCTAACGAAACCCCTGCTTACTAGTGAACATATTTTTAATAATTTGCTGATTTAAATACTGTTAACATTCACTCTCTGCCTCAGATATGAAGAGTCTGGAAAGTATTCTCCGTGAGTCAGTTGTCCAGGGACAACCACGCACCCACAGACCATGGAGAAAAATACTCATCATTGTTGAGGGTATCTACAGGTAAGCGGAAAAAGCCATGTACTGTAGATTTGCTCTGCAGTTAACTTAGAAGTGCTACTACATGTATAGTATGAGACACAGTGATTTACAGTAAGATTGATAGGTCACTATGGCAATAGTTGTTAATATATGCATGCATATATTTACATCAAATTTAGTGTCTTGATTTTTGAAGAAAAAATTATTTATAGGCAAAAAAAATTCTACAATGTACATTCTTTAGTGCACGCTCACTGATAATAAGTATTCTCTATTACAAACACTCAAAGCCTGCCCTTCTACAATTAAATTTAAAGTCTGAAGTGATAAACCTGAGATTTGTTTTAGCCCATGGCTTCCTCGGAGGGTTACAATGTAGTAGTATGCAAGTTTTTTTTTTCTAGTTTTAATTTTAATTAACTGTTTTAAATGTAGTATAAACAGAATTTCAATAAATTATACAGCACTGGACATATCCTGTAAACAGTTTTTCAACCCAATCATCGACATAAAAAATACTTTAAACTGTCATGTTTAATTTCTAGTATGGAAGGCTCGATAGTGAGGCTGCCAGAGGTTGTCGCCCTTAAAAAGAAGTACAAAGCATACATTTTTCTTGATGAGGCCCACAGTATTGGTGCCATGGGTCCCAATGGAAGGGGCGTTACAGACTACTTTGGTGTGGACCCAGCTGATATCGACATCATGATGGGCACATTTACCAAGAGCTTTGGAGCAGCAGGGGGATACATTGCTGCAACTAAGGTCAGCTTGATAATAATGACATTTCCTGTACAAACATGCACATGTACATGTATGATCCACTGTGGTCTGGAGAGTGATGAATATTAGTACAAAACAATGGCAGAGGTAAAGATTGTAAGGTGGCCCTACAGACCAAAATGGTTATTAGTTGATTTGTTATGACTCTGAAAGGTAGAGATTGAACTCAGTGCTTAGTACTTGTCATGGGTAGGGAAATGAAGTCTGTGTGCATAGCATTAAACTTATAATTAATTTGATTCTTACATGTACATTACAAATATCATGGAACACAATTTTTGTACTCATTTAATACATGAACATGTACATGTACATTTCAACATCACATAGCTGGGCTGTAATATTTAACACATTATTTTGTGGCATTTATATCTTAGAGTTATTCAATCACCCCCTCCACCAAAACAAACAAACAAACAAACAAACAATTGTAAACAGAAGTGAGCTCAATGTACATCGGTTACTTGATTGGAATTTGTTTCTTGGTCAATTTGTTGATTATTAAATTGAGTTCAATGTGAATGCGGGTTTTCTGATGAACTTGTTTTATTCCACAGGAAATAATTAGTCACATCCGAGGAAGTTCTCACAGTGCAGCCTACGCTTCTTCCATGTCGCCTCCAGTGGTGATGCAAATCATCTCATCCATGAAGATGATCATGGGTGAAGACGGCACAGACAAAGGTTGGTTAGTTAACAGTTAATGGTGTTGTTCAAGATTGATTGTGCCAAAAGCATTGATTGTATCGGGTTCATACATGTACATCTTCTCTCCAGTGACAGTCCATCTGCCACCCCCTGTCCTCCCCCTGATACTACCAGCAAAAACAAAAGTTAAGAGCAATTTCCCTCCAGTTTTTGCATTACAAGGAAGTGATTGACAATTTTAATTTTAACTCTTCCAGGGAAGAAAAGACTGATTGCCCTTGCTGAAAACTGCAAGTAAGGAAAAATCTGAAAAATCTGTGTGTAATGTGTATACATTACTTGGTAATTTACCTTGATCTACCTAGCTGGTACATGTAAAAGGTTACATCTGTACAAGTTTTCCCTTTTTTTTTTGTTCTTTAGGTATTTCCGGCAAAGGCTCAAAGAAATGGGATTTATTGTTTATGGTCATGATGCCTCGCCTGTTGTACCTCTTCTTCTCTTTATGCCAGCAAAAATTGCGTGAGTACGCCTTTATTTGAATCAGCATGGGGAGCAGGGATAGTGAAGTGGTGAGAGCGCTCGCTTCCAACCAATGTGGCCTGGGTTTGATTCTGGCCCGGTGCCATATGTGGGTTGACTTTGTTGTTGGTTCTCTCCTTGCTCCGAGGGTTTTTCTCCGGGTTCTCCGGTTTTCCTCCCTTTACAAAAACCAACGTCTCCAAATTCCACTTCGACCTGGACAGGACCGGCATGAAAATCAGCTAAGGCTGATGTGGCCTCCTCCCTAAATTAACATTGTTTTTTAGGCTTCAAGAACAAGTTTCGCATGCCCTCTCTATAACCTCATAAGTTTTGTACTGACCTTTTCTTGAGAAACCGCAAGTAGTCTGTTTAGAATTGAGAGCGTGAAAACTTAAGCGTCATTGCAAAGTTTCAGCACAGATGGCTGATGTTGGTAATGCAGAAACATTTGTTTTAAAGATGATGTGGATGGGTGGATGGCAAAATTAATTTTGTCTTGAAATTATTTTCTGCGAGCAAAACCTACATTTGAAAATCCTATGAGGTTTCAGGTAACCGGTGCTACAGCCCGCATTAAGCTTATTGTCAGACAGACTGCAAGGGTTACCTGTGCCCTAAACTTTACTCCCTGTTAGGCTTTGGTTCTACTCTCTTCATTTTGAGATGGTAGATAGGTCGGCTAACTTCTTTGTACGTTTTTTTAATTATAAATTCAAAAGCCGTTGTTCTCTTTCTTTAGAGCGTTTGGCCGTGAAATGTTAAAGAGGAACGTCGCTGTTGTTGTGGTTGGGTTCCCTGCCACTCCTCTGATCGAATCTCGCACCAGGTTCTGCTTGTCAGCTGCTCACACGCGGGAAATGTTGGACAAGGTCAGTGGAAAATAACCTAGCAGTGAAGCAGTGCTAAAAGAATTTCAGAACTCTGTAAAGTCACTAGCAGAGCAGTTTTAGGTGGCCCAAACCTGTTTGATGTTCGAATTTTGAGAAAACCATACGATTTTTCTTGTCGTGGTTGTGAAAACGTTAGAGATAACATGCTGAGTGGCGCAAAACATGAACGAAGCATCTCGAACCAGGCGAGCTTGACGTTCTCTTGTGGCCCTAGTTCAATAGGGGCGAATTTTGTAATGTGTCTGATTTTTACCATTAATTGGTCATAAATCGTTCAAAGATGAAACAGTGAGATGTCGTCACGAAAAGTAACTTTTATTTAATTACTTTTCAGGCTTTGGAGGCTATCGATGAAGTGGGCGACATTCTGCAACTCAAGTACTCGAAACAGAAACACAAAAAATAACTGAATTTTCTCCATCAGGAAGAAGTTTGTCCTGTACCATAGACATCAAATGTAATTGAATTAGTGTGCAAATACTTTGATCCATTGATATTACCAGTGTGACTAGAAGCTCTGCTTCTTTCCTGGAATGCGCCTAGAATTAATATGCAAGGAGGCCAAAAAAACTCGCTGTGGATTTTAAAATATATTATATTTAATTGTTGGTTCTCTGTAGATACGTATCCGACCCAGTCCTCAGGTATGTACAGAGTATTAGCTTTCGGCACTATGAAGCCTAGACGGTCAATGTGAGCTATCATTGGTCAATGGTTCCAATGGCAACAAGGTATTGTTAAAAAGATAATCTCGGAAATTCTAGTGCCGAAAGCTATCTAGTGCTCATTGGCTCGAATTTTTTTGGACTGGTGACTTACGTCAAGATTACATAACTTGGTCCGGGTACTCCCTCTTCTCTCAGTGTAATCAGAGTGGTGGGCAACTGTTCAGAGACATAATTTTCCGAGTATACCGAAAAAGAAATATGTCTTGTTTTAAGTTTTCACTAAATCAGTAGCAAGCAATTTGAAGAAAAATATTATATGGTAAGAATTGTATAACAAATATTGTGTAAATTCATCATTGTGAAAAAGATGCACATTTTCTTTATAGGGGCGCTACTTTTGGGTACCTTTTCTGTTTTTTAAAACGAACATAACTTTTCATATACAACATTTTATATGTTTACCCTACTTTAAGCAGTGCAGTTTTTGGAGTTACTTATTTAACGCTACAGCATGTAGGATCATATATCATATACTTTAAATATTTAACACTGCCGCAGGATTGTATGTTTAGCGATTCTGTGAGAAAGAATGGTAAGAACTTAGGTGAAAATAATAGCCTTAACTCAAAGTGCGCATTTCATACTAACCATTTGCGCGCTAAAATTTTCTAGGATATTCTTGAGTTGAGTGGTCTTGACAGAGGATCTGTAATAATACTTGTTCAACGTGGCTCGGTGGGGTTAAAACACGCGCGCGAGTGGCAAAGTTTCGTCATTTGCGTGGGTGTCTCTCGCGAATTGCGAGTTTTGCTTTCGTTCCGAGTCTAGGATGTAATTTAAATATGCATACTGGTGAGGAACTAATGCCAGCTTTAGCACTGAAGTCCTCGTGAAAGCAGCAGAAATAAAGTTTACGATTCCTCTACCGTTCGGAAAGAACTCGGAAAGAAATGTCATCAGACGTCATGTTGCTAGGCGACAACACAACGCTGCTGGAACGCGCGGGCTCAGTAAAAAGAGGCACTTGTTCTGTGCCGATAAACCAATAAAATAACTTGAAGAAGGTACAATGTTTTTTATGTTAGGTAATAACAAGCATAGAGTAGTGCCTGATCACAGACTGATATGAAACAACCTAAAACCAGTGTAATTAAATACTTGTGGAAATCGTTGACTTGTTCTACACGTATGGCTGCGTTGTAAGTCGAACTTCACGTGAGCTGAACCTAAAACAAATGACCGGGAAATGAACAAAAATAATAAACAATTATTGGACCAGGTTGAGCAAAATATCGGGATTTGTCAGTGTCTCGGAGATCAATTTTTTGCCGAAGGCCAGTTACTTCTAACTGCCTCCGTGACGTACAATGTACGTGGCAAACGGTCAGAGGGAAGAAAAAAAAATGCATCGAATTATAATAGCTTTTGCTCATCTGGATTAGTTTCGGCTCAAGTAGCTTCAAGTATGCCCTCGTGCGCTATTTTTGTTATCTGCAAGGTCTGTGTCAATTTTGTTCCCAGAGGTTGCTTTAAATAGCACCAAAAATTGAGACCTCTGGGGGAAGTCGGAATGGGAGCGAAATATGACAGTGTAGGTAGGACAAATTACACTTGAAGGCTGAAAGTTTGTTTTCGAACAGTGTCTCAACAACTGCTTTTGTGCCTGTTTGTAGCAATGACATCGGTCTGTAACTATAACAGGGTTAACTTCGTCCGTGCTTACTTCGCGTGACCCGCAGATCGGTCGCGTGCTTGACAAGGTACGCATTGAACAGAGTCACGCAACTCCTCCAGCTCGTACTGTTGCGCAATATAATAGGAGACCTCCTAAGAAAAACATAATCGTTGTTTAGTTTCAAGAAATAAATCCGATTTGCTTGACGCATTACACAAGCTTTGAGGGCTAAAATTTGCGCCTAAAATCGAACGAAACATTTGCCTGAATAATACTGAACAGCAGACAACACCAGACAGAGTTTAAGTGTATTTACTAGTAAATTTGCTGTTCTTTTAAACATTCACCACGCTATATCTAAAATATTCTGACGTTGCTCCACGAAACTGACTTGATTACGACACAGCTTAAACATGACAAGTCTACAACAGGTGCTGACTTACAAAACAAAACATGCTGACAATGAACTCGATGCTGAATGGAGAGTAGTGAATGAAGTTCTTGACACTTGTCGTGTTTAGATTGTTGACTGAGGGCCGGGCATGCTTTCCCTCCCCACCCGGGGGAGGGGGGGTGGAACTACTTACAGAAATGAAACTGAGTAAAATATGAAATGGCCGCCGCAGCACTTTTAGGAGGGATATTGAGCAAAAAGAGATTGTCAGTCACAGTTAATTTGCTGTTTGAAATTGGCATCTCTCAGGGGTGAAAATGAATTTAGTCACAGTCACAAATCGCGATTCTAGACCATTTAGGGTTTCTTTTCCAAATGTCGGACAATCAGCCCCTCATTTGTATTGCAGAGTTCCCCCCTCCTCCCCCCCCCCCCCCCCCCTTTCGCCGGGTTGTATTCGTCACGCACGAGCGTGTAGATTTCTTTTCGCCAAGCAAATATGGTGGCTGGCTCGTACGCGACGAGAAGAAGTCAGCATTCCAGAAAAAATGGCTTCCACAAGGGATCAAACGGGTTCACGAGCCAAGAGAAAAACTACGCTGCTGAAATGCTGGATGAGTTTGAGGAGACACCTCTTTATTGCGCCGTGATGACCTACATGTCTTACTTCTTTCTGATAATTTTCGGCTATATGCGTGACTTCATGCGTAAATATGGCTTAGAAAAATCCAAGGCAGTCAAAGAAACAGGCAATAAGGTAGGAAAATAACTTCCACGGTAGGTTGCACTAAGATTCAGAGTGTAAGTGGTTGGATCTTCATAGCCAAAACAGTGAGTGAAATCGTCTTGACACGGCTACACAATGACGCTACCCTCGATTGCGTAAACAATAAGCTGAAACTCTAAACTCAACCGGTTTTCGGTGCAGGAAACAAAGAGAAAAAACAAAGAGCCGGAAAACTATATAAGCTTACCGCTAAAGCTGACTTTCCCTCTACATTTGAGGAAAATATTGCATTCTAGCATGCTTGCATGTTTCGTTATCAAAGCGATCGAAGATAATTTTTCTTGATCATGTGAAGAATTTTTTTGGCGGGCTTCGAAGACAGTCTTGCCAAAAAGATCTTCATGGCTGTTTTCAAAGGAGTCCACCGAATTAGCTCGAATTAGTTTTTTTGCGTGAAAAGTTAAACTGTCGTAAAAATATTGATTATATCTCTGTTGTGACACAAGCTATTCATGCAATTTCGAAATTTCTATGCAAAAATTATTCCACCTTTCTGAACTATGGACCTTTTCCTACTAAACGCATGCGTAAATGCTTTCTTTGGTGGCGTGATCTTCGTAATCAGCTGATCTTTGTTAGCCGTGCACGTGTTTAGGCGAACCTTGTGCATAATTAATACAGAATACGTTTTAGAATTTTAGAATTTTAATTTTAAATTTCAATTTAGAACTTCAGCTGAACACTCGGACTCACTTGATCAACTGTTTTTGAAATTTTAATGTCTACTAATTTTTAAACAGATCGTCAAAATTTCCTCGTTTTTCCACCCTTTTACACGGTATTATGATTTCTTCAGCTTTCTTGTTTTGATATATAGTGCTCAAAATGGGTCAACATTGAGCCAAAAACTTCTTTTGTCGCTAGAGGCAATTTTTCCTGCCTGCAGCCCCGGCGGGGGGCGGGGGGGGGGGGCACAGCCATATATGGGCTATATAGGTATGTGCCGCTGTGAAGGGTATGGTTTCCAAGAAGTTTACTCTAGGATAGGGTATATAAATCAGAGCGTTTGGGTCTAGAATAGGGTATAACTTTTCACAAAACTGACTAGTTGGTTGAAGATTTTATCTAGGCTAAGGAACCAGGAATTGCCACTCAAAAATATAAAAAAATCAAATCGGCAAGTTTACATTTATGCAAATCAGCCTCAACAGTGTCGATAGATGGGGGGATTTAGGGAGTTTAATCTAGTATAGGGTAGCAAATTCAGCTGAACTAGCTCTGGTATAGGCTAAGGGTTCCAGGGTCCCAGCGGCACATCCCCACCCAGAAATTTCCAAAGTACCCCCCCGGGTCTGCAGGTGATCACGCAGTTTGTTGGGACAAAAGTTGCAAGAACAATTTTCTATTGAAAACGCCGGCTTTCCGTTTGTGTGGACGAAAAACATTTTGAAAACGATGCTTTTCGAAAACGATGACGTTACGATAACCATAATATTCCCTGCCCGAATTTTCCTCAAACACAAATCCAAAATGACCGTATTGTCGCGTTTTTAAATTTCTCCGGCGTAGTGTCAGGGATGGAAATATTTGATGCGTTCTCAAATTCCTCGGATAAGGACCTCTAAGCACTCACACATTTCCTCCTTTTTTTCTTTGTCGTGTTTACAAAACAGCTAGGGTTACCCGAGTAGGCGGGTTGCCCTATCTGCGTGCAAGGGTTACCCTGGCAAACGGGTTAACTTTTTCCCTTGTAAACACTCCAGGTAGGATTAACCATTTGAGTGTAACCGCGCATTAAGTTGTCTTGGGTTCTAGGGTTACCCTACATGTGAAATTTTGTCTGTAGACCCGGGCTACCTATTGCCCTTCAGCTAGGGTTAACTCGCTTGCTAGTGTAACCCTCCCTCCTTGTAAACAGGCCTTCAAACCTGTTTATAGCTTGAAATACCTGGAGCAAGACTTTTTGCTCAAATCGGAGGGATTTATTTTGACATTTCAGGGCTTCGTACCACTCTACTCTGACTTTGAAAGTTTCTACACGAGAAATCTTTACACTCGTGTAAGAGACTGTTTTAACAGACCCATCTGTAGCGTACCTGGTGGAGAGATCGATCTAGTGGACAGGCAATCACATGACTGGAACTGGACCTTCAGGTATGCGTTGCGAATTTCTCCCGGAGCTTGGGTTCGAGTATAAGGAAACGTCCTCGCCATGGCCGATTCAAACTTGATAGGACTTGGGGGCAGTGGAAGGCTATTTGTTTTTCAAGCTTGTCCGTTCGTTAGCTGTCTCAATCTTCCTCAATTATAAATTATCCTTGTTTATTTGTGGTTTTGTATTTTTTCTTTAGTTTTTTCTATCTTAGAAAACTATTCGTTTTGAGGCTTTCCTCGGTGATTAAAAGGACTTACGTGTTAGATATTAGATCCAATTTAAGACAAGGAAATGCCAGTCTCCAAATCCTTTGAATAGCTGCGAACAAAGTGTCATGAGGTGTTGAGACGGAGGTGGGGGGGGGGGGGGGGAAGGCTAAATCCCTTTTCCGGGTCCATGACCATGCACTCACTTATTAGGCTGTCACAGCCCTTCACTATGGGAGGAAAATAGCACCCTGCTCGTAGTCGCCATGGCCAAGTTTGCTAATTACCAGTTGCCCTTTATCCAATCTCTTGCAAACTGGATAAAACTGCTTTTTCCCAGTTACGAACTCGTTTATTTCCAAAGCGCCCTTTCTTTTTCTTTAATATTGCCTATAAATTACTGGCCTCCCTTCTGTTCTCTATCTTATTTTGGGTAAACAAAAGATCAATACCGACGGTACTTTTTTAATAAAACATTTTTGCAGCTATCCAGGAACGACTACAAAGACTGTGAATCTTGCTTCGTACAACTACCTTGGGTTCGCTGAGAATTCTGGACCATGCGCAGAATCCGCTGAACAGGCGGTCCGTGAGTACGGCATCGCAGGGTGCAGCTCGAGACACGAATATGGTGAGTGACCCCAGATATACAGGGTCTGGATAGGGTCGCTGGAATCTGAGTAATCAATTAAAGTTTTCTGCGATTTCTAGACTTAATGCTATCAATAAATTTTTAAGGCCTAGTCCAAACGTCGTGCCACTGACGTGCTGAACTCAAATGAATTTGGCCCGTTAGTGGTTTCAAACGTCTATTCTGTGAAAGGAATTATCTGCTACTTTGTTTATCGTAACAAATTTACGAAATCCAATATGGTGTGCAACTGATGAGGCTAGTGTTTTAGCGGAGTATATTTTGTAGTGCCAATGTTACAGGTTTTTCAACAGTTTTTAAAACTTTTTACATGTTTTAGAGTGTGTCGAAGGAATATCGTTTTTCTAATTCTTTCTTAGCCTCAACAGTGGATATTGCTCGAGCATGCGAATATTACACAGCCCATAAAGTTCGAAGACTGAAGAAGGCCATATTTTTGCAATATTTGTCCCTTGTGCCAACTACATTGTGTGTGCTGGGTTTACGGAAGATTTTAGAACATTCCTGTACGTTTGTTAAAGTTTTCGTGCGCTAAGAAATATGGGTAAATCTACCAGTCGCAATCTTTTCTCCTGCGGAGGACTGTACAGCTCAGAAAAAAAAACTAGCTCAGGAATTGATTATTTCATGTTCCTTTCATGGTCCTAAGCTACCAGTCTTTCAGGTTACATATTATATAGTCAGTATTTGTAATTTAACTTAACGGCCATTTCTGAAGATGTATGTTGTAGCATATGAAAAGTCAAGATTAAAATCATAGCTCTTCGACAGACGTCGTTTTGTCACGTTTGTCACCGCAGTGTGCCTATTATGTAAATATGGACATCCCAGTCGACTCAGTACTAAATGGAAACACCTGCGATAATTCTGTCGTATTGATAACATTTCCTCTTTTCTCGTTCCAGGTACCCTTGCCATTCACGACGAACTAGAAGCCCTTGTCGCTAGGTTTGTTGGTAAACCTGCTGCTATGGTGTTTGGTATGGGATTCGCCACCAACTCTGCAAATATCCCCACTCTGGTGGGCAAGGGAGACTTGATTATTAGCGACGAACTCAACCACACATCACTGGTGTTGGGAGCAAGGTTGTCAGGAGCAAAGATTAAAGTATTCAAACACAATGGTAAGGCTCGCAGCGCAAGCACGAGGGGTCTGGGAAGTAGGTGACGGGGATTTTCCGTGTTATTATTTTTCCTTATTCAAGGAGACTTAACGACCGACTTAAAGACCGACACCGACCAGTCCTACTTCCAAAAACAAACAAACAAATCAAGTAAGCGGGACTCTACAGTCTCGTAAGACCGGGAGCTGGGAATAACCGAGATTCAAGAAAAGGAGAAGCGAGATACTTGAAAAGGATGCAAGACTAAGTTGACGTTCTGCAAGTCAAACGATCGACAGCTGACGTTGACTGTCATCAAAAGTTGAGCTTGACAAAAGCGCACAAGAGCGCCTTAGAGTTAGCATTTATCTCCAGACCTTCCTTCCTTTCAGCATACTCTCATGTAAGTTGCCTACACTACACATCTGTATCGTAAATAGAGTCTAAATATTTATCATAACATTCTAGATATGAAGAGTTTGGAGAACATACTACGAGAATCCGTTGTGCAGGGACAGCCGAGGACACACAGAGCGTGGAAGAAGATCCTCATTATTGTTGAAGGTGTTTATAGGTGAGTGAGTGACGCTGCGCGGGCGAGCTCCTCCCGAGATAACGAAAAAGCCCCGTGACACGACGAATTTCCCGATGTAACAATGTTTCAGACTTACAAAGTACCCAGAAACTACTCGGTATTTAGTGATCTTAAGACCGAACAAATCTCACCGTCTAAGGACTCTTCCTACGGATCATACACCGGGGCTTGAATAAGTCATTTTTAAGAACACTACATGGTTACCACGACTTGAACATACCACGAATGAACGCTGAAATAACGGATTCCGTCAAAATAATTTACTGAGGCGTTGTCCGAGTCAATACATGCGTGATTTGGGCTAAATTAAAACGATTTCAAGGTCGTCTGTGAACGCGACAACTTGGTACATTTTATTTCTTTTTTTCAGTATGGAGGGCTCTTTAGCGAAGCTCCCAGAGATTGTGGCCCTTAAAAAGAAGTACAAAGCATACATATACCTAGATGAGGCCCACAGTATTGGTGCCATGGGTCCCAACGGAAGGGGCGTTACAGACTACTTTGGTGTGGACCCAGCTGATATCGACATCATGATGGGGACATTTACCAAGAGCTTTGGAGCAGCAGGGGGATACATCGCTGCGTCAGAGGTTAGAGGGAGCCGAGCTTCTTTTGTATTGATTGAAGTTGTGTTCAATAAAGGACAACAAGCGGTGCCACATGGAGGTGCATATATCTTATTAGATGTTCTGGTGTGTAGTATCGCTGAATATTTTGACGAGTTGTGCCGTATTTTGACGAGCCCGTAGGGCGAGTCAAAATACAAACAACGAGTAAAAATATACAGCGATCGATACTACACACCAAAATATCTAATAAGGGATTTATTATCCAACTGCTGTAGTAAATAAATTTATCAATGAAAGAGGGAGAGTGTAACAGTTTTGCGTGCGCGCGCCGACCTGTACGTCAAACAGGTTCTCTACTGTACAAATATGGCAAACAGGTTCTCTACTGTACAAATATGGCAAACAGGTTTTCTACTGTAAAATATCGCTGTATATTTGTACTGTTATTTGGACGGTATTCGCTGCAGTTGGTTAATAATGCTCCATAGCTTTCATTTGAAAGGTCATTCACACTCTAGGATTTGATAAGAAACATTATTTAAAACTGGATCATTGGATAATACAGTTCAAGAGGTTTCATTGATTTAGCCATCACTGTACCTGAACAGTTTAACTGATGAAACAATTATTCCACTCGCGCTTGTTGAATATGAGATGATCAGCGTGTAACAGTCGGTATTTCATTTTTACAGGAAATAATAAACCATATCCGAGGTACTTCGCACAGTGCCGCGTACGCCTCCTTCATGTCACCCCCAGTGGTCATGCAAATATTGTCATCCATGAAAATAATCATGGGCGAAGACGGCACAAACAAAGGTTGGTTAAATTCATACTCCACGCATCTTCGGAGCCTACATTTCGCTTTTCTTTTGGCCTTCTTTTTCTCCTGAAGTCTTCATTCTTACTGGTAAGCGACAGTTGTGAAAAGGTTACAGTAACACGCATGCCCAGTTAGTCGGTAATTTCCACAACATTCCTCGTATCAGTGGCCGCGATCCTTGTCGTTAAATTGGACCTCTGTCCACCTCTGGCCAAGTCCAGGTGGAAAATCCACGATCCACGGACTTCCGACGCAGTCTGTTTGGCTGACAAATAAAACTGAGCACTCTGGGCATGCTCAGAAACTGGAGACTGGTCGAGGACTGGCTAGAGATTCGCATTCTTAGTGCTAACCAAAAGGATCGCGCCCTCAGGGGACGAGAATGGTTTCCATTGCTGCTCGCTTTACGCTAACAGGTCGATTAGAACGAAGAATTAGGGTGCCAATACCGTAAACTTCCTAAAGTAACGACCCTCCCGAAAGTAGCCAGCCCCAAAGGCGGCTAATTCCAAAATTAACGAGGGTCGTTACATACGAAACTTCACGGTGTGATGAAGACTCCATTACATTGTGTAATCTCTCCTGTAATTTCATTTATTATTTTGTCATGCTGTTGGTCACTGGTTGGTACTTTGTTTGACCGTAGAAAATATTCCACTGGAACCAGTGGGTTTTTCAAAGCTACAGCAACAGGATCGTGTCTGAAATTGTCTTTTTAATTTTTTTTAGGAAAGCAGAGGCTGTGCACTTTAGCACGGAATTGCAAGTAAGTGTAATTATAAAACTATAATGATTTAATTTAGTTCAGAGTTCTATGTACTAACTTAAAGCATTAAGACGAATTCCGATTGGAATTCGAGCAATTTCAGTTTTTAGTCGACAAAAACCTTGCACCAGAATAATGTTACGTATTTTAAAGTTTCCTAAAGCTACAGATATAAACAGTTGCCTGAAATAACACCGAAAACAATCTCCCATGGGAACTCGAGAAAATAAAATTTCAAAGTTCTGGGAAATTGTGCAAACACAGGTAAAATTTCATCATCAGTTTCATTTCACAAACAGTCTCACAGAAGTTTGCAATATGATGTAAATCATTTCAGTACAAAGTTTTCGTCCACTTGTTACTCGAACTTCTGGTGAATTCCTTCTTAAACTATTGTACGTTGCCTCGGGCGAGTTTGCATCAAACCTGAACGTGAGGTGCGGTTACATGGGAAAATATCTGTTTCCTTCTCACAAAACTTTGCAACAGTGATCCTAACTACGGTACAACTTTTGAGGTAACGCGCTGTTTTCTGTACATTACAGGTACTTCAGACAAAGGCTTAAAAAGATGGGATTTATTGTGTACGGTCATGATGCTTCGGCAGTGGTACCAATTCTTCTCTACATGCCGGCAAAAACTGTGTAAGTCAGTTTTATTACCAAAGATGTATGCAAATAGAGTTGTGACTCTACAGAGATATGATTGGTTATTAAAAGCGCGTGAAAATTTAAAAAAAGAGTAATAACCAATCAGACACGCTACACGGACTTCTATAATGACGTCATCAGTATGGCATTTTTAGGGTCCAGACTCCGACGCCTTTCAAGCAGAGGAAGAATGTGGCTTATAATACTTGAAGTAACTAAAATGCTTTATCGTCTGAGGAATTCTTTACATAACCAAACTTGATCACTCACAAGTGTTCAATATTTTGTTGCAGAGCCTTTTCTCGTGAAATGTTGAAAAGAAACGTAGCTGTAGTCATCGCGGGGTTTCCGGCCACTTCACTGATTGAGGCGAGAGCAAGAATTTGTCTTTCAGCTTCACACACCAGGGAAATGCTGGATAAGGTGAGATGAATCACAAGAACTCTGGATTGCACTGTCGCAATGCTTTTGGGAAACTGACTTGGGCCACCACCAATCAGCTCACAGCATGATCGTGTTGTTGACCAGTCAGGTGTCAGGCTTAAGTCGAGGCTGCAGTTACACGAAATTTCCCGCCTTTTCATGCTTTTGCGGCCAATCAGGCTTTTCGGACTAGTCCTGTAGTATTGCTGTTCGATTCCGTAGCACCCTGTTCACTTTGTATACACCAGTAATAGTTATCACTAAAGCTGCCCCCGCTTTCTTTTATTTCTACTGACGGAAAACAATTGAACATTATTGTATGAACTAAAACTTCTATATCTTTTTTTTTTGTAAACTTTATCACTCATAATGTTCCTATAACTTAGACATCTTATCGTGGTTAATATCCAAACATTCAACTAAGTAAACTAAACCAACACTTTCTATTTAACTCATTCCATTCCAGACAGCCGTGAGTTTTCGTTTGAAGGGAAACAAAAAGTACTTTCTGAAAAAAAAAATGTTTCCTTCATGGGAAGTAATATTTCTGTTTCAAAAAAATTTCACTCAGTAGAACTTAAGAAAAAAATGGTTACAAAATTATAGAGCAACAAAATATTATGTCAAACCACTCTGCTGTTTGAATTTGATGATGAAACAAACCATTTTTTCTTACTATAAGAGCAAAAGTATCTCGAAAGCAGAACAGCAGTTGAGAAAATCATCTGGAACTTGCTGTCACGATTTTTTTCTGAGACGGGTAGGAGGAGAAAGCACCCGGTAAAGAAAAGGCCTTTCTCTGCAATTTCCCCCTTCCCCTACCCTCTTGCTAAGAAAGGCCTGATACTCAGGTTATTAACAGGAGTATCGCGTACTGTCGCTGCTCTAATCGATAATTGCAAATTAGAGTCAAGTTCTTTGTGCTCAACGAAAACGTTGCAAAACATTTACATTTACCTTTGGATTCCTGCTAAGTCACCCAGCCGTGACATGATCTCTACGCCACGTAAGTTAACTCAGCACAAATGAGTGATCTGAATAAACGACATGCCAAAGGTAGAATTGGCGATCGGAAGTATTGTAGTCACAATTGAACACGAGCGAAGCGACATTCGCCTCGAATATCGAGATTTACCGGTACTTCAGTATTACTTACGATACCTTTTGAGTTGTTTTTATCCCAAAATCCATCTTCAGGATCTTTGAAATCGTTTTCAATTTATTCTATACCAGAATCTCCGCCATTTCGAAGAGAATTTACTTGATCGCGGTGTGTTTATTCGACCCCCAGCAAACTTTCGGCAATCCTTTGCGTACTTTTGGGTAATCCTTTGCGAGCCGTGTTCTCAAAAATCGATAATTTTTCTGCTACGGCGAAACTTTTCTCCCTCTACGTGGGGACCTCTAGGGTGCCTCCTCGGGTTTTGACCGTCTGGGCCAAAACCCTGCGGGGGCAATGATGGGAGTTGGCGGGAAGCGCACGCGAGAGAGACACGCGCGTATTTCCACACCACACGCGTTTCCTCCCACACACGCACCCCACCAACTCGCGACTATCTATTGCAATTGCTGTGCAAGGTATTGACTTTGGTGTTGTAATCATTCAACAGGCTCTGGAAGCAATCGACGAAGTGGGCGACCTCCTAAAAGTCAAGTATTCACGAAGAAAGATAGATGCAAGGGAATGAAAGCAGCGACAACTCTCTAAAGAACGAACTATCAATCTGGAAAGATTGCCTGTTCTTCCAGATTAAAAAAAAAAAACAATATTACTGTGATTCTAAGTTCTTGCACGAAATGGCTTGGTGTAACGAACCCCTACAGCATCGTTACATTGTGAAACTTAATATTTTTCACCTCAAAGAAGCAAGATGGGAGATATTCATTTGAACTTACCTAACATTTCGCAGCATTAGGCAAGAGAGGATGAAGGATGAGAAAGTTAATCCACCATATAAGCCTTGTCCGAAAGGTAATCCCTCTTAAGTTATTTTTAGACATGGTACCCAGCTCTTCCGTGGATAATCTTACCATGCGCGTTGCATGGATGTTTTCGTGGAGGATGAAAATGCGTGTAAGCCCACTTGAGCTGTTCACGTGACCAGAGTCCGCGTTACAAGATTGGCTGTTTCTGGACTCTCCTGGGTTTCCGAAACCGGACAAGGTCTAAAAATACCTTGAGAAGGATGACCATGCGAATAAAGCGTATAGGAGGGCTAACTCTGTCACTCTTCATGATCTCTTGCGTTAGGCTAGCAATTGCAGTGATTACTCTTGAGGATACCTTGTTAGGGAAAGTATAACGGCTTTTAATACTGCAATGCGGCATCTGTACTTTTGGGCTGGTTCTGAAGCATTTTGGTTAAGAGATGTTAAAATTATTCTTGATGTTGAGGAGACATCAATTTTGGCATACACAGTAACGGTGTGATGTAACAAAAGTTATTATTAAGTTCTGGAAGAAATCAACCAGTCGAAATTTTCGCGAAACTCAATTTCGCAATTTTGGAAGGTCAATATTTGGAGGCATTTAATTTATTGCGATTTTGGATAATTCGTTGAATATAAGTAAGCCACGATCTTTTTTCGGCATCAAATTTTCGCGATTTCGAGAACTACGCAGAAACCTCAAAATTAGACGCTGCAAAAATCGCGAGAATGAGCTTGATATATTTAATTGATAGCTTCAATTGTGATGTTGTTTAAGGCTGTAACTTCGTAAAAACACAGTAAAAGAAAGCAATAAAAACATTGGTTTGGCCTAACCAGGCAGTATTGTGAGGTTCGAAGAGCGACTAATGCAGAATTTTTACGTTCAGTATCAGCTTGAAAACTCAAAGAACAGGTCCGGGTTGTTCGAAAGGTGGATAACGCTATCCACCGAATAAATCACTATCCAGCAGATGGCGTGGTTTGTTTTTTTAACACTTATCGACAGGAGAGCGATTTATTCGGTGGATAGCGTTATCCAGCCGTCGACCAAGTGGGCCTAGAACAATAGAATACAACAGTCTTGTCAACGTGTTCGTGTACTGTGTAAGATCTTTGACTTCTCTTTTGCTGGTTCTTTTCTTTCCCGGCTGGAGGGACCGATGACGTTGCTTTACACAAGAAGATCCGCACTTCAGGTGCTGTTTAGCCTTAATGTCCAGTTTAAAACCACTTGCTACCTGGATGCACTAATCTCGCCTCGCAGATTTGATCTCATAAGCTGCGGGAAAAGAGAAAAGCAATGTTCTTACTGGAAAGTACACTATATACAATATTGGTTTTTATTGGCAAAAGCCTAAAGAAAATACACGAGCTGATTGGTTTAAAATCGTATTTCTGTATATAACTAGTTGGAAACACAGAACTAGCATGAGCTGTTGACGTGATGATGACGAGGGCAAAGAGAATTTACATTTTGATGATCAAAGTAGACAAGTTGTTTTCGTTTTTTTCGTCGCAGTATTTCGAGTTATAGAAACGCAAGTGGCCGTTTGGGAGAACGAGAAATGCTGTGGCAACACGAGCCGACGAGGGAACATGTTTTCTATTTCCTAATTATTACCTTGCGTTCAAAAGAAAAAAAAGTTACCATGCAATGATGGAACCGTCAATATTTAGGCATAGGTACAAAAAGAAAATAAAATGCCTAACAAAACTGCTCTACACAAAACACCTGAGATTGTACAGAGCGTCTGGAAATCCCCTGAACTTGCGTTTGTTTTCAGATAGCGTACTTCGAAACGGAACGTAAAGCTTACCATTTTCCTGTCTCCTTGTGTCAGTGCTTCTTCCCCCATGACGAACGAAAGTTTAGCTAACGCAGACTCCGCTGTCATGTCAATTATTGGACAACGTTGAGCAAAATATCGGCATTTGTCAGTGTCTCGTAGATCAATTGTTTGCCGAAGCCCACTTATTTCTTGACTGGCTCCGTAATTGACGTAGATTGTGGCAAACGTTCAGAGGGAAGAAAGAAATGCATGGAATGATAATAGGTTTTACTCACCTGGATTAGTTTCGGCTCGAGTATGGTTCTCGTGCGTGTTTGTTTTTAGTCTGCAAGGTGCTTAGCGCCAAAAATTGAGACCTCTGGAGGAAGTCGGAGTGGGGGCCAGCATTAGCCGGCTGCTCTCTCTACGCATTTTCACACTCGCACAATCAAATCGTCGCTGCTGATTGAAAACACACGGGTTTTAGGGGACGAGATTTGTTCAGTGAAGTCACAGCATGTGCTATATAGTGATTCAGGCTGGAAAACTACCAATAAAATTGATACGAAACCCGGGGGGGGGGGGGGTGGATTACTAGTGAGGATATTGATGACGTCATTTCCCTCTTTTTCACAGTGTTTCTGCAAACAGTCAGTCTGTATTGAATAAAAAGAAAATTACGCGATGGCTTTGAGATGTGAATTTTCAGCTTTTTCGCGTTAAAAACAATACTTAAGGTAATTCCCCTGAAATAAAACTGTCGATAGATTTTTGTTCAAATTTTGTCCACTGAATATTTATCAAATAAGAACTTTAATTGTAAAATAAAAATGGGGGGGGGGGGGGGGGGAGGTGCCCATGCTCGTTAAGGAGCAGTGAGACATTGAAAATGTCCCATTTTAGAATTATTTAATGCCTATTGCAAGAACGTATTCCAAGTTATTGTAAAATCTTTGTGAGCCCAGACTCATGAAAACACGCCTCAAACTACAGTTAATACTTGTGTCGAACACAAATAAACTTTTTAAGTTTGACTTTGACCGACAGCTGAATCCTTGTTAAAATATTGGAACCAAATTGCTTGCCACAGCTATCAAACTGCAAATAGAAAAGACTACAGTGCAGTAGTCAATAGAGCGATCATTTTATTTACTCAACATCCGCACTATCTGTGCTATTTTTCTCTATAATTGAACGCATTGTATTGATGGTTTTAATCTGTTATTACAAAGATATGTTAGAAAAGGTAATGATGCAAAGAACCCAGCAATTCTCAGCTTTTTCGTTGTTATCGAAAGAACCTAGTTAAATGCAGCGCATCCGTAGTAAAAAAATTGCGATTAAATGAAAAATTGCTTTCTCGGAAATACGTCTTTTTCTCGAGAACCACTCATTAGAATTTCACGAAATTTGGCACGAAAATACTTCAAGAAATAAGTAACTGGAGTGTTGAAAAAAAATTGATCTTTAAAAAAGGAAATTCTAGATATTCCAGTGAACCTTCAACAAGTGATAATTAAAGATCTTTCCGTAAAATTATTATCCAAATGGTGTTAACTTGTGAGTATCGTTACAAGCTTGCTGCATGCAAATTATAAAGAAAATCTAATGACTAGATTTTCTACAAATAAACTAAAACCGATTTTAAAGGCCTGTTTATATTTATTCATGTTGCCGTTTTTGGTGACCGAGGGATCAAGGGTTTTAGAGAAAATGGTGAATGAAACACTGGTATCAAAAACTGTGTTCAGCCACCTTAACGCACTCGCTGCGCTCGTTCGTAAAATATTGTTTGTGCTACTCGAAAGTAAAATTCATATCTTCGCGCCGCCGTGCTGAATATCCTATACATGTAACCTGGTGATGTGTTGACCAAAACATTTTCACCACCAGAGGTTAATGTAGAAAGTGATGCGAAGCCACTGTTACGGAAGGCTAAGACAAAACAAAGCCTTAATGATGAAAGCAATGAGCCACCCATTTCGCAAACTTGCATATTTCTCTAAATCTCACATCTAAGGAAAAATTGATTTCGAATGAGAACCGCACGCCTCTCGAATATGAAGCTACAATCAGAGACAAAAGTATTGAGACATTTTTGCAAATCAAACGTTTTTGAACCGAGATCCGTACTATCTTTGATAAAAGAAACACCTTTTCGTCAATAGCCACTCCCGCCCCCGCCCTCAGCCCCGATGTTGAAACAGGTTACAAGATGGTTACAACTTAATTTGGAAAGGGGGGAGTGGGGCGAAATATGACGAGTGTAGGTAGGACAAATTACAAAAATTACAAAAAGTTTGTTTTCAGACAGTGTCTCAACAGATGCTTTTGTCCCTGTTTGTAGCAATGATGTCGCTCTGTAACTATAACAGGGTTAAATTCGTTCGTGCTCGCCTCGCCTGAGCCGCAGAACGGTTGCGTGCTTGACAAGGCACCCACTGAACAGAGTCTCGCAACATTCTTGCGCAATGTATTAGCATACCTCCAAAGAAAAACAGAAACGTTGTTTAGTTTCGAGAAATAAATCCGATTTGCATGACGCTTTGCACAAGCTTTGAGAGTCAAAATTTGCGCCTAAAATCGAACAAAACATTTGCCTGAATAATATCGAGCACCAGACATAATTTAACTGTATTTACTAGTAAATTTGCACTTCTTCAAAACATTCACCTCGCTATATCTAAAATATTCTGACAGCTCAGATAAACATAACAATTCTTCAACAGGTGCTAACTTGTAAAACAAAACATGCTGACAATGAGCTCTGATGCTGAATGGAGAGTAGTGAATGAAGTTCTTGACACTTGTCACTTTTGTGTGGTTGACTAAGGGCCGGGCAGGCTCTCCCTCCCAACCGGGGGGGGGGGGGGAAGGAAACTTGCTTACAAAAATGAAACTGAGCAAAATCTAAAATGGCCACCGTTTTAGTTATGCAGTACCTTTAGGTGGGATGTTGAGCAAAAAGAGATTGCCAGTCACGGTTAATTTGCTGTTTAAAAGTGAAAATGAATCTGAGTCACGCTCGCAAATGGCGATTCTAGACCTTTCAAGGGTTCTTTTCCAAATTCCTGACAAGCATCCCCACATTTGTATTGCGGAGTCTCTCTCTCTCTCTCTCCCCCCCCCCCCCCCCCCTCTTTCTACGGGTTGTATTCGTCACGCACGAGTTTGTAGATTTCTTTTCGCCAAGCAAATATGGTGTTCGGCTCGTACGCGACGAGAAGAAGCCAGTATTCCAGGAAGAATGGCTTCCACAAGGGATCGAACGGGTTCACGAGCCAAGAGAGAAACTACGCTGTTGAAATGCTGGATGAATTTGAGGAGATACCTCTTTATTGCATCGTGATGACCTACATGTCTCTCTTCTTTCTGATAATTTTCGGCTATATGCGCGAATTCATGCGTCAATATGGCTTAGAAAAATCCAAGGCAGTCAGAGAAACAGGCAACGAGGTAGGAAAATAACTTCCACAGTAGGTTGCACTAAGACTCAAAATAAAAGAGGCTGGCGCTGTCAATTTAAGAGCTTCATAGCCAAAACAGTGAGTCAAATCGTCTTTACACAGCTTCACAAAATGACGCCACCCTCGATTGCGTAAAGAATAGCTGAAACTCTAAACTCATCCGGGTTTGTTTTTTGGTACAGGAAACAAAGAGAAGAAAAATGCGTAAATGCTTTCTTTGGTGGCGTGATCTTCGTAATCAGCTGATCTTTGTTAGAATTGCAAGTGTTTATGCGAGCCTTGTGCATAATTAATGCAGAATACATTTTAGAATTTTAGAATTTAATTTTAGAATTGCCATTTAGAATTTCAGCTGAACGCTCAGACTTGCTTGATCAACTGTATTTACAATTTTCATGTCTGGTAACTTTTAAGCGGATCGTCACAATTTCCTTGTTTTTCCATCCTTTTACTTCGTATTACGGATTTCTTCAGCTAATTTGTATTTAGATAGCGCTCAAAATGGGTCAACATGGAGCCAGAAACTTCTTTTGTCGCTCCAACCTCGTTCCCAGGGTCTTTTCCACGGAAACGACCCTAGGAACGAGGTTGTGGTCGCTCGAGGCAATTTTTCCTGCCTACAGGTGATCATGCAGTTTGTTGGGACAAAAGTTGCAAGAACAATTTTCTATTGAAAACGCCGGCTTTCCGTTTGTGTGGACGAAAAACATTTTGAAAACGATGCTTTTCGAAAACGATGACGTTACGATAACCATAATATTCCCTGCCCGAGTTTTCCTCAAACACAAATCCAAAATGACCGTGATTAATTGTTGCATTTTTAAATTCCTTCGGCGTAGAGTGGACGGAAAACATTTGATGCGTTTTCAGAGTGAAACTTCCGTTGTCAAATTACTCCGGCTTAGTCTGGACGGGGCCTTTACTGCGATTATCAGTTGAGTAAGGCGGGGCGAAAGTTTGGTCACCAAGTTTTAACGTAAAAATCGCGTTGTTGTCACGAGCAACTGGCTCCGTATCCGTTGGCAACTTGTCAGCCTTTGACGTCAATTGGCAGCAAAGCGCGCGAAATTGTAGGCGACGCGACAGGCGACCAACGGCTGTTGATATTGCTACCAACGGAAACGAGGTAAGTTGCCCGTGACAACACCATAATTTTGAGGCCAAAACTTCGTAACCAAACTTCCCTCGTGCCTTACTCAACTGATAATCGTAGTAAAATCGTTTCGAGACATGTTCCTTTCTGAGGGTGTGTATAAAATACATAAAGCAATACCTGTTTTTCAACATGTCTGGCAACGAAACTGAGTGGCAAGTTTGACGAAACACTACTTATCTAGTGTTACAATTCCTTTATGAGCAAATAATGAAGCGAAAAAAATCCTTTCTCCAACTGCGGATCTAGGGGAGGGGCCCGGGGGACCTGTTCCCCCCCCCCCTTATTTTGGGTGTAAAAAGAAGAAATCACAGAAGGTAGAAAAGCCGGCAGGGCAAGCAAAACAAAACCGCCCGTCCCCCTCCCACCGTTAGCTCAAGGTCTGGATCCGCCGGAATATAATGGCAGACTTGACTTGTAATATCTTCTTGTTCGTTTAATTTTGAATTCCCGTCGCAGTCATCAGTAGAGAACTGGACTGACCACAAATAATATCATCTGGGGTATGCAGTTCATTTTCCTGCACACAGTGTATCTTCTGATTGACGCGGAGTTTGCTCTTTCCTTAAAATTAACTGATGTTTAACGAGCACACGATAAGCTACGGCAAAACTAAACGGATAAATTGATGTCAGTTTTATATGCCGAGAAATGTGAATGACAATACTCTATTCAAGTACTACGATTATCAGTTGAGTAAGACACGAGGGAAGTTTGGTTATGAAGTTTCTGGCCTTAAAGTTATGGTGTTGTCACGGGCAACTTACCTCGTTTCCGTTGGTAACATCAACAGCCGTCGGTCGCCTGTCGCGTCGCGTACAATTTCGCGCGCTTTGCTGCCAATGACGTCAAAGGTCGACAAGTTGCCAATGGATACGGAGCCAGTTGCTCGTGACAACAACACGATTTTTACGTTAAAATTGGTGACCAAACTTTCGTCCCGCCTTACTCAACTGATAATCGTAGTATCTGAGTTTGAACTTTTCCGAAAGAGGTTTCAAACTTGAAATTTGTCGCCTGAAGAAAACAATAATCTCATTTTTCCTTTCTTGAGTTTCCCCCTACTTTCGACGATTTTACCCCTCCGTTCGCTTCAGTTTTAGACGCACTTATCTAAAATACGACGATAAACACAAGTGTACCGTCAATATACTATAAGGAGGTATCTAAAACAAGTTTTAGTTAAGGCAATTCAACTTTTTCTGATCGTGAAATACCTGGAGCAACACTTTTTGCTCAAACCTGAGGGATTTACTTTGACATTTCAGGGCTTCGTACCACTCTACTCTGACTTTGAGAGTTTCTACAAGAGGAATATTTACAATCGTATTAGAGACTGTGTCAACAGACCCATCTGTAGCGTACCTGGTGGACAGATCGATCTAGTGGACAGGCAGTCTCATAACTGGAACTGGACTTTCAGGTATGTGAGGTTCCCCTTAGCCTGCATGGCTTGGCGGTTTAAGAAATTTGAGCGCGCTAACAAAGCGGCAAAGCCGCGAAAATGAGCGGCGAAGGCTTCGCCGCTTCGTGCAGGTGCTCGCGCTTTTTAGACCGCTAAGCTAGGCAGGCTAGTTTCTCCTTGAATGTAAGGTTTGGAGCTTGAGAAGTAAATATAAGGAAACGCCTTCGCCATGGCTGATTCAAACTCTATGGGACTGTGGGGCAATGGAAGGCCATTTTTCAAGCTTATCTTCTTCAATTATAAACCATCCTTGTTTCCTACCTTAGGAAATTATTCGTTTTGAGGTTTTCGTCATTTTGAACGTAATTTTGTACATCAGTGATAAGAGGACTTACATGAAATGGTAGCCTTCAAATCCTTCGAATGACGTCAGGCTTTGAGATGTTGTGAGGCGTTAGGGGGAGGGAGGCTTTAATTTATCCCTTTGCCGAGTCCATGACTCATTCATTTGGCTGTCACCGCTCCACAGTAAAATAGAAAGTGATCGTAGTCGCCATGGCAAAGTTTGCTATTTACCAGTTGTCATTTATCCAATTTCTTGCAAACTTGATAAAGTTGTTTGCACTTTAGGAACTCATTTATTTCCAGCGCTTTTTTAATCCTTCAATGCGTTCCCAAGAGCCTTTCCTTTTTCTTATTGGCTATAAATTACTGACATCCTTTCTGTTCTAACTTCTTTTGAGTATACTACAGATCAAATATTTTTGCAGATATCCAGGAACGACAACAAAGGTCGTGAATCTTGCTTCGTACAACTACCTTGGGTTCGCTGAGAATTCTGGACCATGTACGGAATCCGCTGAACAGGCGGTCCGTGAGTACGGCATCGCGGGGTGCAGCTCAAGACACGAATATGGTGAGTGAACGATTCAAGCGGATAGTGGAGGTGCTATTTGTAAGGGATGTTGTCTGATTTTTCAACAAATTTTTTGAAATGAATAATTTTCTGAGACTCATTCTAACACGGTTAATTGATCATCAGGGCTTGGTTGTTCAAAGCACGTCAAAGTTAAAATAGGCTCAGGGTAAATTTTGATTTCACTGTTGTATTACTAACGTTTCACTGGCGTTTTCGATCTATAGTTTTGTTGGTCAGTTTAGCCTAAGGCTAGTTCAAACTCCTCTGACAAGAATCTACAAATTGAAAAAGACCTTTATTAAAACCTCGAGTAACTTTTAATCTTCAACCAGCTTTAAGGGGAGCAAGAGAAAAAGTAACAACGAGACTTAATTTGAAGTTACGCATTCTGTTAAACTGTTTGTAGCTGGGCCATGGTCGTTTGAGAAGAGACCTTGTTGGATTAAAATCGGGGAGTCTGACAACTTGTCTGAGAATTGGATGTCATTGATTTTGCATAATGTTTCGGGGCAAGACACTTAACTCTAACTACACCCTGTTCTTGGAACGATTGAAATGGAGGATCTCGATGACGGTGCTGGAATCTCAGATATCAGTTAAAGTTTTCTGCTATTTCTCAGCTAACAATTAAAAAATTCTGCTCATTTCTCGATCTGCTGTCTGTGAATTTTTTTCAGGTCTTCCAAATACCCTGATTCTCCGTTCCCTTTGGAATACCAATTATACAGTCATAGGCGTACGGGCACCTTCGGACTGGGGGTGGGGGTGGGTCAGTGGCCTTCTTGCCAGAAAAAATTACGCAATGCTCGAATGTGTGAGTGTTGAAATCGGGATGCAAACGCACTCAATTTCATGAACAAAAACGTTCACAATTCTCACATCTAATGAAACTGGTATGTTTCCAAACATAGTTACATTGAGAGCTTGCATACTCAATGACCTCCATTAACAGGTTCAATTTTTGTTAATTTTTGCCCGAAAAATTACATAATTTCCGTAGGTGGGTGGAGGGGAGGGGGGTGGGGGCTGCAGTCCCTCTCCCCGCCTCCCACCTCGTACGCTTGTATATAGCTCAGGAAAAAAAGCTATTGACATCACCGGCCCAGTCCACAACTAAATGGAAACAGATCCGATACCTCTATCGTATTGATAACATTTCTACTTTCCTCGTTCCAGGTAGCCTTGCTATTCACGACGAACTAGAAGCCCTTGTCGCTAGGTTTGTTGGTAAACCTGCTGCCATGGTGTTTGGTATGGGATTCGCCACCAACTCTGCAAATATCCCCACCCTGGTGGGCAAGGGAGACTTGATAATTAGCGACGAACTCAACCACACATCACTCGTGTTAGGAGCAAGATTATCAGGAGCAAAGATCAAAGTATTCAACCACAATGGTTAGGTTGGCAGCGCAAGCGCGAGGGGTTAGGGAAGTACGGGATGGGGGTTGTCCGTGTTATTGTTTTTCCTAATCCTTATTCAAGGAGACTTAACTGTGACCGGCACCGGCCCATATTAAAACAGGGGCTGTAGAGATCCGAGCACTGCTGCTTCCAAAAACCTAACAAACAAACAAGTAAAACAAGTGGGCGGGACTCTAGAGTCTTGTGAGACCGGGAGCTGGGAATAACAGAAACGAGAAATGAGATACTTGACTGAGTATGCCAGACTATGTTGACGTTCTGGAAGTCAAACGATCGAAATTTATCTTCGACTGTCATCAAAAGTTGAGCTCGACAAAAGCGCATAAGGGCGCGCGTTATCTCTCGACGTTCCTTCCTTTTAGCGTACACTCTTCTAAGTTGCCCACACAACACATCTGTATCATAAATATGTATCGTAACATTCTAGATATGAAGAGTTTGGAGAACATGCTACGAGAATCCGTTGTACAGGGACAGCCAAGGACACACAGAGCCTGGAAGAAGATTCTCATCATTGTTGAAGGTGTTTATAGGTGAGTAAGTGACGCTGCGCGGGCGAGCTCCTCCCGAGATAACGAAAAAGCCCTGTGACGCGACGAATTTTCCGATGTAACAAACCTTCAGGCCTACAAACTTCTCGATATATAGTGATCTTTAGACCGAACAAATCTCTCCGTCTAAGGAATCTTCTTACAGATCATACACCGGGGCTTCAATTAAGTCATTTGTAAGGACACTGCATGGCTACCACGACTTGGACATACCACGAATGAACGCTAAAATAACAGATACCGACCAAATAATTTACTGAAACGTTGTCCGAGTGAAAATAGGCGTGATTTGGGTTAAATTAAAACGATTTCAAGCTCTACAACTAAGTACGTTCTTTTTCAGTATGGAGGGCTCTTTAGCGAAGCTCCCAGAGATTGTGGCCCTTAAAAAGAAGTACAAAGCATACATATACCTAGATGAGGCCCACAGTATTGGTGCCATGGGCCCCAATGGAAGGGGCGTTACAGATTACTTTGGTGTGAACCCCGCAGATATTGATATCATGATGGGGACATTTACCAAGAGTTTTGGTGCCGCAGGGGGATATATCGCTGCTTCAGAGGTTAAAACGAGCCTTCTAATGATTAAAAAAAGTAATTTACGAAATAAGAGAAAAAAAGAACAATTCATATTTAGAAAGTACTAAGTAATAAATAGCTGTCAGTAGTGTCAGATGAATCGTCATACACTAGGCTTTCACCCTCAGACTTGAATGATAGAAGCACTGTGTTCAATAAACAGTACCACATGGATGTACTGGCCAGTAGCTTTCAACTCAATGGTTATACTGTAGGGTTTCATCCACAGACTTAAAAGTTGTACAGCATAATAAACAGTACCACATGGATGTACTGGCCAGTAGCTTTCAAACGAATGGTTACACGCTACGGTTTCATCCACAGAAGTTGTACAGTTGTACAGCATACTATAAACAGTAGCACATGAAAGTACTGCTCAATAGCTCTCATTTGAATGGTCATGCACACTCTAGGATTTGATGTACAGACTTAAAAGTTAGTAGCTCCTTGTATAGCATAATAAACAGTACTAAAAACGGGATGATTGGATAATACAGTTCAACAGGCTGGCTTAGCTATCATGGTATCTGAGCAATTTAATAAAACAATTTTCCACTCGCGCTTGTTGAATATGAGATGATCAGCATGCAACGGTCAGTGTTTTCATTTTTGCAGGAAATAATAAACCATATCCGCGGTACTTCGCACAGTGCCGCGTACGCCTCCTTCATGTCACCCCCAGTGGTCATGCAAATATTGTCATCCATGAAAATAATTATGGGCGAGGACGGCACAAACAAAGGTTGGTCAAATTCACACTCCACGCATTCTTCGGAGCCTACATTTCGCTTTTCTTTTCGCCTCCTTTTTCTCCTGAAGACTTCATTCTTACTGGTAAGCAACACTTGTGAAAAGGTTACAGTAACACGCACGCCCAGTAAGTCTGTACTTTCACAACATTCTCGTATCAATGGCCGCGATCCTTGTAGTTAAATTCAAGGTGCAAAATCCGCGATCAACGGACTTCCGACGCAGACTCGGAGAATATTCCGCTCAAATCTGATTGGCTGGTGAATAAGAATGAGCACTCTGAGCTAACTCAAAAACTGGCGTTCAGATTCTTGGTGCTGGCCAGAAGGATCGCGGCCTCCGGGGACGAGAATGCAGTGCTGCTCGCATTACGAGAGCAGGTCGATTAGCACCAAGAATAAGGGTATTAATATGATGTTTACATTATGCAATCTTCATAGTATTTTCATTTATTATTTTGTTATGCTGTTGGTACTTTCTTTCACCGTATTTGTTATTGGGGTAGAAAATATTCCACTGGAATCCGGTGAGGTTTTTTTTTTTGAAGCTACAGCAAGGGCTTAGGGATCGCGTCTGAAGTTGTCTTTTTAATTTTTTTTTAGGAAAGCAGAGGCTATGCACTTTAGCACAGAATTGCAAGTAAGTGGAAGTATAAAATTCTAATGATTTAATTTAGTTCAGAGTTCGTATGTACTGGCTTAAAGAATTTTAAAAACTATTGCACGTTGCCTCGGGCGAGTTTGCATCAAACCTGAACGTGAGGTGCGGTCATGTGGGAAAAGATCTGTTTCCTTCTCAGAAAACTTTGCAACAGTGATCCTAACTACGGTACAACTTTTGAGGTACCGCGCTGTTTTCTGTACATTACAGGTACTTCAGACAAAGGCTTAAAACGATGGGATTTATTGTGTACGGTCATGATGCTTCGGCAGTGGTACCTATCCTTCTCTGCATGCCAGCAAAAACTGTGTAAGTCAGTTTTATTTCCAAAGATGTATGCAAATATAGTTGTGACTCTACAGAGATAAGATTAAAGCGCGCGAAAATTCAAAAACCGAGTAACAACTAATCAAAGACGCTACATGGATTTCCATGACGTCATCAGTATGGAGTTTTTCGGGTCCAGACTCTGACGTCTTTCAAGCTAAGGAGGAATGTAGCGCATCCTATGGCTCAGGCCACTAATATCCAGGTAGTAGTACTTGAAGTAACTAATAAAAGCTTGGAGTTCATGTGTTTATCAGTTGAGGAATTCTCTACATAACCGAGCTTGATCACTCAAAGTGTTCAATATTTTGTTGCAGAGCCTTTTCTCGTGAAATGCTGAAAAGAAACGTAGCTGTAGCCATCGCGGGGTTTCCGGCCACTTCACTGATCGGGGCAAGAGCAAGAATTTGTCTTTCAGCTTCACACACCAGGGAAATGCTGGATAAGGTGAGATGAATCACAAGAACTCTGGATTGCACTGTCGCAATGCTTTAGGGAAACTAACTTGGGCTACCACCAATCAGCTCACAACATGATCGTGTTGACCAGTCAGGTGTCAGACTTAAGTCGAGGTTGCAGTTACACGAAATTTCCCGCCTTTTCATGCTTTTGCGGCCAATCAGGCTATCTTAAGAGAAATTTCAGACCTGTAGTATTGCTGTTCGATTCTGTACCACCCCGCTCACTTTATATACATGATGGAAGATGGCGGGGAGCGCGAGAGAGACACGCGCTTATTTCCACACCACGCGCGTCTCCAGGGCCCCTTTAGATATCAGCCTCGTTGTTGAATGGGCCACCCTGGCTAATAAAGTTTACCTTTACCCTTTACCCTTCCTCCCACACACGCACCCCGCCAACTGGCGACTATCTATTGCATCTGCTGCGCAAAGCATTGACTTTGGTGTTGTAATCATTCAACAGGCTCTGGAAGCAATCGACGAAGTGGGTGACCTTCTTAAAGTCAAGTATTCACGAAGAAAGATGGACGCAAGGGAATGACGGCAAAGACAGCTCTCTAAAGAACGAACTATCCGCAATCTGAAAAGATTGCATGTTTTTCCAGATAAAAAAAACAACAACAACAACAACAACACAATATTACTGTGGTTTTAGGTTCTCACACGAAATGGCTTGGTGTAACGAACCGTACAGCATCACCAAAGAAGCAAGATGTGAGATATTCATTTGAACTTACCTAACATTTCGCAGCATTAGGCAAGAGAGGATAAAGGGTACGTGAGTCCCTCATACAGGCCTTATTGCCAAGGTAATACCTTTCAAGTTATTTTTAGACATGGTACCCGGCTCTTCCGTGGATAGTGTGTTACCACGCGCGTTGCGTGGATGTTTTACTTTCGGAGACTATAAAAATGCATGTGAGGCCGCTTAAGCTGTGCACGTGACCAGAATCCGCGTTACAAGATTAGCTGTTTCTAGACCCTCCTGAGATTTCCGAAACCGGACAAGGTCTAAACATAACTTGAGAAGGATTACCTTGCGAAAAAAGCGTATAGGAGGGTTAACTCTGTCACTCTTCATGATCTCTTGCGTTAGGCTAGCAATTGCAGTGATTACTCTTGAGGATACCTTGTTAGGGAAAGTATGACGGCTTTTAATAATGCAAAGCAGTAACTTTAAGTAGTTAAGGACATAATCTACCGGACCCCAAGGTGTAAAGGTATGTACAATAAGTCAATAAGGGCCTTAAGGGGCGTTAAGGGAGAAAGTCTAAAAAGATAGTGTTTGTAATTTCAAGTTGAAGTAAATACTTTAAAAATTTCTATACTTTTTGGCTGGTTCTGAAGCATTTTGGTTAAGAGATGTTAATTTTATTCTTGATGTTGCTGGTGACATCAGTTTTGGCATATACAGTAAAGGTGTGATGTAAAAAAAGTTATTATTAAGTTTCGGAAGAAATCAACCAGTCGAAATTTTCGCGGCAACTCAGTTTCGCAATTTTAGAAGGTCAATATTTGGCGGTCATTAATTTATTGCGAATTTGGCGAATTTGTTCAATTTAAGTAAGCCATGATCTTTTTTCGGCATCAAATTTTTGCGATTTCAAGAAATACGGGGAAATTTCAAAATTTGAGGCTACGAAAATTTCGAGTAAGAATGAACTTGATATTTTTAATTTGATTGATAGCTTCGATTGTGATGTTGTTTAAGGCTGTAACTTCGTAAAAACACAGTAAAATAAAAAATTTAAAATGGTTTGGCCGAACCAGGCAGTATTGTCATGTTCTAAGAGCAGTGGATTGAGAATTTTTAAGTAAGTACGTAAGAAAGGTGGATAACGCTATCCACCGGATAAATCACTATCCAACGGAATAGCGACGTTTGTTTTGCTAACACTTACCCACTGGATAGCGATTTATCTGGTGGATAGCGTTATCCAGCCTTTGAACAACCGGGCCTAGAACAATAGAATACAACAGTCTTGTCAACGTGTTCGTGTACTGTATAAGATCTTTGACGTCTCTTTTGCGTGTTCTTTTCTGTCTCGGCTGGAGAGACCGATGACGTTGCTCAACACAAGGAGATCACTTTATGTGCTGTTTTGCTTTAATATCCAGTTTCAAACCACTTGCTACCTGGATGCACTAATCTCGCCTCGCAGATTTGATCTTATAAGCTGCGAGAAAAGAGAAAAGCAATGTTCTTACTGGAAAGTACACTATATACAATATTGGTTTCTATGGGTAAAAGCCCAAAGAAAATACACGAGTAGATTGGTTTAAAATCGTATTTCTATATAACTAGCTGGAAACACCGAACTAGCACGAGCTGTTGACGTAATGATGACGTGGGCAAAGAGAATTTACATTTTGATGATCAAAACAAACAAGTTGTTTTCCTTTTTTTCGTCGCAGTATTTCGAGTTACAGAAACACGAGCGGAAGTTTGGGAGAACGAGAAATACTGTGGGGACACGAGCCGACGAGGAAACATGTTCAGTTTCTATTTCTTAATTATCAACTTGCGTTCAAAAAGGAAAAAAGTTACCATATAATGATGGAACCGTCAATATTTTGCATTTAGGAAAAATAAAATGAAACATCTAACAAAACTGTGCTACACAAAACACCTGAGACTGTATAGAGCGTCCAGAAATCCACAGAACTTACGTTTGTTTTCAGATAGCATGCTTCGAAACGTGAGGTAAAGCTTACCATTTTCCTGTCTTCTCGTGTTAGTTCTTCTTTCCCCATCACGAACGAAAGTTTAGCTAGCGCAGACTCCACTGTCATGTCTTTCCCTGGAACAACTCCTAACTTAACAAGGCCCTGGATAGATAACGAAACAGAAATGTGATCTCAGAGAATCTCAGAGAAGTAGACAGGTACAGCTGGGCTACAAAGCAGTATACACGAAAAGTAGTCATAGTCATAGTAATTTTTCTTGGACAATTCTGTCCAAGGGGGAAAGGTGCAATGACGTTTACCCTATGTAGAACATCAACCCGTGAAACAAGGCCAGACCACAACACCGGAAGCTACGTGCCCTACTCTTTGCGATAAGCCTGAGTGTGTGGGTTCTTGAACGTCCCCTGCTAACCATGTAACACTGAAGATGCAGGAGACGGGGCCTACGGTTTATAGTCCTTATCCGAGAAGACTTGAACGTCTAACCATTTGCAGATGTAATTGCAAAGGTAGTACATTCTCCTCAGTCATTTTAAGACCCTGAGTGTTGGTCCGGTCTGGGGTTCGAACCCTCGACCTCCCGCACAGCAGACTGGCGCTCTACCAACTGAGCTAACCAGGCGGCGGTTTAGTATACACGAAGGTAACGAACTAAGGGTGATGTTTACTGGTCTCTTAGCTATAAACATAACAATAAGACAGTGATTGCAACCATCACGTTAAGAACAGAACAATTGCTCGCTATTTTCCTTGTGAAATTTGACGTCCCGTGAGAACGCTGGTCAGGAAATGAGGAAAAGAGGGGAGGGGTTCGTATATTTGAGGAGACTTGTAACCGGAAAAAATTATTTTGTTTGTCCATAACTTATAATAACTTATGGTGAGCCCATAAGCGAGTGAGAGAGGGGAGAGGGACAGAGGGAAAGAGGAAGGGTCTTGTAACGAAATGGTAAAAGCAACATTCCAAGAAATGGTTCACTGAAACTTCTTTACAAATCAATTATGAATTGAAATTTACATGATTATTAACTAAGGGAAAAACATCCACCACACGCTATTTAACTGTCAGTACAGTGACTGAAAGAGAAATCAAAAACGTCTGGAAGTAGTGAGTTTAAACACGTCGTTTAACACAGCAGCTGATTATTTACTTAAGGACGTCCTGTGTCAGAGCATTTTGTGCTATTCTTCTCTAAAAAATTCTGCCCGCTAAATACTTAGAAGAGGAATTTAGAAAGATCGTAAGGTTGCCTTCGGTCGCATAAGCCTTCCACTCAATAATATACCACCCACCTGTTCCACGTACTCCGTAGAGACATCATGTGGCCCTCCACGGCAAGGGCAGCACGTGACAATGACCACGCCCCTCTGTACCGGGCCTTTGATCGCTTCCAACAGGTCTGTTCTTGAATCAGGTATATTACCGCTGCCATACGTTACCAAGACAACACCCTCTATTGGAGACTCTAAACATCCTTTTATCTTTAAGTAAAAAGAAAAGCCGAGATCAGAGATGGTTGAAAACGATGTTTACAAGTGAATTCTCCGGCCATGAGAACTTTCGTTGTCTAAGTGCTCAGAGGATCGGAAAAGCCTCATTGAGTAACGATTCAAATGAAATCGTTTTTATGTTTTTATGTTGTACAAGGTGGTTCAAGATGGTGTGTGAATGAAACCCTAGTGTGTAACCACTCTATTGAAAGCTACTGAGCATTACTTCCTTGTGGTACTGTTTATTATGCCGTACAAAACGGTTCTATCTTTTAAGTCTGTGGATGAAAATCTAGTGTCTAACAACTCTAATGAAAGCTACTGCACAGTTTTTTTTTTAATGCTAAGCTATTCCACAGTACTTTTACACCGTACTGTTTATCATGCTGTACAAGAAGTTTGTGTCTGTTGCCGAGTTATTATTAAGTGTGTGCATGACCACTGAGATAATACAGCTCAGGAGTACTTCCCTGTGATGCTCTTTGCTCCATAGTATTTTACGTATAATCGAAATTCAGTGGCACATACCATTTCTATTGGAATGCCAGGAAACACAGGAAGCAAGGCAATCTTTTGGCTCATCTTAGTGTGGAGTGCAAAACTCCCAGTTTCCTTTCGTGAGTGATCAACAGTATGATTCCATTGAACTAATAAAGAACAAGTTAATTTTTCAGCAAATGGGAGGCGTCATTTAAAGTAGACCTGTGGAGCAAGTTGTGGGAGACGCGGTGGCCTCATGGTTAGTTTGCTCATCTCTGGATCAAGCGGTCCAGGTTTGAGCCCTGGCCAGGGACATTGTGTTGTGTTCTTGGGCAAGAACCTTTACTCTCACATTACCTCTCTCTGCCCAGGTTTATAAATGGGTGCCGGCAAATTTAATGTTGGGGGTAACCCTGCGATGGACTAGCATCCCATCCAGGAAGGAGAAGCAATACTCTAGTCATTTCATGCTACAGAAACCAGGATAAGCTTCAGCCTGATAGCTCCTGATGGGCCACTTGGCCCATATACAGACTTTACCTGTGGAAAAAGTTACATGCACAACTGGGAATGATAAGCAGAGGATTAATCAGTTTTTCTTTTTCACTTACTATCTCCATGGCTGCTCAGTCTTGCCAATGGGGGAATGCTTGGTGAATCAAACACATTGTAGTTCTTTGCATCAACTTTGGTGGATCTGTTTCCTCTGAAAAGCTTGCCATCAAAGAAAATGGTCACCTGCAGACACCAAAGCAGTAATAAACAATTAATGCAAAATGGACCCTAAGCAGACCACAATGCCTGGGTTTCATTAACTTTTTCAGCAGGAAGGCAGCTGTCTTTTGAGAAATTTTTTTTTCTAGATTGTCAAACCAGGCAGGCAAAATCATCCTCACAGTCGATCAATTTGCCCAGTGCCCAGCCCTCAATACAAAAAACCCTGCAAAATTTGGTTATATGAATTTTACTTATATAAGCCACTTAGAATAGGCTTGGCCATATTTAGGGGAATCTTAAAATAAGAGCACAATTGAGTTTGTTTGTCGGGTTTAAAGAGGGCTATGGGATTGTGACCATATAAATAATCTGGCGCTTGTTACGTGGGGCCCAGCTTGATGAGAAAAAGAACCTGTTAGACAGTGCTACTTAAGGTGATTAAAGGTTAATTGAATCCGCCCTCTGAAAGAACAGCCATGAGAGTGAACTATTAACATCATTTATTTCAGAAGTGCAATATATAGATATCTTTATTACATTGCTTGCAAAAAAATTTTGGGTGATTTTAATTACAGACAAAACGTGCACGAAAATGAAACCATCCACAATCTGTAAGCGTCGGAAATTTGAAGCGTCCAAAATATTTACAGTACAGCATAAAACTTTGAAGTAGCACCAAAGCTCATAGTTTCCTATATACTGGACTTCATGGAGCAAACTCTAGTTGAGACACCACTTGACATAAGCAATGCATGTGTTATTTTCTTGTTGATTAATGCTCGTAAAACCTTGAGGGTGCAGTAAAACTGTTATCTTTTGTTGTGGTTCCAGTCTAATTTGTGTTTTGTAGGCATAAATTTACTTTAACTTTGTTTCAGCACTGTTCAATATATTGTTGTCCAAAATTTTAATGTCCAAAATTTTTTGCAAGTAATGTACTGGTTTCTACCTCAGGGATGGCATACTGTCCAGCAAACAGTAATGCCCCTGCCAGGTTGTCTCTTGCATCAGTTACTGCATCATAAATTGGAGTCTGCAATGTGATGGAACAGGCAGCTTCATTTTCATATTTTTATGGGAAGGTACATTACAAGTATACTTGCTATGTGCTACATACTGTCAATACTGTTGAATGGAAGGATAGTCCTGTGGAACCACGTTCCAGCTCCATTTTTTTTTCCACGGTTATATGTCATGCACACAAGATCAAGCAGTATGTGCATATTAATTAACTGAGTCATTACCCCGCATATCTCTAAGCTAGTTTTCTGGTAAGGGATCGGTCAACCTTAATCCAAAATAACCTAAGTGACTTAGGGCTGCCATCCCTGCAGTCAAATTTTTTCATATGCAACATTATACCCTGTCCAGAACTTTGTGAGGGCTCAGTTTAAAGGAATTGTCTCAAATTGTGAACTTCTTGCTACTTCTAATGTATTTCCATGCGCTTACCTGTGCTCCTGTGAGGACAACAGGTTTGCCAAGGTTCTCGAACATGAAAGAAACAGCAGATGCAGTAAAGGCCATAGTGTCCGTCCCATGCAGGATGACAAAGCCATCATAGTCATTATAGTTATTGGCAATCTCTGTTCCCACGTCAATCCAGTCTTCAATACTAGTGTCTTTAGACTCCCTGATGGTACCAGCCTCTTTGATATCATACAATATCCTACTGCCCAGCTTAGTGACACTAAAATTATGAATCAGAGAATCTGTTGTTACTAAACAATCCTGGACAAAATGGATCTTGAGAAAATATAACTCAACTTTAACTTCTTAACTTTATACTTTATACTACTATACATGTAGCCAACATGCATGTCACTGTTATTTAGAAAAGTAACCTCACAAAAATATGCATGCTGATTGCAATTGAAGATATCAATTTCATTTTCTCATGTTTAAAAAAATTTTTTTACCACATGATGAAAAATTCAGTGAAACGTCATGCAATATCCTCTTCTGATCTCCTAACTTATTGCTCATGATAAGCACACTACTGTAAATCACTTACGGCATAGCTAGTCTCTGTGTGGTATCCACTTCACTCGCATGTGTCATACTGCAAGTTGGATCATGAAGCATTTGAAGCTTTTTCAGTTCATCAATAAATAAATCTAAGTGAAGGGCACAAGGCTCTGAGAAAAAGAGAATGTCAATTAACACAATATTAATATTTAAGAAGCTTCTCAGGCCTTTGGACGATCAAAAATTTAAATTCAAAAATTAGAGCTGAAATTCTTCAACTCAGTAAAATTCATCAAGCTTACCACAAGGGTGTTTGGACACCATATCTGACTTTAATTAGCATTTATTTTTAGATTTTAGATTTGACTGAGAAGATATATTAAACTCCCAAGGGAGTGTTTTACCACTTTTCCAACCACCCTCAAGTTCGTCAAAAATACTCTGCTGTACATTACTTTTTCAACTCTCTTCTTGGTGTTTGGAAATGTGGTATTTGAACATGGTATCTTATGTTAGACACTGCTATCAAGGAAAGGAAACCAGGAATCTTACCATTGTCATTGAGTTTCTTCATTCCTATTGTTCCACCAGTGTACAGTACAAGTACCAATGACGATTTTCCTTTGTCAGCCATAGCAGTCCCAGCAGTAACAGAGTGTATCTATTTCATCATAATGTGATAAAACAACAAATATACCCAAAAGGCTTGTTGGTTCCAAAATCTTCCCACTTTGAAAAACAGGGAAACAACAATTTGACATACTCTATTGTCTATAAAGACTGAAGCAAACTCATTGTTTGCTCTGCATAGCAAAGAATTATGATTGGTTCAGGGAAACCCCGCCACTGTCATTGTCACTGTCCTGAATAGAAAATCACAGCAAAAGCAAAATTGAACTCCAAAATTTACTTAACAAATAGATTCCATGTTTCCATGCATCTGTTCAGTGATACATCACAGATGATGTCAAAATGTGGTAAGAGCAAAAAAGCGGCATAAGTAGCCATTAGGCAAGTGTTACTGGTGTCACCATTACTGAACAGACCCACAACAATGTGGAATCTCTTGGTTTTATATACTAAAGAGACAAAAAATGTTAATGGCATTCATTATTTTATGTTTGTCCTCCAACAGATCATAAGTAAGAACTAATCAAAATGCGAGGATAATTTGACTTATTATTGAAAATGCCAGAAAGAGTCAACTGAAGTCAGTTTTTGTCATCAGAGCACCTCTATAAGCTGAAAAATACCTGAAGGTTGCCTTGCGTATTGCAGGAGTTGGAAAAGCCACTTGCATTTGTGCTCGACATTGACACATTGGAAGCTATTGGCCTCAAGCTTTGGATGAGTGGAGTGGTTGGAACAGATGATATTTGTGTGCTCTTTCCTCTGTGACTCTGTAGTGCATTTGAGATGGTGCCAGAAACAATTTCCAGCTGCAATCCGGATGGCTGTGCAATGTAGTGAGCTTTACTTTGGTCACAACTGTTTCCTGAAACAAACATGATGTGGCAGTCTGGAACATTCCTGTTGGGAAGCAATGTTATGCCCGTCATCCTTACAGAATGGTTGGTGTATATCTGAGAGAGCTTTGCTCCAGCAGATATATTTTTCATCATTTCGCCCAACTTGTTAATACCAAGTGGTCTGTTTGCATACCAAACAGCATCATCATTTGTCACGTTTTGTTTTGGCTGTTGGAAAAATGCTGTGCATGATGGATTTAATTTTGATACATAAAATTTCACACTGGCAAAGGCATCATCATCTGCACCAGTACTATAAAGCCTTGTTTCTCGTTCAGCCAAAGGCTTGCTGTTTTCACCACTGGGGTGAAATTTTGTGGCTTCTCCCTTGGTTATGACCACAAACTCATGGCCATTGGCATCCTTTGTAAACTTGAAGCTTTCACGGCGAAGATCTCGCTGGCTCTCTCTTCCACACCTGCACCAGTGAAGAGAAACGTAAAACCATGTCCTTCTCAGCAGTCCAGCTGGAGTTGTTGTACTAAGGAAAGGGCTGGTGCGAATTTTTTCAAGGTCAGATGCTACAATAACTGGTTTGTGTTGAACACTTTCTTTACCAGCACGGCGGTTGATTCTCAACTTGGCATCGAGAATCTTGTTGCTGTTTTGAAACAAATGGTTTTTTGATAATTTCAGAGTTATACCGTTGTTGTTTAGGTATCGTTCAATTGAACTGCGAAAACCAAGAAGAGCTGAACGACTGTACTCGTCACCTTTTATTGTCCTTGCTTCAACATAAAATCTTGCCAGGTTTTGGTCTAATTCCACTGTATTCATTTCAAGAAGTGGTGTTGAGACTTTTCTTTCCTGGCACCAATCTGTGTAAAAAATTAGTTTCAGACTGAGAAAAATTGATGGTTGGTTGAAGGAAAAAGTCAATATAAACACATCGCTTAATTCATCACATCCCAGGTTGAAAGTATTCTAGCAAGAATGCCATTTTTCCATTGGAAACGGCACATTATTTAAACCCCTAGGTGAATTTGTTAATATTGTTGTACTTGATAAGTTAAATTTAATGAAACCTAGGTTAGTTGTGCAAACAGGAACTTCAAGGTCAAGGTGTAGCCACCCCAAGGTCCAACCCCTTACCTTTTTGTATACTACTTTGTTAGATAGGTACCCCTTTCCTACATATTTTATAAAAAAAGGTACCCCTTTCTCACATCTATCACGTATAATATAATTTACCTAAAGACGTTGTGGAGGGAGAAACTCTGAACATTTTAAAGAACAGGCTCAGATGCCATTTTAACTAATGTTTTAGGAAATTTTGGAACTTTTTATTGTGAATTTATTCAGATGTAAATTTGCGTTTTTTATTATTTTAGGAGACAAACTCAAAAGGGATAACCTCTTTTGTCTTCTTTTCACCTTTCATTTCATTTCAATTGAATTTGAATTTGAATAACCAGTTATGTTATGTTATATTATCTACTTAAGAGCACTGTATCCCTTTTCTAAACCCTTGGAATGACGTCAGTAGACAATAATACGGGAGAACATCAAGCATTACCAGAAGAGTTGTTAACCAACGGACAAGAATAATTTTTTAAGTTCCTGTTTACATTATACATAAATGACAGATCCCTACCCTTTCATATACCTTAACTCGTAAAACGCCTACCCTTTTTACCCCAAGGGGTTGATGGGAGGCAGGGGGAGGGGGGGGGGGGGGGTTGTAGAATGACCCGTATACATTTTACTCTCTCGACCTAGAAACCAGTTTATTGTTCTGATCTGTCAATAATGTGAGCAGTACTCAGAACATACACTTGAATTTCACTTGTGGAGCAATTGGCTAGATTGTAGAATACCGGGCCACTCATTTGCATCTCACTGAATTTGAATGGTTTCTTTTGTTTCTGTATGCTTCACTCTTAGAAGCGTAGAGGGATATGTTAATAAGTGGCCCGGTATTGTAAAATCGCTCCAAGCAATTTACTAACCTTTTTAACGCTCCTTTATTTGACTTAAGCTTATTTCTAACTAGAACGATCTGACTTTTTTTATGGAACGATATGACTTGGAACGATCTCACCGGATACCTGTACCTTTTGGTAAATTAACCACATGATCGTTTTGCTCAATGACTTTGTTAAATTCGAAGCGAAGCAAAAGTTTTTTACCTTGAAATAATTTCACCACCCATTTCGTGTTTCGTTTAGTCCCGCTCGACTGAGACTGTTCGAGGATACTTTCCAAGTCCTTTTCTACAAAGAAACGTGCTTTTCTTTCTTCTCCCTGCCTCTCGCTGCTGTTCTCAACCTCCACAAGACTTTCTCCTACATCCTCGTTCGCCAAATCAGGTGAAATATCACCTATATTTTCCAAACTTTCCGCCATTTCACAAAGAGCACACAATTCAGTTGTCTGTTTGTCTGTTTGTCTATCTCCTGCCTCCTGCTTACATGAAAGAAGTTGTCATGTCATACGAAACCGCTACCCACATGTCCTCCAAAAAAGAAAAACTGACTAGTACCTAGGCCTCTTCGCGCTGTGCAAAAATTTTTCATGGGTCAGTTCACATTGTTAGATTCTGACCTCGAGATTTCCATTGCCATTCGAAAAAGGTCCGTTTTAAAATGTTTTCCGTCCACACGAAAACTCAAAGCCCCCGTTTTCAAATTCCTCCGGTTTCAAGAGCGTTTTCGAAAAGCTTCGTTTTCGTGACGGATTACCCTGGACTGTCGGGCCTAACCGTAGAAATAAAACTGTATGCCTTTTTAAATTCCTCCGGCGTAGTGTGGACGGAGTCTGGAGCAAACCACGACGTCAATGAGCACCACCAAATAATAGGTTTAATGAGCAAAACAAGGCTGTACAAGTGTGTTCAGTAAACCTTTGTACATTTCATAGCCTTCTGCAAAACAACAACGCAAAATGACCGCGAACGCGAACGATGAGTTGAACTGCTAATTTTTCGTATTTCCATTTAGAATTGAACGCTGTCATTACATATTTAGCCTGAACGAGGTCTTAGAGCCATTGGCATCCTGGACATATTCAATTTTACAAGGCGTTGTCCTCGGCGTCGCCGTCGTCATTGTTAAGATCCCTACATTTGCATCTCGGATGCTGGAAGGTCGATACACTTGTTTAAAGACCGGGGTCTGTCATTTAAAGTGGCTGCTTTGTGCTTTGCTCATGTTTTATCCCAAGACCAGTCGAACGCAGATGAGAATATCGTGCAAAAACCGTAAAAAGTCACATAAATTGTTGCTCTTTGCCAAGGTTCTTTTTAATTCAGTGATTAAGTTGTCGAACGTTTCGGTAGGAAGTTGCTGCTGAAACAATCTCGTTTACGTTACTTCGCCGATACAATACCTTTTCATCTTCCCCATTACTACACGGCAATCGTTCGCATCTCCTTCTTCAGTATAGCTTAAGGCTTTGAACACTTTAAGGCAATAACGTCCTTGAACATGACGAGTTGATACTTGGGGCTTTCCCGCTCCAAACCAAGTAATTATTACAGTATTTCTCTTTCCATAGCTTCCAGTACTCGGGGATCTCGCCACTTAATTGACCTCAAATCTAAATGTTGCGGAAACAATGATGTCTGGTGGAATAACATTGAAAATTGTGATGTTTTAGGCGGCGAGGCACCGGAAGTTGTTTTCGCTCGTAGGCATTCATAGACGATGAAGTACCCTTTCGTTGCAACATGCAAAATTAGATGGCAGAGAGGACCTTGAACGAACTTGATCAATCAAGGCTTAATCTGGCTACTGTAACTCAAGATACACGAGGTGAACGCTTATTTTAATGTATAACTGTATGTGTAGCATAAATTGCAAAGCCGTTACAGAACATAAGCGTGCATATAAAGAATGTTTGGCAAATTAGCATATTATAACCTTAACAGTTAAGGTATGTCTGCCATTTTGAACAATCAAATCCAGCCGGTGTCAGAAACTCGTTTGTCCAGTTTGGCTATGACGTCAGTGCTTTCTCATTGGCTCTCAGCCAAGCCTTTTGTTCTTTCGCTTTATAAGTGCGACACCATCCGGATGAAAAACAATACCTCCTGGATTTATTATAAAGTATTCTTCCTCAACCATCCCCCTAACTATCTCCCCTCACAGCCCTGCGTACCTATACCTACACAGCCTACATCTCATTTATCCCCCACATATACCATTTCCCTCTATTAACTATGCATATACCTACACAGCTTTCATCTTATAAATTCTCAACTTATACCTACACAGCCCACATCTCATGAATCTCTGACATTTACCTTCACAGTTTGCATTTCATTAAATCGTTTCTAGAGTCATAACTCATTATATTCAGTGGTTATCGACTCATGTAGAACCAAGTGATCTTAAGATATCTTAGAACAAGTGAATTCACTATGGCTATTGAAATTATCCGTTCATTTGTAGCCTGGGAACAGGCTCCCAGTTGGGTTAATGAGTTTAGTGCGAACTAGCCAAGTGTGGTCTAGGACGAGCAGGGAGAGCCGAGAGGGGAGGGGGAGCGCAATTCGCGCAAATCTTTTTTCCGCGCATAACTGTTCGCTTCGCTAGCGGGATTTTGTTTTTTACTTCCCTGCCAGATTTATTTCCGCCCGCGCTGGGAGCCTGTTCGCAGGCTACTTCACTTGTTGTGTGTTCAGCCGTTCGAACGGATACCGTAAGGAACGTTTTCTCGTGAGAGGTCACATTTTTGCCTGTGAAATTTTGTGTTTGAATCAGCAAAGTTCTTCTTTTAACGACGCGTTTAGGGTCGAGAAAGTAAAATTGGCGATCTACGCGTGATTGGTGAAAAAATTCTCCGTGACGCTTGATCGTGATGCGGGATTGGTACCCCACCTTTGCCACCCTCCGGTAAGACAAGCCTTGTCTTACCGGTCTCCGGCCAAAAGTAATTTCGTAAAAAAGACGCTTCAGACGGGCGAGGAAGGCGAAAAACCACCACAGATGAGTCGATTAACGTTTCATTTAACTTTATTGGGATACTCAGACCGAGATGTAACTCAGACATGTAATTTTCAGAGCTTTATTCATAACCCTCATAGATTCTGTTCCTTTCATATAAACAATTATTAACCACGAACACACAGAGTGGTCTGCCTGTGATCTCCACGTTTGGAATGCTTTGAAACGGGAGCCTTTCTTGTTTGATAAATGAGACTTCACAGCAAAGGAAATTGTGAAAAGAGAACCCCCAATGGTTTTCTTTCCAGTCCTATGTTAAAACGTGTTTCACAACTGAAAAGAAGAAACGATGTGATTGCATTCGTGTGTCAATTTTCATCTCTTCGCGACTTCGTATTTGCTTCCGTTTTCCGGCAGTGAGGAAACTAAATATCTTTCAACTTTTTGAAAGGTAACAGCGTGTAACTGATTTAATCGATACAATTGTGAGTTTTTGAAGATCTTTGATCAGGCAAAAGCCGACAAATGTTAGAGAATTCTGCACATCAATATTTATTCTCTTAGCTTTTTTTTTTTTGCAGAATCTCTCTACCGTACCTTTGAATTGATTTGTCAACTGTCCGAAATCCTTGTTAGCGAAGCTGACTCCTTTATTTACAAACGAGAAAGGTGTCAAAATGTTGCATCCACCTTTTGTTTATATGTATTCTTAACACAATGTATGTTATGCAGCTTTTGTGTACACTTAAACGCTGTGTTGACAACTGCGCGACACAGTTTTCGAAGCTGATTAAACCCGGATCACGTGAACATCTTTGACAAAGGCTACAATTTGATTTGATGAAACGTAGATCACGTGAACATCTTTAGCAAAGGCTAGAATTTAATTTGGCATCAGTTACATATCACAAAGGCTACTAAGGTTGAGACCCGCGGCAAGATGATATCGATCTTTCGAGTTTTTGTTGCACTAAGTTTAATTGCCCTTGTTCTGGGTCATGGCCGACTTATCGACCCAGCCAGCCGGAACTCGGCTTGGCGATACGGCTTCGACACACCGAGGCAAGACACTGACAATGAGCTGAACTGTGGAGGGTTTAATGTCCAATGGTCCACCAACAAAGGCAAGTGTGGTGTGTGCGGTGACGCGCACCATTTGAAGGAACCCAAGTACATCCACCCAGGAAAGTACGCGACAAAAACCATCACCAAGACGTACAAAGAGGGGCAGGATATTGAAGTCATCGTGGATGTAACCTCCAACCATCAGGGCTACTTTACGTTCAGTGTGGGTGAGATCGGAACTCCTCCCATTACTCAAGAGAAGCTAAAGTATGTACTGAAACAGCCCAATGGCAAAACCAAGTGGCACATAAACTCGCAAGGAAATGACGTATTCAAGATCAAGTTGAAGCTACCCCGCGGCTTGACATGTGAACACTGCGTGATGCAGTGGTGGTGGAGGGTGGGCAATAACTGGGGCTGTGATGGGTCTGGTAATTGTGGGATGGGCAAAGGACCACAGGAGACCTTCGTAAACTGCGCTGACATCAGGATCACCAAAAGTGACGGAAGCGTGCCCCCACCTCCTCCAACACAACCTCCGGCTCCTACCCAGAAGCCTCCTAAGCCCACAACTCAGAGACCTACAGAGCCTCCACCAACCAACGCCCCTAATCCGGGGGGATGCAAAGCTACAGGTCACTTCAAAGGAAACCCTTCCATGGATGATTGGTGCAAAAGAAATTGCGCCAACGGTTACTGTCCACCCACACATTGCAAGTGTGAATAGAGCCAAGAGCCGTCAATTCAGTTAGTTAAATGTACTGCCGCAGTTAGAAAGCGAAGGCAGGATCTGTAGACTGGACAATGCAAACCTTGAGTAAAGAGATTTAATTAACGTACGGCCTTTTCAGTCGTGCTGTTCCACCTGTATCATACATAGATCTATAGCAAAACATGGCAATAATAGGTGTAGACTGAGAAGTGTCTTGTTTTATCCGAGAGTTGGTGTGTTCATTCGGGGAGAATAAGTACCAGGTGATGGCCAAACACTGCCTGAGCCAGGAATTCTCAGTAGTACTGACGTTGCTAAGCAACATATGGTGCTACCTTAATTTTGCTCAATACCTGTGAATGTGCTCAACATGAGTGGATAATAATACCTGCAAACTGCAGGCTTTTTGGGTACTTCGACGAAGATTTCACAAAAACAGATTTTGCTCTCCTGTGAGAAATCATGCCATTATCAGCCTCCTGTACTTCCTTCCTTTATGACAACCTAAAATGTTTTGCGCTACACTCCTCAATCACAATACCGTTGACGCCGTGATCACACAAAAAAAAGTCACCAAGATAGTCACCAATATTTCACTAAAATATAATCAAACATGGACGTACAAACACCCTCCTCCGATTTGACTACCAAACAGAGTTCCTCAGAAATCGCTCAAAATGTCCGAGAAAATGAGATGAATAAGAGCGTATCGATAATCTTCATTGTCACGGTTTTGAGTAAATTTATAACCGCCGAGGCGAATTCAGAAAGCTGACGCCTCGAGAGTTAAAGAAAGAAAGAATGATTTTTTTTTTCCTTTTTCGGGTAAGAGGGTAACGTTGTAGCTATCACCCATACAAGTTCCCTATGGTGGTTTAGAAATTGACACTTATCAACTTCAAGTTGAAAATTCAGCGTTTAGTCGTTGGCCACAACTTTGACCAATTTTTTTTCGCGTCCGAATCGTTGCAGAAATGAGATCAAATTTGAGAACGGCATTTCGCCGGTATTAACGAATCTGGCGGACAAAAAGAAACGTCCGGGTACGTTTTACAGATTCTCTTCTGAGTTAAAATAAAAATAAATAAATTACAATATTTAGAGAGGAAGCCACATTAGCCCTGGCTGGTTTTCATGCGGGTCCCCTATCCTGGTCGAGTTGAAATTTGTAGTGTTAGGTTTTTAGGAGAGAGGAAAACCGGAGAAAAACCCTCGGAGCAAGGCAAGAAGCAACGACACAAGCGCTCTCACCACTGCGCCATCTTTGCTCACGGCGTCCTTTTCCTCCATAAACATACAAATAAGACCATGTTAATAGCTCAACGGAAATCAGCTGTGTATATCTACTCCGTTCTAACACGGAATACTTATTTAGAAACCATAAAGGTGTGATTGCCTTGTGCACATCTTTTCGTACGTATCTCAAACAACACAACAGTATTGTTTAGCATTTTTGACGTATCTGCTCTGTGTTTACTTTCCCATCTCAACTGTTTCAATGTCATACATGAAGTGATTTTCAATAAAGGCATCAACTTAAGGTGGCTCAAAACAGTTTCCAGCACTTTTCAGACTTACAAATTTTGATAAGCAGGATAAGACTAAACTCTTAGCAGTTTAAAAAAACACTCTACATGGAGTTCAGTGCCGTCTTAAATTTTCAAATATTTTAGAGTGGCTCTTTGCCATGAATTTCGAGAAACTGCTGGAGTTGGAGAGACTTAAAAAAGTAACTATGAAACAGAAAAATACTTCTATCGTGATTACTTTAGTTCTGGGCCTACAGTTCAGCGGCGTCTCTACTTATACACAAAACTCTTCTCGAGTTTCAAAGTCAATTGTTCATCCTCGATGTTGTTCTGTTTTTACCATCTTGATATTTAAGGTTTTAAAATCATTTTTGTTGGATGAGCAAATGTGGTATTTTATTTAATGCCTTCCTATTGTCGCATTTTGAGGAAAGCGTGATTTGTTGACACAATCTCGAGAGAGAGGAGTGACGCGTAGGCCTTTCCACAAATATCCGGAAATGTTTGGAGATATTTAGAAGTTTCCGAGATATTTATAAAATATTAAGATGTTTAGAAAATCTGTGGATATTTAGAAATATTCATAGTTTTTTTTTTTACTTAGTCCTGTGTTTTTCTCGCTATTTTCTGAAACAGTGCTCAGTATGCTAGAAGCAAACCAGTTTAGCGATTTTCTACTCGAAAAATATATTCCATATCACTTAAAAAGCCATAAAGCACCAGGAGCCCATCACCAGGTGATGGGCTCCTGAAAGCAGCAATTTTTGAAAATGGCGGATGCTGGTAACATCGAAGCGCCTAAATCTTCTTCCTCAACTTCTGTTACTGCAAGAAAAATTTTGAAAATTTTTTCTTAAATGATTCAAAATCGGTGTATTTTTACAATAAAAAAGAGATATTTAGAGGGTTTACCGAGATATTTAGGAATTTTTTTGCGATATTTAGGGAGAATTTTTGAGTATTTGCGGAACGATACTAAGGCGATTTTACTTGGGTTGATGTTTGTAGAAAGGCCTAGTGACGCGACTGGAAGCTTGCCAGCCGTGATTTCTGGCGGGAAAATGGTTTACTTTGTTTTCGCAATTTTTTTGACGTATCAACATATTTTTGGAAAAGTCAGCAGTAATCTGAAGAGATTGTCCAAGATTTGTGGGGTAAACGGATGAAATAATGCTTTCGATTAACTTGTTCAAGTTGAATTCAATTGATATTGTCTATAATACGGCAACCTATTTGATTTTTTTAAAGACCTCCTGAGATGTACCTCTGATAACACTACATATTTTTTTGTTTATAACGAGTGAGTGAGCAATCCTCTCCATTTACTTTCTGCGGTTTAGTTTTTGTTAACAACGGATTCATGCATAAGCATACTTGCGAGATGTTTGGAGAGCACGAAAAAAGCGTAAGAGCTGCTGGAGGTGCAGTCGAGTGCAACTTTATCTTCTTGAGTGTTCTCCAAGCTTTCCTGAAGTACGTCATAACTCAGTTGCAAGTGGAAATGGCCAAACGAAGCTAACTTTGCTCACGCTATGAGCGTGCACCGTTGGATTATGATGAGTGCTTAGGTATGTACTGCGTTGCGCGGCTCTGCTAGAGAACATCACATCTTTCGAACGTAAATTCACACAGAATGCTAATAAATGAGATGGTGGAGTTTTAGTCTGGTGGATTTACGAGGAGATGTATTTTCTGTCATTACCTCAGGTATAATCGAGCTCGACAAAGAATTCCGAGCTGTCCAGCATAAACTGCTAGAACGGACTCCTAGCTGGAGAACTTAGACATCTTTTCCCGAGTATGCCTATGTCACTGACAGAAAAATCGTCTTCTCATTAACTCAGTAGTAATTGAGGGTGTAAAGGTGGCCCATTTTTCCGAAGAATACATGTAACTTCAGCGAATACCGCTGAAATAGTAGTTGTTTAGTTTTTAGTCATTAAAGCCTTGGTCAAACGGCGCATGATAGTCGATAATAGTTGATGATAGTCGGTGAAAATTCGGGGAGAATCATTCAACTATCATGCATCGTTTGGCCAGGCGTTTAAAGACTTATCTAAACCTCCTTCCCCCCATCCCACCCCACCCCCCTTCGCTCACAAAACCCCTGCATATACAAAAAAATGCTCCTTGTTTACCAATGATCACCTGCAGTCAGGTTTAGGATCAGCTGTGTGTAACTTGTGAACGTTTTCTCTGTGCCAGAGTGACACTCTTATTTCAAGCCATAAAGGTGAGAATACATAGTACAGAACTTCTGTTTGTATGTCTTTCCCACACTAGACGGCTTTCACAGAATTTTAAACATGCTTCTTCTGAGTTTACCTTGGATAACACAGCTGATTCCACGTGGAACACCACGTGAAAAACTTCAAAGGCTATAATTTGAAGTGCTATCTGTTCGAGATTGCAAAAGCCAAGAAGGTGCCGAACAAAACGCACTCAAGATGACAGCGATTTTTGGAGCCTTTGTTGCGCTTAATGTAATAACCTTAGTTCTAGGCCACGGCAGACTTATCGATCCTGCAAGTCGGAACTCAGCTTGGCGTTACGGCTTTGATACGCCAAGACACGACACAGACAATGAGCTGAACTGTGGCGGGTTTAGCGTTCAATGGGACACCAACAAAGGCAAGTGTGGAGTCTGTGGAGATCCGTACCACTTCAAAGCGGGCAAAGCGCTGTACACAGCCCCTGGAATGTACGCGACAGGAACCATCACGAAGACGTACAGAGAGGGGCAGGAGATTAAGGTGCTGGTCGACGTGACATCCAACCATCAGGGACACTTTACGTTCAGTCTGGGTAAGATTGGAAAGCCTCCCATTACACAAGAGAAACTGACGCACGTTCTGAGGCAGCCCAATGGTGATACCAAGTGGAAAATCAACTCCAAGAGAAACGAGGTGTTTGAGATCAAGCTGAAGCTTCCCAGAGGCTTGACATGTGATCACTGCGTGATTCAGTGGTGGTGGAGAGTGGCCAACAGCTGGGGTTGCGACGGGCCTGGTAACTGTGGGATGGGTAAAGGAGAACAGGAGACCTTCGTAAACTGCGCAGACATCAGAATTACTAAGAGCGACGGAAGCGTGCCCCCACCTCCTCCAACGGAGGCACCGCCTCCTAAGCCCACAACCCAGAGACCTACCGAACCTCCACCAACCAACGCACCTGATCCAGGGGGGTGCAAAGCCGTAGGCCCTCACAAAGGCAACAAGGCTATGGATGTTTGGTGCGTTAGCAATTGCGCTAAGGGATACTGCCCCGCGTCTATTTGTAATTGTCCGAAGTAGACGGGATAACTGTGAAACCATCAATTTCTCGATATTATTAAAAAGGGAGAGGGATTATCTGTAAGCTGGATAATACACGTTGTAACAGTAAGGTGACGTCATCATTTCAATAAATGAAGACTCAAAGTACTAGGGTTAAGTGTATTTCACTATTTTCATGGGGGTGGGGTGTTAGAAAAGCAATGCATGAGCTAGTTATTTTACTCTGTTCTCAAAAGCTGTGGGATGCGAGTTTTAGCGTTTTTTGACCACGATAGTCATTATTTATATGTTATTGAACAAACGTGAGGTCCATATTGGAGAAATATTGGTCTCGTTCTTTTTTGCAGGTTTATGGACCGAGCCGAACGCGAGGTCCATAAACTTGCAAAAAGAAGAAACAAGACCAATATTTTTCAATATGGACCGAACAAGCTAGTTCAATAAGGTATCTATTATAATGGCTCTTTTTAATCTGCTGATTAATCTGCCATCCTCTTCTCGGTAAACGCGCGCGCGAAAGGTAAGAATTAATTTACGTTCGTTAAATGAAATTTTCCTCCAAACATGAAGGTAAAATGATTTCTACTTTAGAAAAACTGTTTATTTTGTGCGACGAAATTGTAATTTTCCGAAATCAGTTCATGACAGGCCGGGAGCCATAATCGGGGACGGATTCCCCGATTATGGCTCCTGTTCATAAGCGGTCCATCTTAGCGGTCCGTGTTGCAAAATTTGAACCGCTGAGGAAACCAATCAGAATTCTCCTTTTCACCCCGGAAGGGTTCAGCCATTTAATAAAAAAACTTATCTTTCACGTTGTTCCAACTGTACTGACGAAGTGTGAATAGTTTCATGCGCGAGTTAATATTTAATATATTGGAATAAAACTTAGGTGTTTCAAGTTCCCCTTACACATACCTACAGCACGCTTTTACCGACCCTGAAAAAGGTCCTGGGGAAATCTTTCTAGAGGCCCACTGGAGAAATCTCCAAATGGCTAATTTCAAACCCTAAAAAGGCCCTCGCACCTCCTCGCCACTAATATACCTTTCAGCCGTGAAATTTTGAAAGCCTCTTTAAAATCCTACATGACAGTTTATCCTACTCTTTTCCATGCTTCAACTCTTGAAAACCCTACCCTTTTATATACATCCAGCCTAAAAAAAAAGGACCCTTTCTGGGAACCTTCCTGTTTTGACCTTTAGGGAGCTTAAGCAACGACGACGACGACGCCGAGGACGAGGACGACGCCAAGTCAAAAATGAATTTATGTTTTACCAGTGAAATTCGCAATTGTCTAGATCTGTTTAGTAGGCCAATGGCTCTAAAAACGTGCTCAGGCGGCTAAATATGCAGTTACAGCGTTCAATTCAAAATGGAAATACGAAACATTAGCCGTCGTCGTTCGTGTTCCTCAGACCACGCCGAACTTGGTCATTTCACGTTGTTGTTTTGCAGTGGACGGCAAAGAAATGTACAAAGATTTATAACGCACGTGCACAGCCATTGTTCTGCTCATTAAGACTTTTGTTTGGTGGCGTTCTCGTTGCTGTCGTCGTCGTGATCTGCTTAAGGTCCCTTATGCTATTAGGATTACTCCCGAAGTACCCCTCACCCGCAGTTCTTGCTTGGCTCAATGCAATGAGATCAGTTATTCGTTTCTACTTTATATATTTACTGTGAACAACATCTTAAGTCAGCTGGTGCAGAAGACGTCTCATCTTTATTACAAGTAAATCAGACCAAGCTACAGCCAAAAACTCAATCTTCAAACAAACATTTAACGGAACTCGATATAACAACTTTTAAGTGTTAAAACAGTGAACAGGAGTTTTCAAGAACAGATACAGTGGCTAGAAGGGCAATTACCCAGTGCACAGTTGTTCTGACACCATGTATTCATATGAGATTGCCCGGTCCAGCTTCCTGTGGCTTTGCACCCTCCAGTAGGAGGTTTTGGTGTTGGCGCCGAGGTAGCTGGTTCTTGTGTCGTGCCTACCACTGTCATCATAGGTGTATCTGGGTCGGGCTCCTCCGTCGAGGGAGCCGGACCTCCTGCTGGTACGATCCTGATATCTGCGCAGTTCACAAAGGTCTCTTGTCTCTTCGCCAGTCCTTCTCCGCAAACGCCTTCATCATTACAGCCCCAGTTGTTACCAACTTTCCACCACCATTGCACCACGCAGTGATCACATGTCAGGCCTTCTGGTAGCATGAGCTTAATCTTGAACACTCCATCCCTGGAAGAGTGAAGCGGCCATGTGTTGGAACCATCAGGCTGCAACAGAATGTGCTTCAGTTGTTCTTGAGTGATGGGACGCTTCTCCACCTTGCCCACGCTAAAGCGAAAGAACCCTTGATGATTTGAAGTGATCTTAACGCTGACCTCGATCTGTTGTCCTTCTTTGTATGTCTTGGTTACGAAACGGTCCTTCGCGTACCTGCCAGGGTAGACATACCTCGGGTTTTTAAGATGATACGCATCTCCACAAACGCCACATTTGCCTTTGTTCTTACTCCACTGGACGCTAAAGCCTCCGCAATTCAACTCGTTATCTGTGTACTGCGCTGGACGATTGGGAAAAAATCTCCATGCGGAGTTTCTGCTGGCGGGATCTATCAGCATGCCGTGACCGAGTACCAAGGTAACCAAGCTTGCGCCAACAAAAAGACGAACGATTTCTCTCGCTCTCATTGTCTCCAAGTGTGAACTAGACAAAGCTCTAGAACAAATGAAGCTCACAACTTTCTCAAGTGTTAATTTGGTGATTCTAAACGTTTTACACGACCAGTGTCACGTCAAGCAAACAGCTGTGCTTTTTGACCAAAATATTTGGCGAAGCGTAAAAACTGGGAGGGCTTTGTTCACAATCGCGAAGTTGTTGGTCAAAGCTGTATAAGCAAGGCTTTTGTGTCGCAAGCTTCTTGTACAAATGCAGCGCGGTTTGTTAGCCTTGTATTGACGTGCAATATTTATAGAGGCAGGCCAGGAACTCAGTCGCCTGAACAAACTTCCCGCACGAAACATCTTTATGAAAGCGGAAACCTTATATTAATCTCAACTCCAACACTTGGCGAGTATGAATTGCCCAATATCAGTGCTAATGACAAAATTAGAAATACAACTTGAAAATGATGTTCAAACTCATGATATTAGCTATCGGTTAAAATAACTATTTACAAGACTGACTAAGTTGAGAATACCGTAAACGAAAAAATGCAGAGGTTTTTTTGTTGTTGTCTTAATGAAGTAAACTACGAAACTGTTGATGAAAACTTAATCAACCTTGAAAACGGCCATGATTTTTTTCCCTTAATTTTGAAGTATTCTAACCTTTTCATCCAATAGACATTTTAGGACGTCTTAAGCTTTTACAAAAACTAACATTAAGAAAGGCTACAAGCCCCGTTGGTTCGTCAGCCACCTATTTAACGAGTCGTTCACATTTGATTTTGCCTAGGCCTTTCCACAGATATCCGGATATTTTTTGGTATATTTAGAAGTTTCCGAGATATTTAGAAATATTAAGATATTTTAGATATTTTAGGGATATTTAGAAATATTCATAGCTTTTTTTGGCTGAGCCCTGTGTTTTCCTCGCTATTCCTTTGAAACAAGACTCAGTTTTATGCCAGAAACAATCCAGTTGAGCGATTTTCCCACTCGCAAAAAGTATTGCATATCAATAAAAGCTCTAAAAGAGCAATTTTCGAAAATGGCGGATGTTGGTAACTTCGAAGCGCCTAAATCTCTTCCTCAATGCCTAATACTGCAAGAAAATTTTGAAAATTTCGGCCTAAGTGGTTCAAAATGGGTGTATCTTTACGACAAAAATAAGAGATATTTAGAGTGCTTTCGAGATATTTAGAACATTTTTTGTGATATTTGGGAGATTTTTTTAGAATTTCCGGCAAGATATTGAAGCGATCTTACGTGATATTTGTGGAGAGGCCTAATTTTCCCCGAAGGCAGCCTTGTAAGGGCATTTTGTTTCAAAGATTATCAACAAAAGCCCTTCACACTTGAACATCGCTCTGAACTATGAGACAGGTCCGAAGCAGGGTATTGATCTACGGGTCAGGTCTTAAATAGGGCATCAAATCTTTGGTCAGGTCATAAATAGAGTTGGGAAAATCACAGATTTTGGTCTTAAATAGGGTAAGAGGAGGCGGGCTGCACACCCCCACCCAATTTTTCTAGGAGTTCCCCCGGGGTGGTAAATCTTATTATCATCAACCATTTATTGTAACTACTCATTCACTGTGTTAAATGCACTACTCTAGCTTTAATCAATGTGTTAATTACTTCATTCATTCATTCACTCTTTGATTCACTCATTCATTTACTCTTTCTTTCCTTGCTTTTTTCATTCATGGTGAAATCCTAATATCGGTGCAGTTCACAAAGGTCTCTTGCGTCTTCCCCAAGTCCACTCCGCAGTCGCCGTCCTCATTTTAGATTAAAATCTAGCTAGCCATTTTGCTTGACTAGTGTCATGTCAAGCGAACAGCTGTGTTTTTCGACAAAAAAATATTGGTGAAACGTAAATACTGGGAGATCTTTGTTCAAAATCGCGAAGTCGAAGGATGGTCAAAGCTGTATAAGCAAGGCTTTTGTGTTGTTTGAGATTGTAAGTTTCTTGGGCAAATGCAGTACGGTTTGTTAACCCTGTATTGACGTGCAAGATTTATACAGGCAGTTTAGGAACTCGGTCGCCTGAGCAAACTTCCCGCAGCAAAGATTTCTCAGTAGAGCCGGGAAACCTTATATAACAACACTTTGTAAATAGTATCAGAAGCATATCACCTAGAACTAGGTGACATGCTTCTGCTAGTATATATCGGTTATTGTCCAAGCGTGAGGTCAAGATGGCTTGTTATGGACCGAGACGGAGTCGAGGTCCATAAACACGCAAAAAATCACGGAAAAAAATAAAATAAATAGTAATATTCCAATATCAATGCTGATGACGAAATAGGAAATACAAATTGTAATATTAGCTATTGGTTAAAGTAACTATTTACAATGGTGAATGAGGTTAAAATACCTCAACGAAAAAAAAGGGGATATTTTTTTTGGCTTAATTTAGTCATCTTCAAAACCGTTGCCTTATAATGACTTAATTATCATCGAAAACGGTTAGGATTTTTTCCCTATTTTAAGTAACTTAACCTTTTCAGCGTTATAAAAATTTTGTGAGAAACATCACTTCAATATGTTTAACTACACTTCAGAAAGTAGACCGTGACGCCCCCATAATTTTTTTCAATTTCAATGCAAATTAGTCATGTTGTCCGCCCGAAAGTGCAAACATTGGAAATAAGACAATGCTTGGAAAATCGGCTCGTGGGAATTTCTTAGTCTAGTGGAAAACGTGACAGGTCAAAATAGAAATAAGCGTTCTTTCAGATCGTCCCGTACTTTCGTTTATCAAGTTTCTCCAGGTTGTAGGCGACATTTTAGGGGACTGTGCGAGGAATATTTCTGAAGAAAACTCTGTCTCGCTTACGAGTGTAAATATTATTTGGGTGCTGACCATTTGCATAAGTGTCCACATTTTTTCATGGTTTTTTGTTGGCTTAGAACGCTAGTCTCTTCTCCAATAATCACTCTTTTGAATTTTCAGCGCGGCAAAAGAGTAATACAACCAGTGACTTCATAAGACTGTTTTGGCCGCGTCAAGATGGCCGCCAATTTTGTACTCAATCAGCCAACTTCGAAAAAGCAGGGCCTTAACATGGTGTATGACTTTCATAGTCGTTCGAGTTCATTCCGGTTTTCCGTATGTGGCTGGGTCCCAAAATCTTGCTCTCGTTTTACTGGCAACTTTCTCGTGGAGTTCTGGTCAAACCCGGAAACTTTCTCCACCGCAGAGGCTTAAAGGTTTTTTTTTTTTCGGATGGGGAGTCCGCTGAACGATATGACTGCAGGCGCAGGGTTACGTAAGGAGCGACGGTGCATGCACTCAGCTCGCACGGCGGCTTTCTATAAAGAACGTTTTGAACCTTTGCCTCGTAGATGCGAGCACGTGGCGTAGGAGGGGTGGTAAAACCATGTTTGCAAGCTGGAAAGAATTGTTGACACATGCATGGCCTTATGCGCCAACCGCGCTCTAGATAACAATGATGATGAAAAAACAGTTGTATGAAGGCCGTCGATAGGTTTCATCATCTTTCGCGTTCTCTCCTCCTAGTTTGACCAGGGCTAGGATGACAGTCGTTGGCACTCTCTATCATTCTTCTAGTGAGGCATTTAATCGTTCAGAAAAATTTCAAACTGTGTATCATCCATTCCGGTTTAAATTTTCCCAGCTTGTCTGATAGGATCTTCATTACATGTAGCGAGTATGATTCTTCTAAATAAAATAAATTAAAGGTAGCTTAATTTGGCTATGTTTCAAAAAGGGATAACTGCGGTACGAGATAACATCCTGAGAGGTTTAAATCCAAATTTTTCGTCAACACTTCTCTGCACTGACTACGTGTATTGCCATTAATTTGTTTGCACGATTTGTTTCGGGAGTGGAGGATCCCTTTAAAAGTAATTAAATCGCTCTAGTTAATCGTCAATATAAAAAAAAACAACTGCATGGGGTAAAAGTTTTATTTTAATTTTCTTAACGTGAAGGAGTTACACACATTTCGCGTCTACAATACACCGCTGGTCAACTTGCCAATTTCCTAGCAGGCGCACATGTTGCTAGGGCAGTAACCGCTGCCACATGTTCGCTTGCACCAGTCATCCATGCTTGCATTTCCTTTCCAGGGACCAGTAGCTTTACATTTACTGGGGTCTGGCGCATCTGTGGCAGGGGGCTTCGTCGGCGGCCGCTTGGTTGGTGGAGGGAAGCGCGTCGGTGGAACGCTGCCGTCACTCTTCGTGATGGTGACGTCAGCACAGTTGACAAATGTCTCCTGCTTCGCATTCCCGCCCAAACCACAATCTTTGTCGGTACAGCCCCAGTTGTTCCCAATCCTCCACCACCATCGGAGAACACAACGGGCGCAAGTTAAGCCAGCGGGTAACTTGAGCTTGATTTTAAAAACATCGTTGCCTGAACCTAAAATGAAAACAGCATCATAAAGCACGTGTCTTAAGCAAGCGCAAGTATGTCATTCCTTTCACTTTCAACGTGAGGTCACTTTTCTATCTTATTCAACGCAAGATGTGATGAAAAACAGCTATTAAGGGATAAACTAGCAAACTTTCGGCTATTGATTAAAAAAGAATATGGGTTCAGAAAGTTTGAATTGTGTTTCGCACCAAAGGGATTCATAAAGAGCCTCAGTATTTTGTAGCCGCGGCTTTGTAATCGTGCGACAGAAGTCTGAGTAACACCAAGCGTTCTTGTCTGTTGACGTCTGTCGTCAAGATGGGAAAAAACAACAACAACACTGGTTTCTATGGATAAGAAACTAGGTTTTTGACACCCCTTACCTTTTGGTAGTTTCCAGTAGTCTTGACCGTTCGGTTGCTTCAGCAGGTAAACCAGTTTCTCCTCTGTGATGGGCTCTGTATCCAGCTCTCCGATCTTAAAGAAAAACGTCCCCATGTGATTGGAGGTAATCTCGATCAACACCTCAATCTCTTGGCCCTCTCTGTAGGTCTTGGTGATGATACCATTAGCGTACTTTCCTGGATAAATGTGCGGTTGGTTCTTCTCGTGGTACGGGTCCCCGCAAACTCCACACTTCCCTCCGTTGGTTTTCCACTGCACATTGAATCCCCCACAGTTGAGCTCGTTATCCGTGTAGTGGGGCGGGTTAGGAAAGCCGTACCGCCAGGCTGAATTTCGGCTCGGCGGGTCGATCATGCGGCCATGACCGTGGTCGAAAAAACCAAGCGTAGAACAATTAGAATCTTAAAACCCGACTTGGGTTCCATGGCTGGTTGAGACAATAAGGCACTCGATAGACTTCCAGAATCTTTTAAGCTGGATCAAACTGTACAGTAAGAGATTGACATCGTCTACACTTTGACAACTTCAAAGCTGATCTATTGAAACAGTATTTTCTGTTGTTTATTCACAAGTGCAGACTTCTGTCTTGTTGCTGACGAAGCGTCGTACACGGCACTTTGTTCACAGAATCTGTTTCGACTAGACCACACTGGTTGGCTCAGCCATGCTAGGACATAATCATGTCACGTGGCTTAGCATCCAAATTGTGGCGTGTGCCTATTGACGCAAACATTCTCGTGTTTGGCATGTGCCAGTTGGTATTTACATATCACGTGTCTGGCATGTGCTTATCATGCAGTGCAGCTGACCAAAGAACAGAAGTGGTGTCTGTGTTAAGAAAGACAAGCTTTCAAGACCATAATAGTGCATTTGGCAAGTTTCTTTTTTCAAGTGTTGTGTCATTAAGTCGAAATACGTTGGCCGCTCAAGATGGAATTTCTTTTGGGGACTTGCCTAGATTGTAGTAACCGGTGTAATTGTGGGTCAACTGCGTTAAAAGGTAAAGAAAGGCTAGTGACCGTGACTGTGCTGATTTCATTTTACCTTCTTTAATCTAATACCTAGACTTCTCTTTTCTTTTGTAATTAAAAAGACAGCAAGAAAACACCAAAACCAACCATAAGGCCCGAACGGTCACGAAATTCGGAAAGAGTTTGCAACGAAAGGTGAACAGCTTAACGTCATTCCATAACGTCTCAACTTTTTCTTTTGAGTCATTTCTTTCCATTGTACACAACCCATTGTGGCTGAATCAAACGAAACTCCAGTCGGCGACATTTCAAACTTTCGCTAACTCACATGTGTTCTCATCGACCGTCGTGCTTCCCTCGTCGAATTTAAACCTACTCAAGCTTTCATGAGCTAGTAGAGTTCCCACTCGTTTCACAAGAAGATAATGTCGACCGTCGGACTCTGTCAGCTAGTTTAATCGCGCGCTCATGTCGGCCGATTAGAGAGAAAACGGAAGTAAACCCTTGACAACCTTTCCTTTATCCCTCTATTCTGATCGATCCTCATTTCTCATTGAAGCTCACAAGCGTAGTATCTCCATCCTCATTCGTCTTTTGGCTCAGTTTTCTTTTCCATCGCAGACTGTAGTAGTTCTGTCATTTCTTTGTTTTCAAAAACCTCCGCGTTTTTCAGGGGAGTGAGTCCATAGAGATCACGCACGTTCAAGTCAGCACCACATTCCAACAGAAACTTCACAGTTTTCAAATTATTTCGACAAACCGCCTAAAAACAACAAGAAAGAAATATCACAAATACTGATTTGGTGACAAGAGCACTGTAGGCAGCATAAGAGCAAGGTTTTAGAACCAAATAGGGCCTTTACCTGCCCCACCCTTAATCAGGTATTTGCTGTTCTCATGCACCGGGGATTTTTGGCGGGAAAGGCGCAGGGAGCAAAGATTCTGACCAGAAAAGGCCACCTCCCTCCCCTCCCTTCCGGCTCCTGCACTCGGATTTTTTTTGGCGGGAAATGGGCACGTAGCGAAGATTCTGACCAAAAGCGGCCAGCCACCTCTCTCCCCTCCCACCCGGTTAAAAACAGTACACTTACCACATGCAGAGCCGTTCTCCTGTCGTAATCACCAACATTGAAGTCAACTCCAGCTAAGTGCCAAGCCTGTAATCTATCAACCTTGTCATCAGCGGCAAGGGAGCACATTTTAAGGGCCGTGTCCACGGTGGTGGGCCCTAAATGAGCTCCAAACTCCCTGAGGAGTAAAATAGCCTCCTCGTTGGCACTGCGAATAGCATCGTGCAAAGGGCTTTGACCGTGATTATCAATAACGTGCGGTGAGGCGCCTTTTACAAGGAGATAACGAATGACTTGCAGCTGACCTTCCAGGCACGCTACATGAAGTGGAGTTCGACCATCATGAGTCGTGGCTATATTCAACACGCCACCCTGTAAAAAAGACAAAGCGAAGCTACAAAACTGCAACCAAAAACGCACTTACGTGGTCAGGAAAGCCAGGTTTTACGTACAATATGTGGGTACTGTAGTAAAATTTACGAAAGGTCAGAGGTCACCTGTTGGCTCAGCTCTTCCATAGCATCAATGTCACCTCTGCTTGCAGCGTGACACATCAAGACCGGAAATAACGCTTGCTTGATAAACCTCACTTCCTGTCATGGAGAAATGCGTGACACGAAAAAACAACCTGTTGGTCACAAGTGGAGCGGCTATTTCTTCAGTGAGACCAATATACAATCTATCCGCAACGGCCATCATGGGGACAGAGGAAAGTGGCCGTTGTAGGGAGGTGGCCGTTATGGGGAGGTAGGGATGTAATATGACACCGGGTTTCTCCTTTGGATTCAACATTTGTATCTTAAAAAAATGCTTAATGTGGCTTGTAAATACGTAACACAATCTAAGTATATCAATAAGACAGAAACCAAACAGAAACAGACACCAACGACGCGCGATACGGATCAAGGTTCGTGACCTTTTACAATAAAAAATGGGGTTTTGTAAACACTGTTCTTCAGCTGTGGATTAACTGGCCGTTGTGAAGAGGTTATTTTGGAAGTTGGGACGCTCTTTTGTGGCCGTTGCCGTTGTGGAGAGGTGGCGGTTGTAGAGAGGTTTAAATAAGAGGGAATGTATGGACCGTCCGCCGGAACGAAAAAAACATAGCCTTTGTAGAGAGGTGGCCACTTCACTCAACTGCAAAGCTAGGTCATCACCAGTATAAAGAAAATTACAAACTAAGCGATAATGTCTTGATCTGATGTACATCTTAATTCTCCAGACTAATGTTATAAGAAATGTATGAGAATGAGTAATGAGAATTCGTCTCTTGAGATTGAGACCGCCTGTTAAGGTCATCACAAGTTCCCAGGCACTGTCCCCCTATATCTTGACATTTGACTTAAGGTCACGGGCTTTTCTTATAGTCGCTAAATTTGCGAGTGTTCTTAAATTATTTTTACCTCGGTTGATCCAACTTTGAAATGGGAGGCCACCGCATCAATCAGTTCATTGTCACGCAACGAAAACTGGTGCATTTTGTCGTCTTTGTACAATGTTAACTCGCCGCGTAGATTCGTCTTCATCATCTGAAAAAAACGCCATAAACAGTTTGAGCAGTGATCAAAAAAGGCCTTTGAATCAGATTTATGAGGGTGGATGAGTTTAGAGAGGTTGCACCCACATGAGCTCATATGGACTTGTTATGCCAATTACTTTTTGTCAAGAGAATGGATAGAGAAAACTGAGTGTCCTAGGGAAGTCGAACTTATGAGCATTAACACACCAGTAAGATGCTCTAACCACTGAGCTACAGTGAGATTCGTGGTGTGTTGCAAGTCGTGGGTCATTCATATGTGACAGCCACCCCGGGGGGTACTCCTATATGAAAAAGTCAGGGATGCTCGTCGGAAAATTTGAATTAAACCCCTAAAGCAGATCAATATGGGCGTGGCTAGGACTTTATTTGACCCCTAAAAGTTGATTGCGTTTTACCTCTTTCTTCTCTTCAAGCGAGAGGTCGTCATGTCCCAGTACGTAGGAAAGTTTTGTCAGTGCTGCCTCCACAGTCATGTCATTGCCTGATATCACACCAGCTTCAACCAAAATCTGACAGGGAATTAAATACAGTGTCTTGTTAGTAACGGTTTTTCGTTCAAGTTCAAAAAATTATTTGGCGCCATTTGAGGTTAAAACCACTTGGACAAAGCGAGCAGCCCCTCTTTAATCGCGACACGAAAGAACGCCCGAGAGCAAAAATTGGCCGAGAAAACGCGCGGAAAGACCTGCTTTTATTATGTTATTTTCAACTCCTAGTATAGTTCCACTGTTCCACTGTTTCAGGAGTATACTTATTAAAGATTAAAGATTAAAGCGCGCGGCCATTGTCCCAGCGCGCGTTGTTTTGCGTCACGCCGGACAGATTGAGAAAGAAGCTCTAGAGACTGCTCGTAGTCTACTGAAGACGTAAGGTGGAAGCGTATGTAGCGTAAATACTGTATTGCATGTAGGGCAAGGCAAAAATTAAAAAAGAAAATGATCAACGTTTCAGACTACGAGTAGCGCCTCTTTCACTTAGTCCGTCGTGCGTGACGCGAAAGTAAACCTCGTGGAAAAATGGCCGTGTGAAATCCTGGAGGCGATATCTACGAGGGCATGTTTCTGGTAGAAAATGTGGGAACTTTTTAAATTGGCGTCAATTTTATGGAAGGTCTTTTTACTGTTACTAACAAGACACTGTACACATATTATGTTTTTCTTTCTTCTTAACACCTGTCCACTTAAAAGTGTGTTGATACTTTAAGAAGAAATTATCTCCTGATCTTGAATCCCTAAAAGAAATGGTGGGAATTCTCCTTACCCTTCCTGTAGCATATGAGTCTACTACATGGCCATACAAGCACTGTGTACAATTGACAATGATCACTCCTCGCTTGGCAGCAGCTCGTATCTCCTCCAGGAGTTCTTCTCGTGAATCTGGTCCATTCCCACTGCCATAGGTTTCAAGGACAACACCTTCTATGGGAGGCTCCAGAAAAGCACGCACCTAATAGGGAGGGGAGGGGAGGGGAGGGGAGGGTCATAGAACTGAATACTCTGCAACCACATTTTTAACAAAGCTTAACTTATGGGAAATTGTATCCAAGTTATAATCCTGGTGTGTGACTATGCAAATGAAAGCTATTGAGCAGTACTTTCATGCGGTACTGTTTATTACGCTGTACAAGGTGGTTCTAGCTTTTAAGTCTGTGGATGAAACCCTAGTGTGTAATCATTCATATGAAAGCTATTGAGGAGTACTTTCATATGGTACCGTTTATTATGCTGTAAAAGGTGGTTCTAGATTTAAGTCTGTGGATGAAACCCTAGTGTGTGACCATTCAAATGAAAGCTATTGAGCAAGACTTGCATGTGGTACTGTTTATCATGCTGTACAAGGTGGTTCTAGCTTTTAAGTCCGTGGATGAAACCCTAGTGTGTAACCATTCAAATGAAAGCTGTCAAGCAGGACTTTCGTGTGGTGCTGTTTATTATGCTGTACAAGTTGATTAACTGCCTTTTAACCCTATTGATGAACCCCAAGTATGTGACAATTCAAATGAGACCTTTTGAGCAATTATTTCAAAGTAGCACAGCTTATTTTGCAAGTTTTACATTACTTGTCGAAATTTGAAATCCATGGTTGTACTTTCAGATAGAGAACCATAAAATGCACTGTACATGACAAAATGAACTGTGTAAATAAACATTTTAAAGCACTTACTGCCTCAGGTGTTATACCAGGAAAGATTCTTAACACTCCTATTCTTGAACTCATCTTGGTATGGACTTTGAATTTAGTTGCTTGGTTTTCATTAAACAGCTCCTCCCACTCAACTAAAAAGGGCAAGGGAAAATTGACTAAAAAGCTTGAAAAGGCCACAGTCAACTATTTTTAGTGTGAATGACACTGAAAAAGAAACTTAAAATGCAGAACATTGGCAACTTAATGATAATGGCTGAACGACTTTTGTATAATGCTACTTGCAAAATGTCAGAGGAACATTCAGAATGTAAACTGCAAAGCTGTCTGAAAACAGGTATTTTAGCATATGTTTACTGCACAAAGCTCAGACACTAAGAAAAGACGAGATAGAAAGAGATTTGAGCCCATGCTCCTCCCCCCGACCAACCCTAACCAAAACTGTGAACCCTCCCTGGCCCAAGTCATGCATAACATGTCAACCAAACTAGACTGGCCCCCGCCCCCCAATCAAGTCATGTGTCACCTGTCTGCCCTAAGAGTAAAAAGAGAGGAAAGTAAAGTGAGCTCTTTTTATTGAGAGGGCGGAGAGGTTCAACACAAGAGAAGTGTACCCCCTGTCTAAACTACAATGCAACAACCTGTCCAGCCTTAGACTTCCTGGAAACTGAATAAGAGGGATCCAGCTCAGAAATCGACTCAAAGTGATCTCTAGAACCTCCACCAGCTTAAGACCTATCTTTATTATACCTTCAATTCCTGCTTCTACCGTAGCCAATGGGGGACAGTTTGGAGAATCAAAGGCGCCAAACCTGCGTGCATCTACCTTCAAGGCACGATTTCCACGATAAAGTTTTCCATGGAAGAATAATGTCACCTTTTGGGATTTCAATGGCAAGAAAATTAGGTTTAATGTATTATTTCTACTTTTTTTTAGCCAAACACAACATAAAAGCAAGGAATTAATTTTTCAAAATACTACATGTATTTACCTCTGGAATGACATAATGACCAGCAATCATTATAGCTCCTAGTAGATTTTGTCTTCCATCATTTAAATGATCACTTAGGGCATACTGTGTGAAAGGCACATAGTCAAATAAAAATTAAAAAATGCATGTTTCTGTTAACCTTTACCTTTACATCCATGGTTTTGTCTAGCATGTAATAAAAGATAATTGATTTGGAGAGTGACCTCAAAATGTACATTAATTTTTTTCCTCGTGCTAAAAGAAAACAATATTTTATTCATTCATTGCATACATACCTTTTTACCACTCAAAAATAAAATTCATATCAGATTTAAAACCATTGCATAGTAGCCTTTAATTTATAGATGAATGGTAACTGGTATCAAAATAGCAAACACATCACCTCAGCAAGTTAATTTGCTTTTATGTGTTTTGCAGTCTTTTCACAGAAATCAGGTTATCTATGTTTCTATGCTTATTTCTAGGCTTACCTGTGAACCGGTAAAGATAACTGATTTCCCAAGGTTCTCAAACATAAAGGACAGTGCAGATGCAAGATAAGCCATAGTATCTGTGCCGTGAAGAATAACAAAGCCGTGATAATTCTCATAGTATTCTTTGATCTGTAAAGCGATATTTGACCAATCTTGAATGTCTTGATCCTTGGAGTGGACAACCACGTCACTTTCCTTCATCTCAAGAACATCAATAAAGATGCGCTTTCCATACTTGCTTACGCTAAGAAGAATGAAAAATTCATAATAAACACAGTGGAACCCTGCCTTATGGCCACCCCATTAATAGATCCACCTTGTTATTACGGCCACTTTATTCTGGCCTGAACAAAAGCTCAGTCAGTCATTTTCTTATTTAAAGAACCCCTTTAACACAGCAACCCCATTAATATGGCCAGATTTTTGTGTCCCATCGGTGACCGACTATTAACAAGGTTCCAGTGTATTTATTTACTGTCACTTAATCTGCAGTACAAATAGTTCAGTAGAGTGTTCCAAACAATATCCATACCACTTCCATGAAGGGCTTTTTGGTGTAACACTCTCCTTCCCATCCCTTTAAAAAATTCCTGTTTATAGTACTTTCCTTGAAAATATGGTTTGAGCCTTGCCCAGGATCTCTGTTCATAAACGAGATACTAAAACTCTCACCATGCCTTTTGCCACACAAGTGTATAGGTAATGACCTGGGGTTGGGGGATGGGGGTACTCCCATATATAAGCTATATGGGTATGTGTCGCTGTGAAGGGTATGGTTTTCAAGAAGTTTAGTCTGGGATACAGTATAGAAATCAGACAGTTTTCCTCTAGAAAAGGGTGTAATTTACTGGGAAAGTGAACAGTGTATAAAAATTAATAATTTAGCCTAAAATGGGGTTAAAATTACCCGGATTCTACGATAGAAATTGAAAGTCGGAAGTGACTTTGTAACACATTGGTTTACTTAGCACATGTTGGACTATGATAAAGTTTCTGCATGAAAAATAGCTAGTCTGGGATAGAGTAGGGGATCTTTGGTGCCTAGTCTAGAATAGGGTTGCAAAATCAAGCTGATCATGGTCTTAAGCATAGGGTTAGGGTTTCAGAGTCCCAGTGGAAATGGAGGGGGGTAATGGTGAATTTTGATGCTGAGGGAATTACCCTGTAATGGACTAGCATCCAATTTTGAAGGGAGTAGAAATACCAAGCTGCTGAATACTACAAAACCAGAACTTGTTCTAGCAAAATTCAACACTTCCACCAACACAAACCTTTTTTACCATTTTACTTACGGCATTACTATTGTGTCTGATCCAATCCCTTCCTCTGGAATATCAACTAGGACATTGCTTTCGATATAGTCTACATACTCCACATCATGCATCATCGGAAGCTTTTTCAGTTCCTTCAACACATTTTTCTTATCGAGATGGAAACCTGTGAATCAACCAAAATGTTGGGTAATTAAGGCAACCAAAAACCCTCACCTCTCAGGAAAAAAGAACGATGAAATAAATGTGGAGCAATCAGAGAGCTAGTTTATAACAAGAATCTGAAAAATAAATAAATAAATAAATAAATAAATATACACTTATATAGCACTATTTTCCACTAATTGTCCATGGCACTTTACAATACTTTAAAATTAAAATCCTAAGTAATAATGAACATATGAAAGCACTGTCCCTGGTAACTTCATGTCTGTGGGTTAATTTGCTAAATTAACAGTAGAGGTAACAATGACAAGGAAAAAATTGAAAGGTATGGGCCAAATTAACCCTGACCCTGTTCAGGACAGGAAATGTGAAAGGATTCGAGGTCCTCACTAGCACTGCCACACCCAAGCTACCTTTCAGTACCTCCCCTCCCTCAGGAAAAAAAAAAAAAAAAAACAGCTGGCATGCCTGTTTATATTTTTTACTTACCTTCAAGATCTGCAGGATCCACCTTCCATCCAAGAGCTCCACCAGTATACAGCAGCAGCACTCTACTATTGACCACGCTTTCGTGTGTTATAGGGTCTTCTACCGGAACAGTCCCGAGCCGGCTTTTTGACGGACTCGGCGAACCGCCATCTACAGACGCCGAACCCCAAGATCGCGATTGAAAGAAACTTCTCGACAGCTGTGCCTTGAACGAACTTTTTATCACACAGTCTTTATCAGAGGCGTCTGAAGTGACAGAAGATTGCATCGTTTGTTTTCCTGCTGCAGGACCCGGAAGAGGTTTTGGACAAAGTGACTCTGAATCGGCGGGTCCGCGATCTCCTTTGCAGCTGCAGCTGTTTTTGCCACCTGTTGAAACGGCAATGTCGTCATTCTCACCATGTTCAACGACGGATTCCAAGTTCTGCCTAGAGCTTGTCGCTGATGCTTTTCCAGGGTCGCTCATAACGCTGTAGCTCAAGAAGAGGCTACAGTAGAGTAACAGGAAGTCGCCATCTTGGGACTGACCAGCCGAGCCAAAGTTGACAGCCATATGAAGGACTGGGACGAGGGCACCCAGAGGAATAATAAAAAAGCGCGAAAAATTGGTTCGAAGAAAGTCCAGGCCAAACCAAACAAGTGCAAGCGTAACGCTAGATCAAGTAGACAGGATACATTTTCACTTCCGTCAATTTTATGAATAATATTCGATCTGCCTCGATCTGGCCCAATCCGACCCTGATTGACGACTAATTTTCGTAATTTATACCTGTTTGCTTACTCTCGGAAGGTGCGCATTATATGGCTCCTGGCATTATATGATAGTAATCGGCTCATGGCGATCCCTAGGCTATTACTTACCGTAATTATTCGATCTAGCGCCCGGGGCTCTTATTCGGGACAGGGCGCTTATTTCTTTTTTGAGAAACAAGCGAATATTCAAAACAAAACTTGAAGAAGAGATCATTCATTTGAAGGAACGTTTCGCGGCTCTATGCGAGACAATTTTAAGCTTAAATCTGTTGTTTGTTGCTTTATTTCATGGAATGAAATGATACTATATCAGAGGAATCGAAAACTAGTCAGCGAGAATAAATTCCAGTAATTCGTGTATTGCTTGAAAGTTTAGACTATGCTCTCATGCTAGCCTGTGTACTCTCATGCTGAAAAGAAAATGTCAAGTAAACAGAATGCAAGTGTCAAACTTCCGGTAGCAATTCGATTTGGCCTGATACCCTGATCTGACCCATGGTATAGATACAGTGACGAGATCTTGATCATAGACCTAACAATTAATATTTGTGAATTATACTTGTTTGTTTATTCGCAGAAAATGGGCTTTAGAGGTTAATTTTTAATCCACTCATTGTCATCTTTAGACTTTTCTGCGTGGCTAAAACCCGTCACTTCAGCGTTTTAGCCTGTCAGTTGTTTCCAAACTTGATTAAATTGCCAGCGAATTGTGTGAACCGTAGGCTCGGACGAAACAAAACGCTAAACTGAACAGCCTATTACAAATGTTTGCGTCTCTAAGGTCTTCATGGTCTTAATGTAAGTTCCCGTTAAAAAAGGAATAAATAGAGTGTCTTTAATCTGTATAGTGTGGTTGCCAAAATCAATAGCACAAACTGCCCTCAATTCAACGTTTTATGCCTATCTTTCATAAACAAAATTGATTGTTAACCGAGAGTTTCCAGAAACGCCCTTTACAGGAATCTTACTTTAGGAACACAAAGAATGGTTACACAGGAATTTCTTACGCGGGAATTTAGCGATCGCAACATATACCTCGTATCCAGGTGAATTTGGTCACGTGGACACGAGGCAACGAGCGCGAGTTGTCTCACCGTTTTTCTTGTAATACACACTGTAAAAGTCCAGACCTACCATTTAACGTATTAATGATTTTTTGAGTCAAAACTCAAGAATAATTTTCCCTTTCAGGGACAATGCGGAGGCGATCGTGTTTCATCAGCGAACAGACAGCGACAGACTCGCAGATTTCCCATAGAACTGAACACACAGAGTGCCTATTAGTGATCTCTAGAAAAGCGAGAAATATTTCTCTGAATTGAAAATGGGGCTAGAGGTAACGCTGTTAGACTTGTTTGATAATGAGGTTGGTTGGTTGATTAATTGACTGATTGACTGACTGATTGATTGATTGATTGATTGATTGATTGATTAATTGATTGATTGAGGGATTCAGGAGATGTGGGCTGTGTAGGTATGTGTTGGGAATTAACACAATGAAAGCTGTGTAGGTATATGCATAGTAAATAGAGGGAAATGGTATATGTGGGGGGTAAATGAGATGTAGGCTGTGTAGGTATATGTGGGGGATTAATTAATGAGCTGTAGACTATGTAGCTATATTTAGGGGATTAATGAGATGTAGGATGTGTAGGTATATGTGGCGGATTCATTGAGATGTAGGCTGTATAGGTATGTGAGGGGAATAGTGAAATGCAGTATATGTCCATGTTGGGGGAATTATGAAATGGAGGCTTTGAGGGGATATTGGAGGAAGAATAGTTAATTATATATTATATTGTTATAAGAGAGTTTAAGAGAGATGTGTATATTGCGGTGGAGTTAACTAGCCGCCCAACCATGCGGGTGGTGTCGGACTTATAAAGCAAAAGAACAAAAGGCTTGGCTCAGTGAGCCTATGAGAAAGCAATGACGTCATAGCCAAACCGGACAAACGAGTTTCTGACACCGGCCGGATTTGATGAACCGGAAGCTATGGAAAGAGAAATACTGTAATAATTACTTGGTTTCAAGAGGGAAAGCCCAGAGTATTAACTCGCCATGTTCAACGACGTTATTGATGACGATGGCCTTTAAGTGTTCAAAGCCTTAAGCTATACTGAAGAAGGAGATGCGAACGATTGCCGTGTAGTAATGAGGAAGATGAAAAGGTATTGCATCGGCGAAGTAACGTACACGAGATTGTTTCAGCAGGAGGGAAAAACTTCATACCGAAACGCTCGACAACTTAATCGCTGAACTAAAAAGAACCTTGGCAAAGAACTGCTTTTTATAGGATTTTTTACGGTTTTTGCACGATACTCTCATCTGCGTTCGATTGGTCTTGGGATAAAACATGAGCAACGCACAAAGCAGCCACTTACGATGACAGACCCCACATTAAACAAGTGTATCGACCTTCCAGCATCCGAGATACAAATACAGGGATCTTAACAATGACGACGGCGACACCGAGGACAACGCCAACGCCGAATTTGTCCAGGATTATCGAATACCAGTGTATGTGATTCGCATACCTAAAAGAAAATATTTACACGCTGGTGGACGTTCCAGTCTGGTCGCGTCTGAGGAGATTTCGGATACTTAACACTGTTAAAAACGGAATGACGAGCACTACCGGACTCGAGTCTGCCTGGAAGAGTTTAAGCGGACAGGCATCCACTGAATAACCTTTCAGTGCAAATGTCTACGACTCCGAATACCCTAAACACGATGAACCCGAAAACAATCAAGAATCCAGAAAAATATCCCCAGCATAAAAATAGTCTAAATCAGAAAAATCCCTGTAAAGGCTGATTTTCACTTGCAACGGAGTCGAAATGGGAGTCGCAGCAACGCTTACGACCTCGTGAAAATCGAAAATCGGAGTCGTAAGCGGAGTAGTAAGCTCGACGGAATCGGAGTCGGAAGAATCAGAACGTTTCCATTTTCTTGCGACTCCGCTCACACGACTCCGTGGCTTATGACCCGGTGAAAATTTTATTGTTGGAGTCGGATGCAGAAGTGGAGGAACCAACCAACCACGATGCCTGCAATCGAGCATTGCGATTGGTTTATTCTTCCGCTTCTGCTTAACTCGCGGCTCCGACAATCTAGTTTTCACTTGATCATAAGCGACAAAGGAAGAATCGGTGATCTGCTTCCGACTCTGTCGGTTTGATTTTCACTAGATTGGATCGCTCTACGCTTCTGATTACTACTCCGACTCCGTCGCTGGTGAAAACCAGCCGTTAATTTAAGAAGATATAAAATTTAGTTTCACTGCATTAGCGAGTGACGCGTACATGGGACAACTTCAAGCGAACAAAATGACCAGCTTGTGAGACTGAACGTTTTGTTTGATTTAACTTTATTCTTTCAGAGTTTCTATTCCGTAAAACACTCTATGCTGTACAGTTTTAAAATCAATACTAACAGTAGTACAATGTAGTAGTACAACTACTAGTAGTGGTAGTGGCAGGTATTACAATTTAGACAGCCTTAACTCTTGTCTATTCTTACACCTTTGCCGTCATATTAGTCTTAGTTTATGAAATCAGATTTCCAAACCTAGACAAAAATTAAATATAAAAATAAATATGGTGTCCATATTGTTTTCCTTAATGAATTACGGCACACTTTGGGGAATACGCCCCGAAATCTCAGACACAATTATCCCTCCAATAAATAACGAAATAATTTACACCGATTATAACTTCCCGACCGAAATGAGTCCACCGGCTTTCAGTCAATAGTGAGGTTTGATTTGAATTTTACAACGCGCGTAAAAACTAATTTACAATTATTAAAATAACTTACAATGAAATTCCCGCCAGGACCCTCCAATAATTCCCCCTTCCCTTCAGCGACTCAGTTCTTAAACTGAGTTACTTGAGAACTGTTAAGTCAACGGGCCACGTTGGATATATCAATATTCTAGCGTGGCTCCGAGGCTTTCAGGATAAGCTTCCATATTTGGTGGTGTTTTCTTTGTATCCAAGTCTCTTTTGAGAATTGAGAGACAAAAGAAACTTTAAAATTTACTATTTTGACCCGAAAACTGGTGGTAAAATAACTTGCACGTTTTTTCCAACAATAATGACGCGCAAGTATATTCGTACCCTTCTTTCTATTTCGCAAAAAAGTGATTAAATAATGCCATCGAGCTACCACACTTTTCCCGCCACAAAAGACATAGGTAGAAGATCCTACTTTTCTGTTCCACTTAAAACTCGCGGTGAAATTTCGTACTTGTATACAGATCTTAAGACCTCTTAATTCTTCAAACAATCTTTTTCCCAACTATACAGAGAGAATACTCAGTTGCCGCACTCCGCAGTATTCCTCCAACATGTGGACAATGTTCTCTAGTTCATAAGACCTGGCATTGTCCAATGGCGTGCTGCCAAAAACGTCGCAGAGGTATGGATTCACTCCATGTTCCAACAAGAAAGCGACGGTTTCAGCGTTGTTCCGGCAAACAGCCTGAGAAGAGAGCAAGAAGAGGAATGCAAGACGAGCATAGTTTTACGTAAAAAGAAACCAGCTACAGGCCTCTCTAAAACACAGAATTCTTGACACTAGTATAACTGTTAGAAAGGAGATTAAAGAGACACAGTCAGCTTTGGGACCGCGCTGACCTGGACACTAGTATTCCCACTTTGAAAAGAGTTCACCTCAACCTGAAATCAAAGACACTCGTCGAGTACATCTAGAAATCCGCTTCAATCTTCGCACTGTTTTGCTTGATTTTCAATGGTTTACTGAAAAACCTGTTTTTGAGTGTGCTTTTCCTCATCCTATGATATTACCTTATCATATTTGGTTAAAAACAGTATGGAACTCGTCTCTGTGATATGCAAATTAGCTATGAAATGGTATCTAATGCGCACGTGAGCCTGCTGACTGTGTCCCTTTAAGGGTTTGCAAAACAGCCGTTTTTCTCCGTGGGGAGAATCACGCTCGCGAGAGGTGTCGCTGATTACTAAAGCTACAGGGGAAATTAATATTTCGCGCGCGACACTCACCACGTGGAGAGGCGTTCTTTTATCGTAATCACAAGCATTTAAATCCACTCCTGCTAGCTGCCACACCAACAGGTCATCCACGCGATTTTTGGCCGCCAAGCGGCAGAGTTCAACAGCGGTCTCCATAGAAGTTTTCATCAGCTTAGCGCCAGCCTTACGAAGAGTTTTCACGATCTCTTTATGCCGGAATTTAATTGCGTCGTCCAGAGGAGAAGTGTTGAATCTGTCTCTTACTTGCGTAGAGGCACCGTGTTTTAATAGAAATTTGACAGCTTCACTGTTTCCTTCCACGCACGCGACGTGAAGAGCGGTTCGGCCATCGTAGTCCGTGGTGGAATTAACGTCCGCACCCTGCAGATGAAACGTGCACTATTTGACTAATATCGATTGATTGAGGTAGTGTTCTAATGACATAAAAGAGCTCAGTCACGGTCCTTGAAGTTATTTTGACCGCGAACAGAATTACCTTTAAATTGAAGGAAACCTGAAAATAGTACTTTGTTAAGATGGAAAAACACCAAAGAGATAGTAATAAACCATCAACAAAAAAGGACGCTTAAGGATGGAGAAGATTAAAATGGATTGCAGACGACGAATTTGAAAAATTTACGCCAAACTTTTTAAGATGTACAAACGGTGACGTAGCTCCTTTAAGTTCAGCATTACTGAAAACTAAAACGCACAACAAAAAGCTACCCGTGTTTGAGTTACGCGGTGCAAAATCGATGCAAAAGTAGGAACTCGGTGAATCCGAAACATTCACGTAAATCTGGGAGCCGCCCACACTAATGCGCGTTCGTAAACGCGTCGCAGCTTATATTCCGCACTACTACGATCGCAAATGCTCATCGTTTTCACCAAAAACGCATGTATCTGTAAACGCTGTCCAGAGTTGACACATTTGAAAGCCCTATCGTAACACCTCCGACGTCACAGCTTGTGCAACGTTGTCCACTGAGCGACTTTTGGCGGGAAACAACTTCATTGATAGTTGTCATGTGACCTTCAAGAGGCCAATGAAAGCGCGCGCTGTTAAGAAAAAAATTCTGGCCTTGTAACAATGTCTAACACGCCAATAGCTCACCTGATTAAGAAGTTCTTCCAGGGTCTTTACATTTCCAGCACTCGTTGCACAGCTCATGAGCACTGGAAGGAGCGCGTCCCTGATATATTTCATCTCCTGTGAAAACGTAACGTACCGTGAAATACTGATAATAAATACTAGAAGTCCTACCACAAATAAGATTCACAAATCTCACAAGTCGTTGCCACAATGATTCCCCATCCTCTCAATGTAAGCCTACAAGTTTATAGGTAGATTTAGCTAATAACGCCTTTCAATTATAATCCAGCCAATAAGAGCTTGTTTTGTGTTTTGTGCATTCGTAGTCTAGAGCACAGATCTCTCACGGCCACTATTCAGCTTCAAACAGAGTTCAAAGACCTTTGTGTTTCATATCAGTGTTTCGTTAGACAAATGCATTATCCTGTCACTGATCATTCCCTTGATTCCCATCACATGTCAGCTTGACGGTATATGGATACTGTAAGGAGAAATTACACATTGATGGGCAATAAAGTATAAGAAACCATCACCTTGCTGCAGCCGATGTGCAGTGAAGAAGCCACGGCTGCAATGAATGAGTTGTCTTTGAGAGAAAACTGTTCTCGGCTATGAGCAACAGTCAGTTCTCCTCGAATGTTATTTCGCATCAACTGACAAGAGACAAGACGAAACACAAATCTGTCAATAAAATCAATTAGTAAAAGTGCTTTAATTTAAATTTGTTCTTAGGTGTTCAATTTAGCTTTGCGTTCGCTGAATGCAATTTACTCTTAACCAATCAGAGTAACACATTGTTTTTCAAACAATCAGCATCAGAACCAAAATCAACCGTGACTTTTTTTGGACGCGCTTTCATGTGCTTGATTCCAATTTAACTGTTGGCCTTGTGTTCTTATTGGTTATTGCTAGCAAAAGCCCAAACACAAACGCAGCAGTATTGCACACAGCGTCGCAGTAAGTATGTAAAACCACTTGAACTACAAAGGTCAATTGTCATTCATAGAGAATACCTCTTGTTTCTGGTTCCAGCTAAGCTCTGTCTTTCCCAGCACATAAGACAGTTTTGTGAGAGCAGCTTCAGGAGTCATGTCTGACCCAGGAATTACCCCTGCATCTAACAAAACCTGGTCAAAAAAAGAAAAGTTACTAGTAAGCAATAATGGTTACACCAAGAGAAAGTATTCTCAATTTGGGAGGGAACACGCAAAATATTTCCGAGTTGTCTTTTGCCTCAGTGTCAAAACGAGTCTTTGTGCAAAACCATTCATATGAAAATGCGTTCCCCGTACAGGTTTATTTTCATGCAAATCAAACTCACTTTCATATGAAAGGTTTGTGTGAGGAGTCGTTGTGAAACAGAGGCACAAGGTAACTCGGAAATGGCCTATTACAGTATGCCGGAGACCAGACGGTCTACTGGTTAGTGCAGTGGACTCCAGATTAAGCAGTCCAGGTTCGAACTGTTGCCAGGGTCAATGTATTGTGCTCTTGGGTGAGAAACTTTGTTCTCTCAGTGCTTTTCTTCACCCAGGGGTACTGGCAAATTTCATGCTGACAACGCTAGCATTCCTTTATGGGAAGGGGGAGACAAGCGTTATTCACATTAAACAACCACTGCAGTCTAACACTCCCCTTTTATGAAAAAAGCGCAGTCTGGTTTAAAAGGACAATTTTTTACAAGCAAAAAAAACCACACGCACACACACAAAAAGCAAAACAAACAAAGCTGTTTTCCAAATGGAAGTTAAAAAACATGAATAGTATACCAGTGTACATTATTACATGTAGGACTCTCACCTTGCCGGTTGCATACTGATCAACTACTGGTCCATGGAGACACTGGGTGCAGTTGATGATCAATACCCCACGTCGAGTGGCTTTCTTTATTTCACTAATAAGATCATCACGGTTATTAGGTGCATTTCCGCTCCCGTACGTCTGCAGGACCACACCCAACATGGGAGGCTTCAGAAATGCGCTTACCTGTGGATGGCGTGATATACAAATAAGATGTGACATGTCAGACATAATGGATTTCTTATAAGAGGATGTAATGACACTTAGTTACAAAATAGTTTGAACCCCTGAGTATTTGCTTTGATTAGTTATTCCTCTAATGTGATTGTCTGGGTGAGGGTAGTTCTGAAAATAACTGCTGTTGGTAAATGTAGTTTTGAAAACTTGGACGGAAGTCATCTTAAGAGTCAAGCTGCAAGTGGAAAGTCTTTGTCAGTCGATGATGTTATAAGTTTAGTACATTAACACTTATTGGTTTAGTTGACAAATGTCACATGACCCTTACAATAAATCTTAACTAATCAAGACTTATAACAGCAACTAACAAACACTAAATATAACACTAAGAATAACATTAGCTAGCAAATTTAGACTAGAGATATGGGAGGCGCGGTGGCCTCATGGTTAGTGCACTCATCTCCGGATCGAGCGGTCTGGGTTCGAGCCCTGGCCACGGACATTGTGTTGTGTTCTTGGGCAAGACACTTTACTCTCACAGTTCCTACCTCCACCCAGGTGTATAAATGGGTACCGGCGAACTTAATGCTGGGGGTAACACTGCGATGGACTAGCATCCCATCCAGGGGGGAGTAGAAATACTCCTAGTCGCTTCATGCTACAGAAACCGGGATAAGCTCCAGCCTGATGGGCCACTTGGCTTGCATGCAGACTTTACCTTTTTTTAATCAAGACTTATAACACCAACTAACAAACACTAAATATAACACTAAGAATAACATTAGCTAGCACATTTAGACTAGAGAGATGGTAAAGAACAACACTCTTAAAATACTGACTTACAGTTTCAGCTGTGATACCAGGAAACAGCCTTAGTAGACCAATGTTAGAATTCATGTTGGTATGAACTGTAAACTTGCTGCCATTGTTTGAACGAAATATTGCATCCCACTGGACTGCAAGGAAACAATTTTCAACAAGAAATACTTGAGCTTTTAAAAGAGCAGTGGCATATATAACTGGAATTTCCAAATCCTATGTTTTCCATATATGGCAATACAAATCTTGAATTTTAAATATCTTGAATTTAAAAATATTGAATTTTCTATATTTGGCAATACAAATCTTGAAATCTCAATATTTGGCAAGCCAAATCTTAAATTTCCAATTCTTGAATTTTCAATATTTGACAAGGCTGCCAAATCTTGAATTTTGAATGTTTGGGAGGCCAAATCTTGAATTTCCAAATCTTGAATTTTCAACAAGTGAATTTCTAATCTTGAATTTCCAAATCAAGGGGTTGTAAATGGTCCTACAAAAAACATTGTTCTTGCAAAATTTTCTGTAGGTTTCCGCACATCTTGCAGTGTTACGTTTTTTAAAACACTTTGAGTTCTCAGTCTTGCAATTTAAAAAGTCACAAATGTCTTGGTCCTCTCATCCCTATTGACAGAATGCAATTTAAAATACATGTAAGTTGTTTCTTGATAACAAATTTATAGAATCAGTGACCATTATTTTTTACCTTCAATTTTCACCTTCATTGTCACCAGCGGAGGGAGATTTGGAGAATCAAAAGCATCAAAACTTCCAGCACTCACTTTGGTGGAACGATTGCCCCGATACAAACACCCAGCAAAATACAGGCTCACCTAAAAGGCAGAATCAACCTCAACTGACAGAAATCTTCAGAGAGCCCTTCCCTCCCACCTCATCTCATAGTGCAACGAGAAAACTTTAAGGTCAGCACACACGAAGGGACCACAAAGTCTAAAAGTTGGTCCCTGCGACTAGTCCCACAAATTCAAACTGGTTTGGATTTTTTGGACAAGTCCCTGGGACTTGTTCCTCAAAATGCTTTGTGTGAACTGTTCATGGGACAAGTCCCTGCAACCAGTCCCTTCGTGTAAACTCTACAGGGAACTAGTTGCAGGGACTAGTCGTAGGGACCAGTCCCCTCATGTATGCCGACCTTTAAAATCCTAGTAAAAGCTAAGCCATTAAGGCTTTAGAGCCAATTCATCTGCAAACTGGAGGAGTCATACAGGCCCATCAACACATTTTCCATCAATCTGTAGAAATTTACCAACTTAAATTTACTACTATTTAGCTAAAACAGCAACTCAGGCAACTGCAAATTAAAAAGTCTGTTGTAATACTAGCTTGGGAAAGCTTGCATTCAGGTGTCTAATCAGGGAAAAATATCATTTTGTCACAGTTAAAAATACCTTGGAATGCTCTGGGATCAGAATGACACATCTCCATTTTATTACTTAGTTCGCACTCTCATGCATGACATGGCATGTGAATTTGTGTGCGCAATAAGGATGCGCAGAAACAGTTAGCACGAATGTCCTTAAGAGACAAGAATGAACAAACCACTTACCTCTGGAATAACATAATGCCCTGCTATAACTAAGGCTCCCAAGAGGTTATCACGACCATCATTCCTCTGCTCATAAATTGGTACCTGTTAGATGTAAAAAAAGAGATAAAATATTCAATGTGGAGGAGGATACTTTGTTTTGAAAAACAGCAAAATTACAGATATGTGTCACTGGCTAGCAACACACAAACAAATTTCCTCCTCAGGTAATAATCATATTTGATAGATAAGGGTTCTCTACGTTTTAGTAACTTTTTGATCAACTGTTGCATTTCAGAATACAGTCATGAGGTGCAATGAGTTTACGTCACACAAGAGCAACACTATTGGTCTTTTCCAGAAAATATCCATCACCCTTCCACAGAGGGATTTATAAACTCTGTAAACCCCCTCCCCACGCATGCCTCTGGAAATTCCAGTTTTGGATCATACAAGTCATGTACTTTCCTTTAAGAATTTTGGCTTTCAAGAACCGTTCTCCCTTTAAAATTTCCAATAGCCCTTCATTTTTCTAATAACCCTTCTTGGGGTGGATATAGATATTTTCTTGCAACAAACAAGAACACCCACTGAACTAAAAACATTGAATTGCAAGCAATTCCACATGCACAGTCATTGTATTAAATAATGACATGAGAAGAAATCGCCCACACCTGTGACCCAGTAAACACAACAGACTTTCCAAGGCTCTCCAGCATGAATGACAAGGCAGATGCACTATAAGCCATAGTATCTGTGCCGTGTATCACCACAAATCCATCATAGTTACTGTAGTTTTCTTTAATGTCCAGCGCTATTTCTATCCAGTCACTGATTGTCATGTTTGATGAGTCTTTAATTGGACAGTATTCTTTGATGTAGTACAACACTCGCACTCCATGTGGTGATATGCTGTTGAACAGTTAAAAAATACATTTTTCTTTTTGCACAAAGTATAAAGCCCATGGGCATCTTTGATCTCCTTACTTACTTTTAAATTAGTCTGATGCAGACTTATAGGAAAAGCAGAACTAAAACTGTAGTCCAAATAGCTAAAACTAAAATTATAGGTTGCTGTTTATCACAGCTAGAGCATATAGCTAATAGAGGGAATAAATATTAGGTTAACAAAGGGACCAATATTAGGTTGTATACCTGCCAACTATTTCTGAGTTATATGCATGAGATTTTTATCCTGGGAGTGCCGGGTTTCTTGAAGACAACGCAAACATATCTGAAGATTCAAGAAGATGTTCGAAAACTTCCAAAGACGTCCGAAGTCTTCCAAAGACGAGGTTATCAAAAAATGCTTTAGCCACACAGACCAAAGACGTTAGTTAATCATGACATCAGCATATCGCTAAACGCAACCTCGCTCCCAGTGCTTTCTATTTGAAGAAGGAAGTACTGTCATTTACATAATTTATAGTTTTCATTTCTTACATCGGTTTGAGTTTACATATTTTTGGAAATTGTCTCAAGCAAAACTGCAACCACTGCACTCACATTTTTCAATCAGGCATGAGAATTTGGCACGAAAGTGTGAGCCGGCATAAGAGTCTTGACTTTTCTCCTTGAATTTCCAGAATTTTCAGTTACCTAACTGGTTTGCATTTCAGAAATTCAACAACTTTCGAATTTTTGGAAACTTTGCCCTATATATCATTTATGTGTCCACTATTATTCAAGTTGTAGACAGTAAAATATGCATGCGTAAGACTTCCATAGAGAAGATATCAACCACATCAGCTATTACTATTATTTATTATTGTTTTAATGTGAAACCAGACAACTATCAGCTGGTGAAACACAGAGCTATAGTGACATTTCAATAACAAAACAATGTTTCTAAACAGATATCTTCCCTATGGCAACATTATTATCAAATTAAAATATTACACTGTAAACAGTCCAAAGTTTAATTAATGCATAAGAATTAAAGTTACAATTCTGCATGCAAATAAAACTGCCAGATCTAAAGCTGCGACAAAGCAAATTTTTTCCCCAACCTTTGTTAAAATATCACTGAACTCCATCCCTGCGCTCATCAGCTATGGATCTTTGGCCCATTGTGCAGTTTGAGAATATATCCATACCTCCTTCATGGAAAGGATTTTCCATACATTTCATACATTTCATACATTTCTTTAATTTTTTTTGGTCTTACCGACCCCCCAGCCCCCCAGGAAATTCTAATCCTTTCTGTGGAGGGAGTATGGATATTTTTTGGAACAGCACATCAATAAGAATGGCCAGTCATTGATCTATCACGTTGATATTTAATTGAACTGACGGCTGAAAAGTAAACAAACATTTGAAATAAAAGTTGCTTCTGAAGACGCAAAAGCACACAGTTTATAATAACGTAACAAATGTTCTTGGAAGTGAACTGTTCGTTCGTTGTTGCTCACGAAATATATTTCAATACAATGCATGTCATCATTGATTAATACTACTACAGTCACTGACGTTACATGTATAGAAAACAAACATTTCATCATACAGATCAAATTCATACAATGCAAAACAAGAGAGACTTACGGCATGGCTAATTCTTCCAATGAAGAGTTCGAGCCGGGTGTGTTGTTGACACTTTCGGCGCAGGCTTCCGTCTGGTCGGCCTTCCTGTATTCCTCATCGTACAACATGGGAAGACGTTTGATCTGTGTCTGAAGGAAGCCGGTTTTCGGTTGATATCCTATTAAAACACAATTTAATGCATCGATCGTGGATAAGTTTAATTCCTAATCGAATTGCTCGTAAAGCCGGTCTAAATCTTCACGTCATATTCACCTCCATCCGTCTTCTTCATACCAATTGTTCCTCCTGTGTACAAAATCAACACTCTTGACTCTCGCACGTGCTTTGTCATTGTGGTGCTTTCCATGATCTTCGAAGAAACACAAAATAGTTATTCGCAAATATTTACGTTACGCCATCGTCCCGCCAAAGCTTCCGGCAAAACTAAAGGACGCTGAAAGTTCACTTCGCGCGTGTCACATGGCCGCCCGCTTTGCATCACTGGTTTGATGCTGTTGCGTCACGTGCGTCGTCGCGTGCCAAGTAGTTGTCAATGAAATTTTGTTGTTGTTGTTGTTGTTGTTGTTTTTATTATTTTTTTTAGTTAACATGAGTATTAATAATCAATTACCAATTTTTAGGAAAGGACTTTGACAAAGGCCAATGTCCAGGAAATGAAGAGAGAAGGGGCGGACTGGTGGGTGTGTTGGGGACGTTCAGAGCCTGGAGGGACTAGCACAGACTGCTGACCACCAGGTAGAGCCTGTACATAACGACATAACGACATCGACATAACGACATAAGGAAAAGATCAGTTTTATCTTGACGATGTCGTTATGTCATTATGTCGCTAGTGTGAACCGGGCTTAACACTTCACAACAAGATTTAGGTTGAAGATATGATTGACCATCGCAGTTAGGCACTCAACTTAAGCAGCTGTGAAACTAATGCCTGAAAAAAATTCAGGCCTGAACGGGATTCGAACCCGTGACTTCTGCGATACCCGTGGTAGGCTACCAATTCTGAGCTATCAGGCCAACTGGGAGGTGGCCTCTTTGTGAGTTCGTAATATACCCGTAGATGGTGAAGAATACTGAGTGAATATATGAAAGTTCATACATTTGAACTGCGGAGAATGATATGAAGATATGATTGATCATCGCAGCTATGCACACAACTAAAGCAGTTGTCAAAAAAAAAAAAATCAGGCCTGAACGGGATTCGAACCCGTGACCTCTGCGATGCCAGTGCAGTACTCTACCCACTGAGCTATCAAGTCAACTAGGAGTTGATCACGGGTATATTACAAACTGACAATGAGATCAGCTACCAGTTGGCCTGATAGCTCAGTTGGTAGAGCACTGCACCGGCATCGCAAAGGTCATGGGTTCGAATCCCGTTCAGGCCTGAATTTTTTTCAGGCTTAATTTCACAACTGCTTAAGTTGTGTGTATAAGCTTGTATAACTGCGATGATCAATCATATCCTCGTATCATTCTCCGCAATTCAAATATATGAACTTTCATATATTCACTTGTAAGATATAGGTTATTGACCGGGCGTGAGGTCAACAAGATGGCATCTTGCCCGCTTACGGAGCTAGCCGTGTATTCTTTCGCCTTTGTCCCTCTTTCAATGGAACCCCGTTAATCTGCAACGGACCACAAAAATCTGGCCGTCTATAACCCTTTGAATACCAACTACGCATATATATGCGTAATTAATGGTCGTGCTCTTTGTACCACTTGTGACGTCATCAATTTAAATGTCGTCAGATATTCTTGATAAGCAGATAGTAGTACTAGGCTAGGCCTTTCCGCACAATGGTCAGGTTTAGATATCGACGACATTCCGACGTCGCAAATTGAAAAACAACGTTATCAGTTTTGGTGAAAAAACGGTGGTAAAATGGTCCACTACGCCTATGATTGATTGACTTCCAACTTTTCACGGCAGCCAGAAAGAACATACAATGCAAAAGGTAGCCAGTGTAAAAGGGCCGAGAAAAACAGAAAGGAAAGGGGCAACAAACAAAATTGAGAACGGTTAATGGCAAAAAAAAATGCATTCATGCAAAGTAAAATAAAAATCTGTAAGACAGATTTTTCGCAAACTAAGAAAATGTAAAATCAAAAATAGCTGAAAATCTGTCTCACAGATTTTTATTTTACTTTGCATGAATGTTAAATCTCTCCTCAGGTACTCGGTCGTTCATTTTGGCCATTTGTTGACGTTTAATTGTTCAAGTTTCACATAGAATGGTGAAAGACTTAAGTAAACAGTAAATAGAGAAAGGAAAAACATCCTGGAACATTTTTCAAAAGAGTTAGAAGTTGGGCTGTTATAATCCATCAAAACTGTAGTAAACTACCTTAAGTTATGATGGTTACAGTATTTTGGGGAATCGTAACATATCTTAACGTAAATTATTGGCTATTATATTAATTTGGCAGTGAGGGGGACTGGAAATAGCAATTTGCATACCATCTGCAAGAGGAATCCATGTTTTGGTGTCACCCGCTTTTGTCGATCTCTAGCTCAGCTTCAGTCTTGATTTTACAAGACGTAACAAAGGTGTAAATTTGTTAGCTCTTCCTCAAGTTTAGCTTGCCATATGAAGTGCACATTTTGAATGGGGGTCGGTCTTAGGCCAAGTGCAGTGATATTCGTTAAAGTGTATTCATCGGTTATCGGTTAACAAAGATTATTTACATTGGTCTAGAATTTGTCGTCTAGATTTTTAATCAAGACTTTGTCGCTATGAGCGTTGCTCATGAATGGCACAACAGCATGAAGGCATTTTCTATAAATCAGCCGTTGATTGAGAGTTGATATCTCTGCTCTTGGAACATGGTTTCCCAGTATTTGCGGTGTAGGGCATTAAATGGCAAGGAACAGAATATTGAAAATAAAGAAAACAGCACAGGTATAAGTCGTATACGTAGACGGTATGTGGAGTAACCAATCAGACCGCAGTATTTTTGAATGGACCAATCAGAAAGCCGGATATTGCCGACGTGACCAAAATGGGCATTTTGGACATACTCCGTGACGTCACGACCCGAGAATGGTCTGACGTCATCAAAAGCCCTAGGTCGCAATGGAGTACCTAGGAAAGGTCATTGAGGCGCATTCTGGAGAAATCGGGAAAAAGGAAGAGACGGAGAAGCATTTTTTCAATGAAACTCAATTTAATTTTATGATAATAGAAGTTTACAAAGGGGACATGTGTCACTCCCTGATGGAAGACGCCCCGAAAACTTTTTAAAACACAACATGACAAATTTTTTTGTACCCCTGCTGGCCCTGTCCTACCCGAAGGTGATCCGTCTGAAGACGCGCCGGCCAGCAGGGGAAAACTACGTACATATTTACAAATTTAATAAATTGTCGACGTTGTGCATGTTCACGTCATCCAGATTGACTTTGGCTTATCCGTACGGATAGGACTCGAACGAATTGGGATCCGCCACCCACTTGCCAAATATGATAAAGAAAAGGGAAGAAATATTGAACAGCAGGCTGTGGTTAACCGAAGCATAGTGCTTGTAGTGTTGGGTTCTCAAATCTGTCATAGAAAACCAAAATAGCCGGTTCAGTCGGCGACCTTAGACTCGTGAGTCCTCGAAATAATTGCGGGCAAACCAGTGGTGAAAGAACAGAGATCTGTACAGGTCCGCAAATACTTATAAATAAATACACTTTGCTTCATGACGTACTGAACTCGATCTTAGATGCAATTCTGCTGACTAAATACCGGTACATAGGTACATCAAGACAGTACGTATCCAGCAGTTTACAATTTTCTTCATTGTTTACTCCATTTTCTAAGACCGAGATCATCAAACCCTAGGCTTTCATCTGAATCGATTTTCAGTGTTCCTCTGATTGATGAGTTTCTTTTTCTCATCACTTGTTTGTTCCATGATTTCAACTTTTCTATGGAGTTAAAGTCTTGTCCGTCGCTGAAAGGGAACAAGAGCCACCATCTTCATCCTTAATGACTTCAGCGGAAGCACACAAAGCAGAGTAAGTAGCGGAAGCACAGGGAGTCTTATTGGAACTCTCAGAGGTACTCTCACAGGCAGGAGAGGACTTCCCTTGTTTCTGCATTTTTGTCTCACACCTGCAAAGATAGATCACGACTTTTAGAGCCTTGTGATTGGACCAAGAACTAAAATTATTTAAGTCATTCTATGGAACAGAATTGCCTAACATAGTCTAAAATAGCGTCACTTATAGGTTGTAATATGTGGAACAGAATCCTTCAAAATTAACGTTAGCGAATGCTGCGGTAAAAGGGCACTATCATTAACATGTCAAAACATTGATGTTGATGGATACCTAATTATATCAGTCTAGTTTTGTTAAAAGCCTGGAAAATAAGTGTATTGAAGCCACAAAAGCAGTGATATAATGGGTAACTGATGCACAAGGTTGTGATATCAAATTGAAAACATTAAACGGAATGTTCTGACAGGCTCATAAGCCGGCTGACATTCATGTTTACATTTTGATCAATTTTTTCCTGTTAATAGTTTTGTCTTATTCTTCTGGTTTTTTTTTTTTTTGGAAAAAAAAACTAACAACAACTAACGAGACCAAACAACCAAAAGGAAGGAAGTTGTCATTCCGCAGAGGAATAAAGAACTTGTCTACAAAATACCCCTTTTTGATGTCAAAGAAAGCTAAAATGACACTTTTGCAAGTGTGACAGAATGACTGGCTATCTCGTGCAGAATGTTATCGAACACATTGCATATCTTACAGAATGTATGTAAGTTAGTTTGTTTTAAAAGAATCCTTACTCGAGCAAAATTCTTTTTCTTGGATTCCAGGGCGGCTTGATGTTTCGTTGTTCAAGCTGGTCCCAGTTTAATGACTGAAAAAACTTGTGTCTTCTGATCCACGGGTTTGATCCACCCTTGTAACCAATCCTTCTCAAGGGGTTCTTTTCCAAGAGCTGGAGAAAGAAAACCAGGGTTAAGATATTGTAATTCTAAGAGACATATGTATAGGCCAACGAGGTGTATATGACAAGTGCGAGTGTCTGCAATATCTAGAATTGTGGTAGCTGAAAAAAGGTGTCAGTATTTGAAGTTATCTTTTGTGCACCGCAATAAAACCCTCGGTTGTTCAAACATAAACATAAACATAAACACAAACACAAACACAAACACAAACACAAACAAAAACACAAACACAAACACAAACACAAACAAAAACACAAACACAAACACAAACATAAACATAAACTAAACATAGACATAGACATAAACATAAACATAAACATAAACATAAACATAAACATAAACATAAACATAAACATAAACATAAACATAGACATAAACATAAACATAAATATAAACATGAACATAAACAACATAAACACGTAGTTTAAAAGTGACTTTCAACTGATGGAATCAAAGGAAGTTGTCTTTATTATGAAGAGGGACAATGCATGTCTGAACAGCCGTCATAAACTTTCCACATAAACCGGCTGTACTTAGGTCTCGCTGAATATATGTATAATCGTTAGTCTTGGAATAGAAAAGGAATTTTACTCTGCACGATGGCTACCTACCTGTGTTAGTAAATTCCAAGCTATCTCAGACAATTTACTCCTGTATTCCACCTCGTCCGTAACTATTGCGTTGTAGAGGTCTTCAATGACTTTGTTATGAAACGGCTTCTGTTCATGAAAAAAAAAACCCATCAAACCAGGCTTGGAATTAAAGGCCTTGATTTATTGTTGCTGACGTCACATAGTGTCCTATTCTCAGTCCTCCGTGAACACTGTATTGCGAAAAATGATGGCGTTTTTCATGACTCCAAGGGATATCGCAAAGAATTATATTTTTTCCTTGTTACTTACAAGAAACAAACAAAATAAAGTGATTTTGCATCTAAAACAAATTACTTCTCAATGCAATTTTTTACGACTAGATTGCCTAAGTTAAACGCGTCTGCGCAAGTGAGCCCACGCCTCCATCGTTCCACCGGGACCGGAATTTACCAATTATCCTAACAGCATCGAAGTTCTTCCCTTGAGTTTCGGAAAACTATTACAAGAGTATCGACAGCTGAAACTAAAGTCACATTTAACTTGGATAATCACAAATTCCGTCACAAACCATGGATGTGAGCATATAGTAAAGCATCACTCCAAGCGACCACCAGTCGCAGCAGGAATCATATGGCTGGTGTTCAATTACCTGATAAAAAAAAGTCATAATGAGAATCACGACTTCGTCATGGTCGTATCATTGATTTCAATGTAGCGATGTGTAAAGAGCATGTAGAGCAACACTTGACAGGATCAGACAGGATCTCAGATAATAACACAAAAAGATTATAACGAAAAGCGAAGACAAACATAAAGCTGTTTGTTCATCTCGTCGCCAATTGGACTTAAAAGAGTCTCTTATTTCGCTCAGGGAACGAGCATACAAACTCGCGCGAAATCACGTTGCTTGAGACGAGTCTCCTCGTGCAATCTCATTTTTCGAGTGGGATCGCGTACTAGGGTGCTCGTGTGCTCATGTGTTCGCGTATTGGCTTACTCGACCATGTGGGCCAGTTCATATTTTAGCTCCTGTTATCCGATAGCCTGGGTCAGACGCTATAATTTCAAATAATTTTTCATTTTCGTGGCTTGAGATTAGAAATACCTCAGGCGCGATATATGAAGGTGTCCCGCTTTCCCAAGCTTCTTCAATTTTCTCTCCCAGCCACATGTCATCCATTGCCAGACCAAAGTCGGCGATTTTGAGGTGTCCCTCCTCATCCATAAGGACGTTCTGAAGCTTCAAGTCTCTGTCGTAATAAAATGAAAGATAGAAACAGTTACAAGACTTACAATATCCCTTTGAAGTGACTTCCATACAAAGTAGTTCTAGTTTCCCAATATTAGTGCACGCGCAGGGCATGAGAGGACTGGGTACATGTCATTTAAATTTATAGCAAGTCAACGAATCATCTTTGCCAATTTAAGGTCATTCCTCACATTTGCATTGCGCATCCTTACTGCGCATAATTTATGGCGTCATTAGCGCGCGCTTGTGCACGCATATTGAAAACATGACGGATTTGCCTTGATTTTGAGCTCTGTCAGTTGAAAAATGGCTCTAGCTCACCAACGAGCACGGGCACCCCAATTTTTTTTCCAGTCATTGTAATCAACTAATCATAAGCTTTGCGTGAGAAAAGACTGATCTAATTTCTATTGCTGAAAATTGAATAAATAAGAAAAATAGCAGATACACTGTGGTCTTTTCTATTTTGCAGTCGGTAACCACGTCAAAAAATTTGGTTCAAATTTTTAATCAAGGATTTAGCTTTCTGCCTGAATCAAACTTAAAATGTTTATTTGTGTCCGACACAATGTATTGACTGTAGGTTAATGTGTGTTCTTATGAGTCTGGGTTTACAAAGATTTTACAATTACTGGGAATGCGTTCTTATAATAAGCATTAAATAATGCCAAAATGGGGCATTTTCAATGCCTCACTGCTCCTTAATGAGCATGGGCACCCCCCTTTTTTATTTCAAAATTGAAGTTATCATATGACAAATATTCAGTGGACAAAGTTTGAACAAAAATCTATTGTCACTTTTATTTCAGAGGAATTACCTTAAGCTGAAAAGTAGCAAAATGATTCACTTGTAAAATTTGCCAAAGGTCATCAAGATGGCCTATCTACTCAATTTATTCAAAGTCTCCTCAACATGAACATACAGTAGGTTTTGATAAATTGGAAATCTTTCAGAGACTTTGTATAAATTGAGTGGTATTAGTTTTGACATTTTATCCTGTCGAAGACTCCATTTCAGGCAGTCGAAAGCTCGGGATTTTTAATCGCTTCAGCAAGAGATCATTTTAAAATTTTTACCAGGTATTAGTTTTGTCAAAAAATGTTGGTGCGGTTTCAACTGAGTGCCGTAAAACAAAAACCAAAGTAATCGCTCTAGCCAATCTCAAAGGACGCAGACAATACAGTGAACCAATCAAAACTCGAAGTAATTACATGACACGAAGTGCGGGTAAACGAATGCGAATGAATACCAATTGGTTTTGGCTTTAAAATTTGCGCCAGTTTTCTTGTAATAGGTGCAAATTGCGACACTCAAATGAAAAGCGCCCTAGTAGCCGTACTGTACTCTAACAAGTGTAGTTAATCGTATTGTACGCATTCAAGTGTGGGGTAATCAATAACAAAAGTGCTGTAAAATCAAGCAACTTCGATGTTACCTATGGACCACTCCTTGCAAATGTAGATATTCTAATCCACAGATAATTTCAGCGATGTAGAATCTAAAACCATAAAGAATGAAAACAGCACAATAAGGAGACTATCTAGTATTATTAGATCAGAGACCATTATAAATTGGGGTTACCCCTTGAAAATATCGAGCATCAAATGTTTGTTACCATCCAAAGACCATTAAGACACTTCATCTTAACTTTGTTTATCGTAAAACTTATTGTTTAAAATACAATTATTTCTCCTCGTATTTTATGCCAAAAAGGCTAAACGCTTAAAATGTTGCTGTTCTACCTTTTGCAACACATTGGGAGCCTGTGATGATAGATAGTCGTTATCTCTACACCTACTAATTGCGGACCTGTGAACTCTAGATATGCAATTATATATTAACGACTCGATGACGGTACGGCGCCGCAAACGCGTTACATTTTCGATTTCATCCTACCTCGCTTGCAATTCGCTAAACAGTTTCTTGTGCAAGTTGAAAACCTTCTGCAGGTCCCCTGCGAGCATAAACTCCAATACCAAATAACGGCAGCCCTGAAATGTGAATAGATTATAAGGAAATTGATCATATAGGATACGGCTAGTTATTGTTAAAGTACGATGAAATGAAAGGTCGCCTTTAGCACGCTAAGGGTATTGCTAGAGAACAATAACCTCGAATACTCTCCACTTCTGGGTGCGTCACGTGACGTGCTTAGACCAATCGCACACGGGAAAGAAACATGTGGTGAATAATAAACAGAGGTTTCAAGACAACAAAAGAAAACAATAGCTGCAAGATCGTCGGATGATCATCAGGCTTTCAAATAAAGCTAAATTCTTTATTTCCCGTGAGTTACACGATAACTCTTACTGTAGTTACACCCAAAGGAATAACGCCCTCTTCCGGGAGAAGACAGTGGAGGCAAATCTCAGACCTATCTCCAGAGTGGGGTAGAGAGGGGAAAAGGGAGGGGGAGGTAGAGCATGCAAACTGAAACGGTTGTAAACGACCAATTGCTGCCTGTATTTAGTCAAAATCCTGGAGTAGTTGGAAAGCTTAGCTAACTGACCAAGTGGTATTCGATTTTCACATACCTTATAAAGGAACTCTCCACAAAGTGCGGACAGAAAATGATTCCAAGTGGAATTACCGAGGGCCAAGATTTTTCTCTCAATCGCGTAACTTTCTGGATCAAATTTTTTCATTTCTTTTACTGCATAGTCCATTTTGGTGTCATTCCGGTGATACAGGCTCACCTGAATAACAGGAGTAAATGAACGCGTTACTGTACTGCTATAATGCTCGCTAGAAATTAGATTAGAACTGCCAGAAGCAAGGCTTCTCCAAGGACTCTACGAGCAAACACAACAAATTTTAAATTTTGTGGACTTTCATGTAAGATTAACAAAACATTGGAATTCCTGAAGGATAGTTACCCTTAATTTTAAATTTTCCTACCTTTCCGAAAGCTCCTTCTCCAAGGACTTTAACTTCGGTGCAATTGGATAAATTGTTGAGCCACTGAGCAGGCACTTCCTTGCGACGAACTTTATTTTCCTCACAGTACTCATGCTGTTCTGTGTTCTTTCGTTTTCTTGTTCTTGTCTGAACAAACAAGCGCAAGGGAAAAATATACCTTAACCTTTACCCTTTAATTAACCTTACTAACAACTTGAGAACTGACTTCAAAATCTCTGCGCACCCTGTGAATACCGACATACACTGAACACATCTAACGCCTCTTAATGTTTAAATATATGAATTGGCTTGTTGCGTTACAAATTTACTTTCGCACATGAGAATTCTTAATTCCTAAAGGAAGCAAAATATGCAACAGTCAGGTGGTGCAAGCTTACAGGACTATGGTGGAGGGTAAGAAAACAGGTCTGTGCACCTGTAGATTGCGAGATGTGAAAGACTAGCATTGACCTACGTGGAGTAGCAACGCCGCTGGTCATGTCATGCTCATGCGCTCTGGCTCACCTGTGGACCTCTTTGTTCTACTGACACTTTTTTCTTACTCAATCTCTTACCTTCTTGTTAACTGATATCTCCTCTCCCTTCACTGTATTGTCACTGAAAACCAAAGAAAAAAGTTCTTAGGTGTATTATGATTGGGTTTATCTTAGAAGAAAAACAGTTTTCTTTTTGCGAGAAGACTGGCTAAATTCGCCGAATATGTTGCTACTTCTCTCGGACCCACTCCGGGGGAGGGGGGTTCCAATACAGCCATTTCGCCAGCCACTCTAATTCTCGCGAACTGATCGATCGATTGAAATCGCTGCAATCGAAATCACATTTCTAAAACTAATTCCGATCCTAACAATAATTTCTGAAGCGAAATCGTATTTCTGATATCACATATTCCATCGGGATAATTACCAAGTTTTTTTATGCTGGCTCCGACGAGTAAAACGGCGAGTCTTTAGCTTACAGGACAGGTGTGTTCGTGTTCTATCTGAGCTGAATATTTTGATGCCGGCGTGCACGGTAGCTTTTCGTCTGGCTTTCCTAAAATGTGGATGAATGCTTCGCATAGGGAAATAGAATAACGTACGTTACAAAGCAAACTTTTTATCCGGTAAACGCAAAACCCGAGCACTACCAGGACTTTCTGCTCTAGTTTCTTTTCCATTGCTCCGTTTTACACTCGTACCCAGCCGCACGCGGCTTCAAGATGACGTTCACTAACTTATTCAACCAATAGGATTCTGGGATGTTACACGTGACAAAATTCTTTGACTGCGTAAATACTATGAACTCTCCTGCGTTTCCAATTTATTCTAAACACGGGGTCAAAATTTGATAGGATGTGTCGGACTTAGCGCTGCGTGCTATCTAACTTGTCTTGTAAATAAGCCGTGTTGATATTCATTTACTTATGCTTCCGAGTAAATGTGAATAACGGTTCGGCGCCATCTTGCCACGCGCGATCCTATTGTTTACACTGTCGCCATGGACACGGTCCGCCAATAGGACAAACCGATAAAACGCGTATTTTTTCTAATCATAACGGCTGGTCTCATTACATTTTGCGAACGCCGTTTCAAACGTTGCTAAAAAAGCCTTGAAAGTTGCTTTTTGTCGCGCTCATGTTAACGAAGAACGATAGTCGGAGAACTTTTTACAACAAGCCGCCGCCCTTGGAGAAAGCAGTTCACGGAGTTCAAATATTTTTTTTCTCTCGTTCGACATAAGAAAAGTAGTTATATTTGTTGTTTAGCCTTACCTTTCTAAGCAACGATTCTTAGTTAAACGTTCAATGACATTGCTAACAGCAATGAACGCTAACCAGCAAGTTACAAAAACCATTTTCTACGTTGACAGCCGCAACTCCAGCCACAACCGAAAACCTGAATTTGTTCTGAAGACTGAAGTATGTGTGTCATAATAAACGTTGCGCTCGTGCGCGCGCGATAGAATGTGGTGTTGCTCGGATATAAGACTCAAAAGGCTCTTGAAAAGAAGGGCTAAGCCCGAAACGCTTAGATTGCCAGCGAACTTTTGACAATTTTTAGAGCCTTTTGATCCTTATATCTAATTTATCGGCAGTGTCACGCATCTTATGAGTTTTTTGCTCATTCCTACTGAATGTGGTGTTATTAGTTTGATTCTGGAGACCATTTTATAGAAGAGGCCAGAAGAGAGGAAAACGGCAGCGGGAGAAGCTGAGGACTCAAATATCTCGCTGTCCATTAGGTTTGGCATGAAGTCAACCTTTATGAACCTGCATTGTAAATGTTCAGTCGGTGAGATTGGTACATGCCCCGCAAATGATCCGGGGACCGCAAATGATCCCTAACTGAAGGAAAGTTAAGAGTCTCAGGCATAAAAGTAACAATGAAAAATGGTAAATATACTGCGAACAAAATTAACATGTGACTATAAATTTTTCGTTCAGAAAAAGCACCGCAAAAATACACACAAAATATATGTTATTTGCCGGCTGGGAGGTTCGTATAGTGAAGCACTGTGACCGAGGTCTTGAAATTGAAATGCTGCCCTCGGCCTGCGCTACGGACCGACCCTAAGCCAGCAAATAACATATTTATTTTTTTCCTGCAGTAAATTGGCTTACAAGTCGGTTTGTTTACGCAACTTTGTTATTGACTTGGCTTACGTTCCGTCCACAAACCATCGTAAAAAGTCTAAAGGCTGGTTTTCACTAGAGGGCGTGATAAGCACAAGCACAAGCATAAGCATAGGCACAAGTGAAAACAGCCACGACATAAACATAAGCATAAGTAGAAACATAAGAAGAACGAACCCACTTATTTGTCTTGTGCAGTTTTCACTATAAGCATATGCTTATGTCGAGCGCGTTACTAGTGAAAACTTCACAAGACAAATAAGTGGATTCGTTCTTCTTATGTTTCTGCTTATGCTTATGTTTATGTCGCGGCTGTTTTCACTCGTGCTTATGCTTACGCTTATGCTTGTGCTTTTCATTGATATGCTCTAGTGATAACCAGCCTTTATTAACGAGCGAACGAGCGAGTAACTCAGATAGTAGACAAAGACAGATGTATTAAAGACCAGATTTATTTCGAACTACTTTAGTTATGTTGGTTACATCTAGTTCACCAGTTAAGTTCTCCAAAATTGTTTTTCCGGTGTGAAATATCGAGAAAAGTTTGAAGTTGTACTAGAAAAACAATTTCTATCAGTCGTTGCGAATCGCTCGAAATCAGACTTTTCTACCCTAAATTAAGTAGGAGAAAGCGAGGAAATCTGTTAAGTGTATTCCACAGAATTTCTCTTAAATACAGCAACGGTCAGAGAGGTAAACTCGACTCAAATTGACTCATTTGTACTTAAAATTGTACAGAGAGAGACACACAGCAGGATATATTACGCGCCATTACAACGCCGGACTACAAATAACCAAACAAATTCTCCGCACAACTTCAAAATACTCAATTGAATTTACTTAATGTGACTTTCCTTGCCATTTAAAAGTGAATAGAGATAAACTTGCGTTTATTAATCATCGATGGAAGCGTAGAAAGAGCAAAGGTTGACTATTACCGCTAATTCACTCACTAAAATTGACCAACACGACAATTTCACCCGCGCTATTTCCCGACGTTACCGCGACCATGGTCAGCTGGTGGTCAGAGATAGGAAAATCTGGACCGCGCTAAGAATGAATCAAATTGCAGGATTGGTTTCCGTGCCCTCTTGAGAAAATTATATATTAAAAAATTGACGTCAGTTTTTATGCGTCTGTCCTCTTATTGATGATAAATTGCGTCATAACTTTGTCAAAGTGGCTGTGGAACCACGAGCCGCAGGCGAGTGGTTCCGCAGTAAACGCCGTAAACTTGCCGTAAACAAAGATAAGTGAATTTTATTCAAAATGACGCGAACATTTTCAACAGCTTCCCCCTTTTTGATTGGCTACTTAAAAGGGAGGGCCAAAACGGGCATCTTTAAAAAGTGTGCAGATCTGATTTGCATACCTATCCGTGATATTTTTAACCAGTCAATAAGTCAAGGCATATTTTCGGATGATTGAAAATACGCAAAGGTCACTCCACTTTTTAAACAAGGCGATTGGGACGATCTAAATAACTATCGCCCAATTTCGGTGATCTCAGTTATAGCCAAGGTCTTTGAAAGAATCGTCTATGATCAATTATATCCCTATCTAGAAGAGCACAATATCATCTGTAAATATCAATCGGGCTTTCGTGCTATTCACTCAACTGTCACGGCTCTCCTTGAGGCCACGGACACTTGGCCGTGCAACATTGACCGCGGAAAAATCAATGCTGTTGTTTTCTTAGATCTAAAAACGGTCTTCGACACAGTGGACCACGAGATCCTTTTACCGAAATTAAGAAATTACCGCATATATGGTAACGCGCACCAATGGTTTAAGTCATATTTAGATAATCGTACTCAAATGTGCTCCATCAACGGGTCGCTCTCTAAAAGCTGTTCATTAAGTTGTGGTGCTTCCCAGGGGACCATTTTAGGGCCACTACTATTTCTGTTATACAACAACGATCTTCCAAATTGTCTATCAAATTGTGAACCGAGGATGTACGCTGATTACACCCACCTTGCATACGCAGGTGATAATGCAGACAATATTCAGTTGCGCATAAATCAAAATTTAGGAAATGTTCACAATTGGCTCAGAGCAAACAAACTCACTCTAAATATGACTAAAACCAAATTCATATTTATCGGATCTAGGCAGAGGCTAAGTACTCTCACACAGTCCCCGAGATTTGCAATTAATGATTTTCAAATTAGCCAGGTCACTACCGCAAAATCACTTGGAGTGACCATCGATGACAGACTCGATTGGAGTAGCCATATCGAGAAAGTAACTAAGAAAGTCGCTTCTGGTATTGCGGCCATAAAACGAATAAGGCACCTTGTCCCTCAGGCGACCTTACATCTGACAGACCAAGCTTTGATACAGCCACACTTTGACTATTGCAATATCGTCTGGGGAAACTGTGGGATAACTTTACGGAATAAGGTACAAAAGCTACAAAATAGAGCAGCCCGTGTTTTGACCTACTCAAACTATGACGTAGACACTGGTCACCTGTTCAAACTTCTAGGGTGGAAAAATGTAGCTTCCCAGCAGCAAATTCAAAGAGCTACGATGGTTTACAGGTTTCTGCACGGGTTGGCTCCAAACTATCTCAGTTATAAATTTAAAAGGCGAGAAATCGCATATGACCTAAGGGACTCTGAGAATAAACTCAATGTTCCATTACCGCGCACAGACTATTACAAAAATAGCTTTAGCTATAGTGGCACCATTCTCTGGAACAGTCTTCCTTGTAACTTAAGGTAAGCAGAGTCCCTTGGGCAATTCAAACGACTAATCGAAGAAGAAATGTAAGGCACGGCATTCGTGGAAAGCAGCTTTTTATTTAAATGTTTCTCATTATATAAGTATTAGGTATTTTTAAAGCCGACAAAGTTTGTACCGTGGATAAATAAAGATTATCTACCGACCTACCTACCTACCTATTTATCTATCTAAATAAGCATTGTGTGGTATCCCGTTACGAAAGACACGAGTGTGCCGCATCGCTAAACGTGCAAGAATACGAAGGAGAAAAGAACATTGACGTGGAAGAGAATCTTCAACCCAAGCACTGTCCAAATCAATAGAATTCCACAAATGTAATACACGTGTATAGATTTGAGCGAGGGCCAAAACTAGCATCTTTAAAAAGCTCAATAAACATCGTTTGGGATCCCGACAGAAAAGACGCGAGTGTGGCGCATCGCTAAACGTGGTAAAATACCAATGAGATATAAAAATTGACATGGGCGAGAATGTTCAACCCAAGCACGGTCCAAATCAATAGAATTCCAGAAGTGAAATACACGTGTGTAAATTTAAAAGAGTGCTAAAACATGCATCTTTAAACAGTCAAATAAGCATCGTGTGGTATCCCGTTACCAAAGACGCGACTGTGCCGCATCGCTAAACGTGCAAGAATACGCAGGAGAAAAGAAAATTGACATGGGCGAGAGTGCTCAACCCAAGCATTGTCCAAATCAATAGAATTCCACAAGTGTAAAACACGTGTGTAGATTTGAGCGAGAGCCAAGACTATAGTCTATAAAAAGCCCTATAAGCATCGTTTGGGAATTGTGACACAAAAACCGCTCTTGTGGCGCATCGCTAAACGTGTAAGAACACCGGGGAGATAAGAAAATTGACATGGGCGAGAATGTTCAACCCAAGCACTGTCCAAATCAATAGAATTCCACAAGTGAAATACAATTGTGTAAATCTAAGGGAGGGCGAAACGGGCATCTTTAGAAAGTCAAATAAGCATTGTGTGGTATCCTTTTCCCAAAGACGCGAGTGTACCACATCGCTAAACGTCCAAGAATACGTAGCAGAAAAGAATATTGATGTGGAAGAGAATGTTCAACCCAAGCACGGTCCAAATTAATAGAATTAAACAATTGAAATACACCTGTGCAAATTTAACGGAGGGCCAAAACGGGCATCTTTAAACAGTCAAACAAGTATCGTGTGGTATCCCGGTACCAAAGACGCGAGTATGCCGCATCGCTAAACGTGCAAGAATACGCAGGAGAAAAGAAAATTGATATGGGCGAGAATCTTTAGCCCAAGCACAGCCCAAATCGACAAAATTTTGAAAGTGAAATACACATGTGTAGATTTGAGGGACGGCCAAAATTAGCATCTTTAAAAAAGCCCATTAAGCATCGTTTGGGATCCCGACACCAAAACCGCGAGTGTGGCGCATTGCTAAACGTCTAAGAACACCGGGAAGATAAGAAAATTGATATGCGCGAGAATTTTTAACTCAAGCACTGTCCAAATCAATAGAATTCCACAAGAGAAATACACGTGTGTAAATTTAAGGGAGGGGCGAAACGCGCATCTTTAAAACGTCAAATAAGCATCGTGTCGTATCCCGTTACCAAAGACCCGAGTGTGCCGCATCACTAAAGGTTAAAGAACACCGGGGAAATAAGAAAATTGACATGAGGGAGAATCTTCAACCCAAGTACTGTCCAAATCAATAGAATTCCACAAGTGAAGTACACGTGTGTAAATTTAAGGGAGGGCTAAAACAGCCATCTTCAAAAAGCCTAATAAGCATCGTTTGGGATCCCGACACCAAAAACGCGAGTGTGGCGCATCGCTAAACGTGAAAGAACACCGCAGAGATAAGAAAATTGACATGGGTGAGAATCTTCAACCCAAGCACTGTCCGAATCAATAAAATTCCACAAGTGAAACACACGTGTGTAAATTTAAGCGAGCGCTAAAACGGGCATCTTTAAAAAGTCAAATAAGCATCGTGGGGTATGCTGTTACCAAAGACACGAGTGTGCCGCATCGCTAAAAGTGCGGGAATACGCAGGAGAAAAGAAAATTGACATCAGCTAGAATCTTTGACCCAAGCACTGTCCAAATCAATAGAATTCCAGAAGTAAGATACTAGTTTGTTACTTTAGTGGACGGCTAAAACGGGCATCTTTGACAGGTGAAATAAGCATCGTGTGGTATCCCGTTACCAAAGACGCGACTGTGCCGCATCGCTAAACGTGCAAGTATACGTAGGAGAAAAGAAAATTGATATGGGCGAGAATGTTCAACCAAAGCACTGTCTCAATCAGTAGAAATCCACAAGTGTAGTACACGTGTGTAGATTTGAGGGAGGGCCAAAACTAGCATCTTTAAAAAGCCCAATAAGCATCGTTTGAGATCCCGACACAAACAACGCGAGTGTGGCGCATCGCTAAACGTGCAAGAACACCGGAGAGATAGGAAAATTAACATGCGCTAGAATGTTCAACCCAAGCACTGTCCAAATCAATAGAATTCCACAAGTGAAATACACATGTCTAAATTTAAGGGTGGGGCGAAACGGGCATCTTTAAACGGTCAAATTAGCATCGTGTGGTATCCCGTTACCAAAGACGCGAGTGTGCCGTATCGCTAAACGTGCAAGAATACTTAGGAGAAAATAAAATTGATATGGGCGAGAATCTTTAACCCAAACACTGTACAAATCAATAGAATTGTACAAGTAATACACACGTTTGTAAATTTAAGCGAGGGCTAAAACGGGCATCTTTAAATAGTCAAATAAGCATCGGGTGGTATCCCGTTACCAAAGACGCGAGTATGCTGCATCACTAAACGTGCAAGAATACACAGGAGAAAAAAAATTGACATAAGTGAGAATCTTTAACCCAAGCCCCGCCCAAATCAACAAAATTTCACAAGTGAAATACCCGTGCGTAGATTTGAGGGAGGGCCAAAACTAGCATCTTCAAAGAGCCCAATAAGCATCGTTTGGAATCACGAGACAAAAAACGCGAGTGTGGCGCATCGCTAAACGTGAAAGAGCACCGGGGAAATAAGAAAATTGACATGGGCGAGAATCTTCAACCCAAGCACTGTCCAAATCAATAGAATTCCACTAGTGAGATACACGTGTGTAAGTTTAAGGGAGGGCTAGCACGGGCACCTTTAAAAGTCAAGTAAGCATCGTGTGGTATCCCGTTACGAAAGACGCGAATATGCCGCATCGCTAAACGTGCAAGAATACGAAGGAGAAAAGAAAATTGACGTGGGCGAGAATCTTCAACCCAAGCATTGTCCAAATCAAGAGAATTGCACAATTGTAGTACACGTTTGTAGATTTGAGGGAGGGCCAAAACTTAGATCTTTAAAAAGCCCAATAAACATCGTTTGGGATCCTGACACATAAAACGCGAGTGTGGCGCATTGTTAAACGTGCAAGAACACCGGGGAAATAAGAAAATTGACATGCGCGAGAATATTTAACCCAAGCACTGTCCAAATTAATATAATTTCACAAGTGAAATACACGTGTGTAATTTTAAGGGAGGGCTAAAACGGGCATCTTTAAAAAGTGAAATAAGCATCGTGTGGTATCCCGTTACCAAAGGCACGAATGTGCCGCATCGCTAAACGTGCAAAAATACGTAGGAGAAAAGAAAATTGACATGGGGAGCATCTTCAACCGAAGCATAGCCCTAATTGATAAAATTTTACAAGTGAAATACGCGTGTGTAGATTTGAGGGAGGGCCAAAACCGGCGTCTTTAAAAAACCCAATAAGCATCTTTTGGGATCCCGACGCAAAAAACGCGAGTATAACGTATAACGGTTTTCTGAACACTGAAGAAGGGTTATACACCCAAAACGTCTTTTTCTTCAAAGTCTGGAATGACGCTATTTGTTAATTTGTTATAATATCGAGCTGTAAGTTATTTAACTGCAAGTGTCACGCATCTTTAACGGTTTTTCCGTTCACCACTCACCAGCACTTGGTCAGCGGTCAACTTCAAAAAAAAAACGTGACCTCGATGAGCTGTAAACTTGAGCCCGCGATATAGTCACACGATACTGGTCAGCGGATATCTTGTTTTGACAGATGTCAATTGATCATAACATGGATGTCCAATATCAGAGAAGTTCACGGTAAAGCAAGGGTGCATATCTCTGTCAACCTGTTATTTGGGCCGGAGTATGCCCGCCATGTTGCACGACTCCGTCGTCGTCGTCGTCGCCGTGGCCGTCGTGCGTACGCGCCCACTAGCAATACCGCTAGCTATGATAACCATGAGAAAGTCAACTCATGGGTTTCCGTTTCTTTCCTATATGAGTATGGGGCTCCGCTATGATGCTGTACGCGCGCGTGTAACAGGGCTTCGTATTGTCTCCAAACTCGAGAATATAGTGAACACCCTGTTAGAATACGTCTCAGGCGACAGTTACTACTTGCTCAAGGTCTACAGCTGATTTGATCGAACCTGGAACGGTTTTAGCCAGAGATCAATGTGCGAAGGAAATCCACGCAAACGAGTGAAAATCTTTGTCCAAGAACCTAGCCAAGAAATCGTGTCACCACTGGCCACCTTTTCTTCTTACTTATCACGGAAGTTCAATCAATTCAGACGACGAAAGCCGTTCGAACGAAAGTTTACAAGGATGAACTCGAAATCTTGTAAACTTTTGTTCGCACCGCTTTCGCCCGTTTCACTGCCTCGCGAACCGACTATGACTTATCAGCCGCCAGGCACTATTACTTTTTCCACCTACCTTTTTACTTGGTTCATAGGTCGTGGGATCCATGCAATCCCAGTAAAAGTGATTGTAATGTCTTATTCTCTTTTTCATTTCTTTTCATCGATGCATTTGTTTTGATCATTTTGCTATGCACGTTTTTCACAGTAGCGTAATATTAGCGAATTTCAACCCCCGTTTTAATCATATGAAAATTCAGAGCCCATCAATTTTGAGATTCTCGATATCTTCTTTTTCGCTTAACACCTTAGGAAATAGCCTGTTCCAGGCTCTCATTCAGTGAAGACGATCGAAAAAGCGGGCGGGCGACGAGCGGGTGGAAAAGTCGGTCTCCCGCCCTCTCCTTTTCTCTGCCGGCCGGATCCAGCTCGTCGCCCGCTTTTTTGACCGTCCCCACTGACTGAGAGCCTGGAACAGGCTATTTAGGGAAATGTCTATCATTCAGCGTGTAGAGACAATCTGCTGGGTAAACTGTTGCCTCGCAGAAAGGTAGAAACAGAGAAATTTAAAACTAGCTTTCTTCACAATATGAAAAAAAAGTCCCGGCTTACCGTTTTCCTGTTCCTTAATTTACCCCCATATGGGAGGGTGGATTCATTTTATTTTCATGTTAAAATCTGTAGCAAACATCTGGGTTCCTCGAGTCATTAGGCCTGCGAACGCAGACGTATTTCCGGCTGTCACTTGGTTCCGCCGAACCAAGTGACAGCCGGAAATACGGCTCCGTTCGCAGGCTACGAGTCACTAGGCCTAGCAGGTTTCGTACCACGTGACTAGTTTTGGCTAATGAGGACAAAAGGAAAAGTGGTGAATTATCAGGTGATAGTTAACAAAGCTGAACTAGACATCTTAAGCTCATAACCTAATTGTTCAATGGAATTTTCAAACTCATAATCTAATTGCTGACTCGTTCCATTCGTCCTCATCCATTTCGCGCCACCGCGCAAGACAAGAAGTGCGAGTCTCCATGCCCATCCTACCCTTCGCTCTCACGTCGCGCCGTACCGAGCGCTCTAAGAGCATGGGCACGCGTCAGTGTCATTACCATCTTTCCCTCGGCAGGGCATTGGTAGAAGGAAAAGGGGGCTCTAAAAAATAATGATTTGATTGGCTAGATTCTTGCATAGAGATTTTCAATAATTCAACGCTGTTTTCTTACAACCAGAGATCTCTAGAGAGCACCAACTGACACTGACACATGTAAAGTAACGAACTTTTACATAATGTATGCCGGAAGAGGTTAATATTTATTTTTGTTACGGAGGAATGTACATTCTCTCCATGAGCTATTTTCTAACTTCCCAAAGGTGTTAAGGTCCAGTGGTCACACTGTATTACTCAGAGATCAACTGGTAAATATTTTCGGAGGATAAGTGAATAACGTAATCCAAGAATCTAGCCAATCAATTTCTCTCTACAGCGGTAACTATCTCTCACGTGTTCGGGTTTCGAAACCGTTTACTGAATTTGAACGCGCGCAGCACATTTATCCGGAAACCAGGATATTCTACTTCCGGTTTTTGTTTCCTCCAGTGCGGCGCGCTTAGTCACCGTTGACTGAAAACGCGGGGACTCCGAGAAAGAGAGACTAAGTTTCCACAGACAATTTAACAATAAATCAATCTTTTATTAATGTAACTAACAGCAGTTAGATATAAATTCGATAAAGACTTCGTCCGAGAATGCAAGCACTCCATTAATAACGTTACATCCATACATACCTGCAAGAAAAAATTGTTTAGAGCTAAACAACATCGCCAATTTTTCTTACAAGTGCTGCGAAGGCAAGTACCCTTGGTGAAAAGGGGTTGGGTGATAGTTTTGCATTTTGCCTTATTAGCATAAGACTGCGTGGAGAAAACATCATGGGCCAATTTTGAAAAACTTAAATTCTAACTTAGCTGAAGAGACTTGGGGGAATAACACAAAAGAAATTAATTACTCATCCTTCAACTTCGATGAAGTTTCTTTGTTTTAGTCCCTTTTAGCTTCCGAGCCAATTAAAATTTAAATTTACATTGAAATAGGCCTATTGACCCGCATGACTTCAATAATCGTCGACAGCAAATATTTTTGCAGGGAAGCGCTTATGCTAGCGAGGGTAATATCGTAAACATCCCCTGAGGTACGTTTTGATCTTAGTTTCCTCATGCAAGGACAAAACACCATTTTGTCATTACACTCTTCAAAACCGCCTTCTGTGCTTTGCGCTATTTTTTCCATCCAAGATCAAACAGACAGGATTGTCCTTCAGTTACCGAGCCCCACCCTATTCCCCTCAATAGGGAGCTTAAGCAAACCACGACGACGACGGCAACGAGAATGTCACTAAACAAAAGGTTTAACGAACAAAACAATAGCTGTGCACGTGCGTTATAAATCTTTGTACATTTCATCGCCGTCCTCTGCAAAACAACAACGTAAAATGACCAAGTTCTGCATCGTTTACGGAACGTGGACGACAGCGGCTAATTTTTCGTATTTCCCTTTGGAATTGAACGCCGATCGTTGCATATTTAGCTCAAGCACGTTTTTAGAGCCATTGGCGTAAGGAACAGATCTAGACAATCGCGAATTTCGCTTGTAAATTATAAATTCATTTTTCACTAGGCGTCGTCCTCGGTGTCGTCGTCGTCGTTGCTTAAGCTCCCTATTATGCGATGAAACGGACGGGTTTCCATTAAGATTGTCAGAGAAACGTCATTAGAGTTAGTTCCAACCTAGGCACTTAACAGGGGAAATTCGAGGGGTTCAGTGACGTTTATGGCAAACAGCAACAATTTCCTTTGGTTATGTATTCTTTTCTTTTTTATAATCCTTAAACTCAATCCTGTGGACACATAGGTAAAAAGCTTTTCAGAGCAAATACAAATTCTCACTTCAATGTGTAATCGCCTCAAGATAGACGGCAAAATTCTAATTTTTGCCGTTTACCGCAAACGTCATCTCAAACCTCTCTTATGGTACGTTTTTGCTACGCCAAATGTTAACAAAAAGTGTGGCCTCAATGGTGCGAGGCAAGTCTACATTGGAAAGCGTCGAGTCGCCACGTAACGTGAAGCGAATAGGTCCGCTGCGTACGGCCCAAAGAACTACCGACAAGGGTAGGGGTAGAATGCATGGATCGTCTTCTGGTGACGCTCTTAGGTCCAATCTTCACAGCGGTCAAATGAGCGCGCATTCCCGCCAAAAACAGCCACTTACAAACATTTGACCGCTCAAGGTCCAGTCCGAACGAGAAACAGGTCTGGTCCAAAAATGTAATACATTCTTTGATTAGTGTTCCGAGGTCAGTGACATCGTTAAGTGACTGGAACCAGCGAACAAACATCGGGAAAAAGCTAACAGGGTTGGGCAAGGCGCAATTTGTATATTATGAAATAATGGAGTGTTAAAAGTGTTGAAAGGAGTGTTAAAAGTCTACTGTACTAGCAGTCTCGCAACCTTCTCAGGGTCACCCTACAACGTTTCCCACGAAGCGTTACTGGGCGCAGCGACCAAAAGAAAGGCGAAGAGACTACGTTACAATTTGCCTCTTGAGCACTTAAAGCTCACCTGTTCACTTCCAACAGTGGAGTCGCCTGTACTGGGACACAATGGTTAACAAAACAAGTTACCTGAATCAACTTACCAAAACCAATACATTGAGCGCTTATGTCGCAACGGTCAACCGATCACAAGCAGGAGAGCACGTGACAAAAGTGTCTTGAAGCAACGTCATTAACACGTGACTAACACTCGTCAACCACGTGCAATCCACTTGCTCGTGTCTAGTTTACCATTACGATAAAAAATAACATCAATAATCGCTGAAGTTAACACAACGAAGCCTTGCAAATAACATAAACTTTTAGCGCGGCAAACGTTTGCTCGAGTTGACTAAGCTTTTCAAATAGAAATTTCGCAAAATGACTAGACTAGATGTGATTAATTATACATCAGCATCTAAGCGCTAAAATGAGTGCAAGTCCAAAACATTTTAATAAGAAGTCGGATTTTCTTGCTGGTGCGCCTTGCTGTTTTCGTGCTAAGTGCAATCAGAACACGACGGACCAACTTCGTGCAGAAAAGAGACGGAGCTAATGGGGAAAAAACTGCAGGAATCTTCTCTAACTTACATTCGAAAGCATCCCTTTACCACAGGTGTATTGGTGGGTAAGTAATTTTCACACTGAAGATGGCAGAAGTTTCTTCTGAGGACGCAACTCGAAGTTTGCTCTGGAGAATAGCACTGCTACACCAGCTACTTCAGAATCCTAATTGCTTTCTCGATCTAAAGCGTGTTTCAGAATACTTCGAAGCGCAAAGCTAGGACACGCTTTTAAATCCAGACCATTGCTTCAATGGAAAAGATCTTCAACGCCGCAGGTTGAATACGTGCACCCTCGTACTTCAATGAAAAATTCCACTGGTACGATTAAGGGATGTGACGGTACAGCCTTCAAGACGTCGAGTTTTCGACAACACATCATTAAACTTTTATTACACACCCAACAAGGAATCAGCTCAACTTGCCAAATGGTTTTCCCTTGCTTCCTAACTTGCCCACTAAACGATTACTCGGTAAATATGCGACGACTGGATCAAGATTAAACGGTGAGTTATCTATGACTAATCTACAAGGTGCAGGTCTCGCTGCTAAGAATTCTTAAAAAAGAAAACGAACAAACAAACGACAAAAAAATCCCTAAAATGTTGATTTAAATCCTGGCAATCAAGTTCCCGAGTGTCACTCGAAGTCTAAAACTTGCATAGCAAATCTTACGAAATTGTTCTGTCTCAAAATTAGATATCCAGAAGAAGAACTGTTCACCAACGCAGATCAGTGTCTCCGGCACTAGTGTCTTAATATCGACGCATCATGACACGGGGAGCTGCTTTGTAAGGCTCGTATCGCACATCAGCTGTGACGGGATGACGTCTTTCTGGTCCAGGTACGGCACTGCCGTTGTACGCTGCTCGGCCGACGGGCGTAGCTAGAGAGCCGCCAGGTTGATTCCACGGTGTTGGTGCGGTGTCACGGGCGGGAACAGCCGCCCGTGACCTGTCATCAACAGCTGCGCGTCCGGCGTTTGACAGACCAAGCGCTGGGTTGGCAGCTTGGCGGGAATCCATTCCATTTCCCCACGCGCCTCTGGGCGGGATGGAATCACGGCTGATTGGCGCGCGAGTGTCACGTGCATCGTAGATGGCTCCCGGACGTGGCACGCTCTGTTTGGTCTCCGCACCTCGGTCTCTGGGACGTTCTCTCTCTCTGGCAGCTAACGCGTCACGATCTCGTGACGTTAAGTTACCACCGTGCGTGTCACGCCAGTCACGTGTGGGTGGCTTGCCGGATTCCACTCCTGCTGTTAGGCCTACGGCGCGATGGCTGGCGTCCATGGACAGCGAACCGAACCGTGCATCAACATGGGCTGAGCGGAGGTCTGGGAGAGTCGACGTGTTGTGGGTAAAACCTGCACCGCGTTCAGCTTGTGGGATGGGTGGCCTGCTATCACGTGGGTCAGGAGCCCGCCAGCCAGGCTCCTCCATGGATTTGTTCAAATCACCTCGTACGTTATGCCCTTGGGCTCCAGGACCCGAACCCAGGATGCCCCTGACACCAGCACGCTCCAACAGGATGGACAAGCTTTTCTGTGGATCCATTCCAGCTCCGAGGACACCAACATTGCCTCCAGACAAATCTGCTCCGGCTGCTGCCCAGGCTTTGCTCTCGTGATTGCTACGGTTGTCACGTAATTCCCGATCACGTGCACCTCTGGAGTGGTCGTGTGGCTTGTCACGCGTACGATGGCCGTCATCACTGCGCCGTTCTCGTTCATCTTTTTTCAGGCGCCTCTCGTCAGCTCGACTCCACTCCTCAGTCCTACGTACGTCACGCTCACGGCCACCACTAGTCGCTTGTCGTCCTTCCTCGCGATGACTTCCTCTCGAGTCACGCCGTTCAGATGAGACGTCGGCACGGTCACGTCTGGCGTCACGTTCATTGATACCGCCACTGAAGAAGTCACGCGGTCTCCCCTCGCCCACAGCAGCACGTTTGGGCTCTTGCCAGTATCCAACTTGCTTCTGAGTGTCACCGCGTTCAAAGGAAGCAGCAGGGCGCTTCAAGTTCCGACGATCACGCTCTAATCGTTCACGTTCTAATCGCTGACGGTCCAAACGCTCACGCTCAATGCGTTCACGTTCCAAACGTTCCAAGCGTTCACGCTCAATGCGTTGCAAGCGATCACGTTCAATTCGTTCACGCTCAAGTCTTTCACGTTCGAGTCGTTCACGCCTTTCTCTTTCCAGACGCTCACGTTCCTCACGCTCACGGCGTTCACGTTCTCGCTGGCGTTCCAATTCTCTCTGTCGTTCCAATTCGCGTTGAAGACGCAAGCGTTCTCGCTCTTGTCTCTCGCGGATCTCTCGCTCACGCAAGATCTGAATTCTTCTTCTTTCTCGTTCCCTCTCGCGTTCACGTTCACGCTGTCGTTCAGCGATTTTCTCGCGTTCAAGTCTTTCGCGCTCTCGTTTGAGTCTGTCTTGTCGCTCGCGTTCACGTTGTTCTCGGATCTCTTTGGCTCTCTCCTGACGCTGTCGTTCTTGGCGGTCACGGCGGATCTCATCAAGAGACTTTATTGGACTCTTGCTAGGTTTTTTATCGTCCTTGTCTTTACTTTTGTCTTTCTCTTTGCTTTTGTCTGCCTTCTCTTTTTCTTTGTCCTGGTCTTTTTCCTTGTCCTTTTCCTTGTCCTTTTCCTTTTCCTTTTCCTTTTCCTTTTCCTTGTCCTTGTCCTTGTCCTTTTCCTTGTCCTTTTCCTTTTCCTTCTCTTTCTCTTTCTCCTTATCCTTGTCTTTATCTTTGTCTTTCTCCTTGTCCTTGTCAGAAGATTTATTCGACCCGACTGGTTTAGAAACTTCGTCTTTTTTGCCGCTTGAAGAAGTACTTCCTGCGAGATTAGCATTAATCATAAAACAAAAGAGAACAATTTACACTCAAGATCAAACAATCGGGGAGAAAAATGCTTCATTGGATAACAAGCCCATGACAGACAACACTATAGAGAAACAAAACCTCGACCACGTCGAGGACTACGAAATCACGAGCATGCAACAACAAAAAAGGTTTTGAAATTGTAACAACCGCACTTGGCTGTTGTTATTTAACTCTTAAGGTTTCAATCTACTGTAGCACTGGCTGGCATCAGGGCAAAATCGCCTTCACAGACTTCATGTGCCTGGCGTCCTGTATCCAACGAAACCCTGCCATTCACAACTTCAAACATCAACACAGCAGAACTCGAGGGCCACAATCGCCCTAGCCAAGGGAAAATGAACCGTCAAGGTCAGAAAATAAATTCTCCTCAATACTTTACATGCGATTCTGGAATTCTTCAGATGAGAACCTGGAGTTTCATCAAGACCATCCTCCTTGTGATCAGGTCCGTTATGATGGTAAATTGTTGCTTGAATTTGTGCCACGAGAATTTTGACACATTTACAAATCAGTGCTGGTAAAAGCCATGGGAAAAGTGGAGAAGAATGGGGTCAGCAAAGAGACGTCCATAATAGCATCAGTATGGAATAAACTGGCTGAGCAAGTCATGAATCAACGTCAGATCACATACACATTCTCACAGCAAATTAACTGGTACCAATGAAATTGTTTTCAATTGCATGGATTCCACAAGTGACATCAATAATAGCGCCAATGTGGAAAAACCTTGGTGCAACAAGTTAGGACCCGACATAAGATATCTAAAATATTCTCACAAAAATGGCATCTTAACAGATAAATAAAAGGAGTTCACAACAGATCGCCACCATTTCAAACAACAGAGTTGCATGGAAGGACCATAACAGTGGACCAGAATAGCAAACTTCCCACATTCAGCTTTCATGTGTGTTACCTAGTAATATTACAGCAACATAAGACTTTACTGAGGTACTTCACAAAAACAATCAACGTTAACATAAACGCTAGCTAAGCATAACTGACCTGTTTTCTGTTGTTTTGGAGTTGGTTTAGAAGATGACTTAGCCGGTGTTTTAGTTGTTGTTGATTTACCAGTTGATTTCTCAGCAGGTTTCTTCCCCTTGTCTGTTTGCTTCTTGTCGTCAGTTTTGGCTTTGGATTTATCTGATGCATCAGCTGCATAAGAAACAAAAGAAACATTGCAGAGGTTGTGCCATATTGCAAGATTCACCAGGATGCAAGTTAGAGTCTTATTCTGTGACTACCATGTGGCACTTACTTTCCGCAGCTTCTAATTTTTGCAGCTTTTTTCACAGTCCACAGAAAAAGTTCCCGTGAAAAAAAAAAACTGGCAAAAATTCTCTCCACTAAAAATTACTTACCTAATTAAATTTACAGCTTGACTAAAAGTAATGTTTTCTTGTCTTACATGTATATTTGCCTATACTAAAATGCCATTACCTGGTTTTTTATCTGCTAGTTTCTTTTCAGCTGGTTTTTTGTCGGCTGGTTTCTTGTCAGCAGGCTTTTTGTCGGCTGGCTTTTTTTCGACTGGCTTTTTGTCAGCTTGCTTCTTGTCAACCTGTTTCTTGTCAGTTTGTTTCTTCCCAGATCCAGATTGAGTTGTCGGTAGGCGATCACCTTTGGCCTGAAGAAAATAACCCACAAAAATAACATTAGTTTCTAGTCTGTGGCATACAGTGTATGAAATGATTAAACTAAAAGCCCAAGTTATGTATGAGTGAATAGTCAACAAGGCATAGCCGAGTTGTCTGAAGATATATCATACCGGGAGAGTATCACAAGACAGATATTTCACTTACCCTATCCACTGTTATGGTCCTTCCATGCAATTCTGTGCGGTGGAGGTGTGATATACACTTGGCCGCCTCTTCACTGGTTGACATGGTAACAAGCCCAAAGCACTGGGCTCCAGGAGCCTTTGAATTTGTAACAATCTTGGCACCAACAACCTGAGAACCAGCAATCGTCAAGCAAATATTTTAGCCCAAGGAAAGACCATTCAACGTAAATCCTCGAATAAGTGCCCCCTTCAAATAAACGTCCCTCCTACTGGCCAAAATTTAAAATAAGCACTCCTCCTCGAATAAGTGCCCCCTCCCCTTACCCCATTTTGTTGATGAGTAATGAGACAACAAAGGATGTACAGTATTAGATGTGTAGTATTAGATTTGCACATTGTTTCAGTTTGTGAACACATTAAGTGAACATTTTGAACACTTTAAGTACTAACGGTGCCATGATTTAAACTTTAGGATCATAAAGATCAGCTCTTAAGGTCGATAAACAGCTTATGTTGTTGTTTACGCGCAGATGATGCATTGAAAAAAATTATCATGTCAGGCCACCATTTGAGAAAAATCAAATAAGCGCCCTGCCTCGATTAAGCACCCCCCTTGAATAAGCGCCACCTATTTTCTCCTAATTTTGAAATAAGTGCCCCGGGCACTAATTCAAAGATTTACGGTATAGGAAGTCAAGGTGGATCAGCAGTTATTTGCACTTCATATCAATTTAAATGATAGCAGCAAAAAATGCCATACTGGATTGCTGTAACAGACAAGATTTCTGTTCCAGTAAAAAACCTTGCATCAGCATCAAGTAAACAATGAATGAGCACTCATTTCAGTTGGACATCAGACTAGAATGGGTAGCACATTCATAGTTTTGTCATACAATCCAAGATGGAATCGCATGCGTCATGTACAACATGAAAGAAAGAAAAGTGTCCCTTAATGTTAACATGATTTGAAATCTCATTGTCCCATTTCAGCAGTACAAGTTTTCACACTAAGCAACCTCTAAATGTGAGGTTTTCTTAGCCTGAACACTGTAGACAACTAACAAGATGTTAGGGGGTACCAATCCTATAAAAAGGATTATTTTAGTACTAATACTCCTAGTCACTTCAAGCAAGGTAATCTAGGCTTTATTTTGGTCTGAGAGTAGGGACAAAAAAAACCAAAACAAATGTAGTTAACTTTACTTCCTTACCTTTCCGTACTGACTGAATCGTGTTTTCAGATCAGCAGCTCTTGTCACAGAGGACAGATTGCTGACCCACAAGCTTTTGCCAGTTTCTTTCTTGTCCTTTGCTGATGACGTACTCTTACTTGGTGTTTTAGTTGCCTTGCTGTCTGTAGTTTTGGAGTCTTTACTTTTTGTATCACTTGTTTTACCTTTTGTTTCCTTGTCACTGGAAAAGAACAAGATGGAAAAAAGAAACTGTCAACCAAACTGACAAGGTTTAAGAGTTTACAGTGTCGACAGAGCTTTGGTCACTAAGACAGTTCCAAGTATTGCAAATGACCAGAAAGAAAAAACAAATTCATGACAAGTCATCAAAACACTGACAAGGTGGCCGAGACTGGTGTTTCCTCAAGAGCAATGTAACAAAACATTTACTGTCTGTTAACGCTTGTATTCCTGTTCTTGGAATTTATGTCACCATATAAATTATGTTAGAGACTTACAACACCTTACAGTACCTCTGAGAAGAACCAGATGTTTGTGATTTTGCAGTTCCTCCATCTTTAGACTTGTCTTCTCCTTTTGCTTTCTCTGTGGGTTTGGAATCAGCTTTTGACGCATGTGATTCGCTATCCTTTGATGACATTTTACCTGTTAATGAAATTCAGTCCAAAGTTAGATTATTGTTTCAAATGCTGATGCCATAAGAACAAAATTAGCATAATCAAGGGTGCATACAGATAGATTTAATAGATGTTGACCCTCTCAATCCTACGATTGAAACATCAGTTCTCTCTATTGATCACCAAACATTTCTTTTAATGTTAGTTAGTTGATGATTATCAGCTAGTTGATGATTTTCAATATTCTCCTCAACCACCAAGTTGTTGATGTCATCATTCTTAGGAACGAACGAGTCTAGACATTACAGCACTTCTTTACAATGACAAGAATCTCTTTGGGATATCAGACGTTTCAGTTGCAGAACTTCAGGTCCTTTTTGTTTCCAATCTGGTCCTGAGTTAAAAGACATGACCACTTAATGCGTACAGATCCACAGAGATCAATGGTTTTTCAGTGCCTTCTTCATGTGTCAAGAACCAGTTGGATTTGCATCACTGATTCCTTGAAAGGCCTTTTCTTTCTCTCTTATTCTTTGTTCTGTCATTCTTCTCCAATTCATCTAAGCTTGGGCAAAGCTCAGCAGATTACACCCTGAATACATTTCTTCACACTCCTGTGTTCTGGGAATGCTCAGGGAGTGATTTGTGATACTTTGGTTCCAATCTAGACCACTGACATTTTGTTGATTCCAAGTCTACCAGGTGGATGCTCACCAAGAGGTCATCCCGAGATTTTACATATCGCTGTTCAGCTTCTATGAGGCTTCTTACTGTATTAGACTTGAGGCCATTTTCATTTGGATCTGGTAGAGGATGCAAGTGATCAAGACTTACAAGTATCCCTCTTCGTGAAAATTGTGTTATGACAAAAAAAACCTTTGTGCCATGACTGCAACCCATTATCAATGTTCTTTGCTGAAGATAAAAATCCATCACAAGTCAACTTTTTCAGCCATATAAAACTAACATCCACTTATTATTTTACGGAGTTGCACCTGAAATAGTTACAAATTCTACACATATTGACAGTAAACATCTTTTGGCACCTTTGTCAGATTTCTCTTCTGCTTTTTCTTGATTCTTTGCAGCAGCTTCTGCAGCAGCCGCCGCCTCAGCAGCAGCTGCTTCCTTCAGATCGTCATCTAAATCATCTTGAACATCATCAGTGTGTACAAACAGTGAAACTGATAAGCTGTTGTCCTTGGAAGCCTCCAACTCTGACGTGTCCATAGCTGTGACAGTGTCATCTTTAGCCTGTTCACTTGAATCTTCTACACTTATTTCTGCCACCGATGTCTCCATTGGTTCTTCAGCCTCAGCCGACTCTTGAGTATCTTCTGCTTTGGTGTCTGATGTAAAGAGACCGAATTAACATTTCAACCTTGCCATGCTTCGGAAATCGTCAACCAAACAGGTATGATCTACAATGCTTTTATATTAGTCACACTAAACAGGGGTAGACACTAACAACCAGCAAAGTATTGTGCTTAGACAAGCCGAGTAAATTAGAACATAAATACACATTTCCATGAATTGCAGTGGCTTTGTACTAATTGCTGAATGTTCAGGTAAAAGAAATATAGTATTTTTCATTAGATTCACATGTCTCTTCACATGTTTGCTTAATAATTAATTAACTTCATTTGGTAGTCATCAAGTATTTTCTACTGTTGTCTTGAAAAGAAAAGTTACCATATTTTTAGCATTCTCTAACAGTGCTATATCCTTAGTAAAAAAAAAGGTGCACAGATGGGGGTAATGGAGAGAATCTTCTGGTAAACAAATAAACTATCTAGTTGTCAAGTGCTAACCCCTGCTTTATATAAAATAAATGGCCACAGTTTATAAGTCAATTTATGGTGATGCAAAGCAAACATCCACACATGTACCTTCAGTTGTTTCTTCTTCAACCACAAGTTTGTCATCAACCTGCAACATGCAACAATCACTGGTTAGTATTGACCTTTAAGCGTAAAGAGTGATCAAAACCAAGTTTCTCCTAGCAACATCAATACACAATCATAAAGATAGGTCATACGAATAAAGGAAGTCATCACCAAAAAACAAATACTGCCTTATTTTGAAAGGAAAACAACTACAAATAGGTCTCTAAGAGATGCAACATGCCAAAATCTAAAAGATTTGTGCCTTTTTGATCTTGCCACTTTTTCTGTCATTTAGTTATAACAACTTAATTACAGCTGAAGGATATAAATTATATTAAATCCATTAGATAGCTGGCCATTCAGTTGGCTTATTTGGAAACCATCTAAGGTCTACATTTTGCGATCAAAACATCATGCTCAATAATGTTACAAGTGTTGTCTTTAACTGTCAATTACAAGCTAGTACCAGTCTAATACTGAGGATATGAATATGGTCTGTTTCATTATTAAACAAACCTCTTTATTATCTTCCACCCCATTTGGCTCCTCCAAGTCTTCTAACTTAATATCGCCATCATTCTGTAACAAGTCTGCATCACTCTCTTCGACATCCTTCTCGGTATCCTGTTTCTCTTCAACATCGTCATCATCGCCAGTGACTTCAGATTTCACTGTCAGTGAAGTGTCGATGATGTCTTCAAGCTTATTACTGTCGGATTCATCAGTATCAACAGGCTCTTGTTTGATTTCTTCCACTCCTGTTTCATCATCCTCTTTCTGGACATCACCTTTTTCCTCCTGCTAAAGAGAAGACCCATATCATTTGTTCAGTCTCCTGTACAGCTTAATAACTTCACAGTGCTGCTAGCCAAGTGCTAGCAACTAACTCAATTTAAGGCCAATAGATTTTTACAGAGGCTGGTGCAAAATTAAAAGCTACCTTATAATACTTAATTTTAATTTTAATTAATACTTCATTTTAATTTTACTTAATTTACTTAATTTACACATTCTTTTTACATACGTTGTGGTACAATTTAGCATTTTCCATACTTGGTAACTGTGTTTGATTATTTCATCACATATCTTTCGGTGAAAGTCAAATTTCTCCATCCCAGGACCGCTTTGCATGGTCAAATGTCTGACTGGGGATCATCCCAAGCATCAAGTCCCCGCCTCTTGCCCACAATCCCACTTACACTGATAGGTGCAATAAAGTTATACTTTTCACTTTTACTTCTAGTTTTAGCAAGGAGCTCATAAGTGCTCAAAGTTTGGAGTGAGGTGACTTTGTCAATACAGGATCAATTTGAATACGAAATGGAATGTCTACAAACATGGTTAGGCCATTATTTCACTCCTCCATTTGGTTAAAGAATAGGATCGTACTAAACTTGGTACTAAACATCTTTGTCCCAAAGGTATGATGCAGACAGTACAACACACTCTCCCGCTGGATTTTACTGTACTATTGTCAAGTTAGAAATTCCACGCCGTTTGGTAAATGTTAACTCCAGAAATTCTTCTTAACTCACCGCATCCTCTGGTGGTTGTTCGACCTTCTCTGCAGTTTTCTTCTCTGCAAACGAATTCAACATTTATAGGTTTCAGAGTAGTCTTTTGCAGGAAACTCGACCGACTGCATACGATAAGAATCTTAACTTACTTAAAATTGGTGTAATAGATGTCTTTTTCGCCTGTTTCTGCGACCCACTTTCTCTCTTGGGCGATGTGAACGGACTCAAGAGCAACTGTTCCTCGTCTCCTGTGACATCTTCGTCTTCATCACCGGTAACATCTATGCTATCAATGGGAATGAACTCTGCCGTTTCCTCGTCGACATCTTCTTCTTGTTCCAAGGCCTGTGGAAATACATAAAGCTTAACAGCTCAATAAAACTACAAGAAAGCCGGACGGCTCAATGATCAGTTTCCCGCGATTTGCATACCGAAAGGAACGTGGCGAATGCTGATATTTTTCGACGCAAATCGACAAATTACCTTTTGCAAACGTTCTATTAAAACTGCCTTAACTCCACTCTTCTCTAAACCTCTGTTTTCGAGCTCCTGACGGAGATCTACTACTCGTAAATCGGTAAGTTTTCTGCCGCCCAACAAAACACTCGCCATGTTCTCGCATGTGGTTCGGCGCGAGCAAAGGCCCGAGCAAATCTCCCGGATGATGTATCTCCGCAATGCCTTATGGGAAAACGACCACATGGGAAATTTTACACGATGGATCACGAGCGATCACGGAAATATCCGAAGATCGCAGGCTCAACGACTTCCTTGTCATAGCAACGAAAACAAAATGGCTGCCTTTCCATTTCATTTCTGACAAACTAAGTTGCAGTTTGTTTTGCTTTATAATGGCCCAGGCGGATGACTTAGTAAGTATTGAATATGTTGACAGTTTGCAAAGAAATTGTTTCATCGCGTCGCTGAAACGTAAGCAGTTATTTCTTCCATGAAATTTTGACGTTCAGAAATATGTTGAATCCACATGAACCGAACAGACACTTAGTTGGAAAAACCTGGCTGCTAACAAGAAGCAGAATCCAAGGGTTAATTTTTTCAGAATGATGAATTTTCTTATTCTCAAAATATATAAGGAATAAATTGTCAGTTATTTCATTTCTCCCCTTGGATAGCGACTGCTCATCTAAGTCCACAGATTAATCAGCCATTATTTTGTGACGGTCCCCTCACAGATACCCAGTGCTCATTATACTCCTGGACTCCTGAATGGAGAGTCAAGAGACACTTTGAGAATTAGTGTCTCGCTGAAGAACACAACACATGACTCCAGCTAGGGTGACAAATGGCAAAATCCAAAATTTGCCGAGAAGCTAAGGCCCTTGTTGGAAAATCCAAGACTGAGGATTAAACAGCTTTTAGACTTAGACTAATCAAGAGCAGAAAATTGAGACTTTGGGACTATTAGATTATAGATAGGTTTTGGAATTTCGAGATCAGATGGTAGCATTTGCCACCCTTACTTAGTCCTGCAATCCTGAATTTACTGCATTAGACCTACATGTAAGACTGCCTCATCCCTCATGTCTTTTCTCTGATAAAGCTCTTGGCATGTATTTCTGCTACCAAGATGTTGTAGAGAGAACTTGAGCTATGAGTTAATTACTATGAACAGAAATCAAAGCTGTTTTTTATAAATAAACATCTCCATTTGGAGCGAAAATATGCTCAGATATTTGTCAGCAGACATTATCTGTTCAGAGAAGTGAACAGTTTTCCAAGAGCGAAGCTCATGGAAAACTGTGAGCTTTGAGCTTTGAGCTTTGAAACTGTGAGCTTCAAATATTTTTCACAACATGCATGGTTTTGACAATTGGAGAATATCACTCTGATATTCCCCAGTGTTAGCTGGGGCATATTTAGTCACATGATGCGTTTAGACCAATCACATGCAAGTGAAAATATTTGATGGATTGTAATGCCTTATATGATGGGAAGATAAATTAAGTCAAATTTGAACTTTGTATTGTTGCAGTTCAAACCTTCTCAGCTCAGTAGAAGATGGGTTTGGAAAGAAGAGACAAACACATTGGAAGCAGTCAGGTATAGTAACAGAATTTCTCGAACACATTTATTTAATAATTCAAGTTTAAAGAAAGGAAATCATGACCGTGATGGTGTTTGGATATCTGAAATTAGCATTAGATTTTTACGATTTTTATTTCTCGGTTTTCTGCTTAGTTTTAGTTTCAATTGAGAAGATGTCTCCAACACTCAAGAGAGTGTTTGACCATATTTTCAAAAACCTCTGTCAAAGTTTGTAAAAGATACTCCACTGAGCCTCATATTTTAAACTCTCTTTTCAGTGTTGGAAAATGTGGTCAAAAAGGGTATTTCATGCTTAATATAATCATTATGTAATACTTCTTATGCTGTTATGTAAATTCTCACCAGGATTTTAGATGAGAATTGCATGAATGGTGTAAGAGAGGTCTGAATAAATGAAATATATTTCATGTTATGCTTTGCTGGCATTGTCAATTGCCATTAATTATTGCAAAGTGTACCAATGAGGTATAGTTTGAAATAGACTGTCAGCCAGTTGCCCTTTTGCTCTTGAATCGGTAGTGAAGTCAAGAACACAAAAACTGAGCATACGAACATGATACGTAGAGTTGCAGTTGTGTACAACTCACAGCTCCCACCCTAATACCACTTGCCACTAAGACTTTCAAGAATGGTTATCGTGCTTGAGAGACCACATTCTCTCCTCCCTTTTTGCATTCTTCCGTAAAGATTATAAAGCAAATGTGAGACTGCTGATGCTTTAATTTCAAAAGAAGCCTCCATAGTACCTTATCATAAACCACCATATCTTTAGAGTGCATGTAGAGCAAGTGCAGGAAACAAAGAACAGTACATCACTTTGTACAGCATGAACCTGTGGTAAGAGCAAGTAAAAAGCTTCCAGGATTTGTGTTGCTTTGGTGGTTTCTTTCGTTTTCTAGAGTAGGCACATGTGTTTTCGAAGGAATGCTAATAATTTATCAATAATCTTGTTAAAATAGATATTTGTGTTATTTTATCAAGGTTGTGTTTTTCTCCATATTTTCTCAAATGTAGCACTGTTCCAGGCAGCTTTGACAAAGGTACCAACTTTCACCTTGCTGCAAACAAAGCAAAAAGAAGCAAAGGAGGCTTAGGAATCCACTTCCAGGATCTAAACAAGAAAAATGATAGGTACATCTAACATGGCAAAGAACTAATATTAATCAGTGTGACTCTGTTTGCCATCACTGACAGTGCACATTCTGGAGTGAGGCAGTATCCTACCAGGGCTTTCATTAATTTGATCTTCACACTAGTAACAAACTTGTTACTTTGTGGGTGAATTGTATCAACCACAATCAAGCTAACCAGTACCTGTAACATCAAGCACCCATCAAGCATAATCAGTATCACTGCAGCTGCAGCTTTTTCCAGTCATTATTTTAATTTTATATCCTCTACATGCCATTAGTCTAGAGCTCCATTTTTTTGCAGTCCTTTGTATGTAATGTTGAATCTAATGCTTTAAGTTTTGTGTCTGCATCCCTCCCCTCAGAGGACTTCAGAGTCAGTGTCTTATTTCCTTTGACTTGCTGGCAGGTTAACAGTTGTTGCTGTGTGTGTGTGTGTGTGTGTGTTTTTTTTTAATACAGAGGCACTCCATCAGTTATGTCCAAAAACTATGGTGCAGCAGGAACAACTTCTCGTCGTGGCCAAGCTTATCTATTGGTACAAAGAGCTGGTAACATGAAAGGCTCCTCTCCTCGGCCAAGTGTCAAGGGAGCTGCTGCCAATGAACATGCAACTGTAACTTTAGAAGACATCAAGAGTGTTGCTTTAGATTCCATGCCAGATGTTGATGAGATGCCCTCAGCATTTCAAAAATGTTACAGGTACATACATGTACAATAATTGTATAGTTATCAATGGTAAGTGCTATCTCATTTGGTTGGCTTGCTGAAACCCTTACCATTATTCAACGGTCATCCCAACTGGTTTATACTGGCAAATGGTAAGTACCCTTGCTCTATCCTTCCTTCACTCCTTTGCTTCCTGTTAGACTTTTTGTGATTGAATTCGCTGACCAGTGTAAAAGGTTTTCACAGTCTTAGCGAAGATTCAACGTGGACAAGAAACGATTTCCTCACCGAGTGAGTAGAAAGTAAGAAAGGGCTAATGCAACAGAGAAACGAAAAAAGGAAAACTTGTGTTTGATTAGTTCTCTGAGTTTTATGGAACAGAACGTCTGAACAATACTTTTGAAAGCTGAGTAAGTAATGCAAATTGCATTATAAGTGTAATAATAATAATGCATAACATAATGCATGTAGCGTGACGAATGTCACGTTTTGTTGATAGGGAATCTTAATTGGTACAAAAAGCAGTTTAACTTCTTGTTTTGAATGACGTGGAGGTGAAACAATTTCCTGAGCGTTTGAGACAATCCAATTTCCAAGCTGAGTGGCTCACAGCCACTTTAATTATTCACACTGAGCTCAATCTGTGTTATTATTTTCTAATGATTTACCTGAAGCATATTAGCTTTCCATAAACCAACCCAGTTACCCTTCACAAAGCATCTCACCTGTACATATTTCCTGTTTCCTGGATCAGATCCTTCAGTATTGACAGCAATTGACTTCTCAACTAATGACTATTTCTTTTTCGCTTGTCACTTCTTTTTTACCCTTTTCTAACGCCTTTATATAACTTTCAGCATTAATTGCTGAGGTGGTTGGTAAAAAAAGTCAAGAAACCTAGAGTAAGAAAATTGAATCCAAATTTTTAATGTGAGCACTAATGAAGGGGTGCGAAACAGCAGTAAACAGGCCCAAAAGAACTTAATTACTAGTTACAACTAATAAAACACTTTTTTCTTTCAGCTCTGAGCAATTTGATGAGTTTCTACTGGCCATTTTGAATTACTTTGATGCATTCTTTGAGAGGATGGCTATCGAAAACAAGCCAAAACCAATGGCAGTGTAAGTTACACTATCAGGCATGTATCTTCAGGGAGATTAAGCTACAGTACTCATTTGATCACAATAACGACTGAAACTTGGAGCAACTGATTTATTGAATTGAACACCGAAAGTCATTTGTTTCAGTGTTTTATTCTACCATTGTGGACAAACATATCATGGCATTTCAGCCAATCAAACGCTTTCTAACAATCAACCGTACCTCCTCCAATCAATGTCAAAACACGCTTTGTTGACATTAAGACATTGGGAAGGGGAGAGGGGGATGGAATATGAGGAGCGGAAATTGGACATGGCTGATCTTTTGTTCTGCTTTGTTTATTTTTTTTGTTTTACTTTAACAGTGAGCCAAGCCTGGCTGAGAGAAAGGCTCTAGCAACAGCTGTTGGTAAACAGGAGGCAGCACAAAGGCTTCTGGGACAGTGCTACTGTACGCTTGTGCTGGGCCTGGGACTTGAAGATAAACACCACATGGGATGTGGCCGGTGAGACACTGTGTATGCCCCACTATGCAAATATGCAATATTTATGGACCTATAATAATGTATACAGTGTAATCTTAATTTAAATCAGTGGTATGGATTTGCAATAAACCGTATTTGGAAAATGGTTGAAACATCATCACTTTGAATTTTCTTCGGGTGTCTTCGAAAATGTCCAGAAAACATGGACTTTCCAAAAGTCCTTTCCAATAATTCTTGCCTGGGTTACGTGGCTCGGGCTCGTTGAATAAGCAAACGTCGTCTAATGGCAAGCCTAAGAAAACTAGAAACGTTTGAGAGAGTATTGGAATAACTTTTATAGAGTCTTTTCGACGTTGATAAGAATCGAAATCGAAAGCACTGCATAACTGGTTTATAATTCCAGTTCGTACACTCTTCAAGCTTCGAATATTACATGTAAAAATTGTCCATGCATAAACCTTGATTGTGGAGTTGATTAGGGGTCATTCAATGTGGAAGGTCTAACATTATTATGCTGCACAGGCAATGTTTACTTGTTCATGGCTTGCTTTTAGGCAACGCAGCTCAGACACAAGTAGGGACAGAGAGCTGTATGAGGTACGTTCAGTTGTACTTGTAGGTAAAAAAAAATCTGGATACGAGCAAAGCGGAGCTTATCCGGTTTCTGTAGCATGAAGCGACTAGGAGTATTTCTACTCCCCCCTGGATGGGATGCTAGTCCATTCACAGTGTTACCCCCAGCATTAAATTCGCCGTTACCCATTTATACACCTGGATGGAGAGAGGCACTGTTAGAGTAAAGTGTCTTGCCCAAGAACACGACACAATGCTCAAACCCGGACAGCTCAATCCGGAGACGAGCGCACTAACCATGAGGCCACCGCGCTTCCACAGACACGTTCAGTTGTGCTTAGAACATGATCTATATATTGCAAGTGAATATATGAAAGATCAATATTTGAACTGCAGAGAAAGATGTAAAGACAAGAATGATCATCGCAGTTATGTGTGAAATTAAAGCCTGAATTATTCTATATTCCTGTCTAATGGCACTTTACAGTTACATCAGTCATTAAAACAATGACGATGACTGAAGGTAACAATGTTATCCATACCAGTCTCTTAAATTTAAATGAGTTACCACTTTGCAACGTTTACCAAAAACACCAAACATTATCAGAAAAGCATCACCTGTAATTCATTTATTTTCAAGTACTGTAGCCTGCGAAGCAAACGCACCCGTGCGAATGGAGAGCTCTTCCGATTCAGGCCATGCGAAAATTGGGGCGGGAGCAAAAATACTCGTCAAAACGGGGACTGGAGGAGCGAGCGAGGGAACCTTCGTCGCTCGCCCCACCTCTCGCTCCAATTTTCACGCGATCAGACTTTGCTCGTTCGCCTTCTCCTACAGCAACGTTTGCTATGCAGGCTACACGTGTTGCCATCTGTATTTCAGCAAACTTGACCACACAACAGCGGACGATTGGTAAGCACTTTGGTATAAAATCTATGGTCATGAAATTGTTTTCTGTAGAAAGAAACAAATAAAATTTAAATGATAATTTGGCTGCTTTTCAGTTGATCAGTTTTGTTAAGGTCAGTGGAAAGAGTTTTCTGGTGTGGTCTTTAGTCAAGGATGAGTCAGGAATTTGCGGGGTTTTTTTTTGTGTGTGAGCGGCATTTATGCTTGCGTTGCCACGCCACTGGTCTCGTAGTTGACCGAGCAAAGAGATTAGATAGTTTTTGAATCGTTTGTGTTTCTTTTTCCAAAGGCTCTTTATCCATTTTCTGCATATGTGACCTACATTGCGTTCAGACGGCAACACCTGGATCTAATACAAAAGGAACTAGGAAGGTGGGTCAATATTTTAATGAGCCGTTTCTGAGTTGTCTTTTCTGTCCATGTCAAAAAGAACCTTCACGCGAAAATGGGTTTTACTTACAGGTTCATTTTCACGCAAAGTACTCGTTCAATATTGAACGAAATAAAAACGATTTCTGACTCCCTTTTGCCTAAGTGATAATTTTTTGATCTTTTTCCACAGTTTTAAGTAATTATTTAGACAAATCATTTAACACATTAAGACCAGTTCGTATATCACAAAATTTGCTAAACTTCTGTGACTTAGGCCCTCATCCTCAATCTTTAAATTCAAGATCTTGTTCTTCTGTTTATTATTTAAGGTGTCCATTCTCTTGCTTACTGATTTTTCCTTCTCAGATTGTTTCGCTCGGACACTTTTAACCCTGCAGGGAGGCCACAGGCAGTCAAAGGTACTCATAACTCATACAGTTATGGAAATCTTTTCCAAGCTTCCTGCGTAGACGTTGAAACTTTAACTTTTTGGGCTAAAAAGATTGCGTGACGAACCCAAAAACGCTAGAGTTCTCCCATTCTTGTACTCAAGGCCACCTGTCCCTCTTAGCCAGCGGGGCCTTGGCACGAGATAAGGCCCATTCATCGTGCCAAGGTCCTGCCGACTAAGAGAAAGAGATAGATCTGGGAACGAGAATGGAGTTCTCCCCAAAGGATTCGCTAGGCTTCTACTTCGTTCATATGTGTCGAACCCCCCGATCTTTACTAAGATTAGATATGTTTACCATTCGACCAATGAAGGCGATGTTTGTTTTCAAAGTGATGTCCTCAAACAATCCATAGAGAGCTTAAGCAAATCACGACGACGACGGCAACGAGAACGCCACCAAACAAAAGGTTTAACGTGCATAACAATAGCTGTGCACGTGCATTATAAATCTTTGTACATTTCTTTGCCGTCCTCTGAAAAACAACAACGTGAAATTATCAAGTTCTGCGTAGTCTGAGGAACGTAAACGACGACGGCTAATTTTTCGTATTTCCATTAGATATTGAACGCTGTCATTGCATATTTAGCCTCAGCACGGTTTTAGAGCCACTCGCGCACTCAACAGATCTAGACAGTTACGAATTTCGCTGATAAGATATAAATTCATTTTTGACTAGGCGTCGTCCTGGGCGTCACCGTCGTGGTTGCTTAAACTCCCTCGTATCTTTTTATTCTTTCAGAGGTGTATGCAATAGATCGTCTTAAGGACAGCACCAAGCAGCCGCTGACGCCCGCGGAATACCGCAGGCTCAAACCGTGAGTATTGCCATTCGTACTCTCGTTCTCATCAATAAAGAACCTACACTGTCATTTATTAGTAATCTTTTCACTGATTGCTTTACAGAAAAAGACCACCCATTAAGTCTATTATCAAGTAAGTACTCACATTTCCTTGTATAAGACGAAGTGCATGTCAAACTGAATCCAAGTCGCTGGTGGTTTTGTCAAACGTGTGAAACATTCCGATGTAGGGACTTCCACATAAAAAGGTCGGGGGTGCTCGTCATATCTTTTAGGGGTTAAAAAAACAGTTTTGGTATCTCTTAGGCTGTTCAGCCTCAAAAAATCCTCAGCGGGAGTTTTTGTGGTACTTTTTAGGGTATTGAGTCGAAAATAATATTACAGGAGATATTTCACCATCCTCAGGAGGTATTCGAAGAAATCGTATAGTACCACTTAGGGGTGAAAAAATGTCAAGTCACGCCCACAAAACAGGTTGTTGGTACCTTGTAGGGGTTCTTTTTTGAAATTCCGACGAGTACCCCCATCCTCTTTATATGGGAGTTTCCCCCCCCTCCGGGGGTGAAACAAAGCAGCACTTATTTGACTTGTGTATTTCAATAACTGCCGTATGCACGCTCGCATTACGCATAGGAAACAAGCTTTGTTCTAACCGGATGAAAACTTTTTTTCAGTCAGCGTTCGCCAGTGCTTGTGTCTTTGTTACCGACCTCACAAGAAGCAAGTCCGTGGTTTCTTGATCGCACAAAAGCTCTCCCTTTATCAGAAAGGTAAGACTTGGTTTGTTGTTATCCTGATACGACAGCCGTCAACTCATCCCTAGACCAGAGACAGCTGACGTTTCAGGTCCTGTAATGATTGGTTCTCCTGTAGCATGCCCTAACCAATCAGAACAACGCTACTGTCTCGGTCGATCAGGTTTGTAAAACCAATTGTGTTGTGGCTCATCGCGTGTCACTTCCCGCGCTTTCCACCCGTTGCACCTTTTTTTAGCTCGAGTTCTGATTGGTTTGTTGCATTTGCAAGCCCTCTTATGAAGTAACCCACCCGCACACGCACGCAGACGCTCGCGCGCACGTACGCAGATCCACGCGAACTCGCTCGCAAGCTCTCACTTGCTCGCGAAGTACTGTGTTAACAGTGTATATTTATCAATTTTATTATTATTGTTGTTATTTTGTTGTGGCAGTGATATACCACACGAAGATGACAAACTGGATCTCCTTCTGCAAACTAAGTGAGTATCATGGTTTTGAATAGTTGTGTGCACTGCAGATCTAGTGTGATGATGCGCGTAAAAGTAGTCGTATAAAGACTGTTGTTATATGCTTTATGTCTTTTCATTCTTAATTGTCTAGCTTCACTTGATGACCTACCGCACTGTTTTCTTCTTAATACTTTGAAAATCTCATCTCATTTTTAAGAACACGTCTGTCATGGTATTTTAAGCATGCACAAAATCACCTTGAAATTGAAGGAAACCTGAAAATATCAGTTTACTAAGATAGCAAAACACCGAAGAGATAATTATAAACCATAAAGGAACAAGGATAGTTAAGGATGGAGAAGATTAACACGGATTACAAACGACGAACTTGAAAAACGTAGGGTAAACGTCAACGTTGACGTAACTTCTTTAATAAATATAAGCGATCACCATCTGATCGAATTAGAATTCGCCTTTTTAGAAGTTCACGGTAAATAAAAGAACAGCTCTCAGGAGTTATCTTTGTTTCAACTGCTACCAAACCAGTTAAGCGGGTTCTGATCCTGTTTCGCAGAGTTGGTATAATTGGAGAGCCAATGTCTGGCTTTAATCCGCTCACCCTGGCTCCGTTTGGCGAGGAACACGAGGAGGAGACTGGAGACGAGGATGAATCAAGAAGAAGGTAAAAACGAAAATCGTGTTGTTTAAATAGTATAAAGTTGCATTTATATGCTGCGGTCGAATTTTACCCAGTAATGCTCTTTATTTCATGTTCTAAGCATGTGGCGATCACGTGCCCACGTGGACGCCTTTGAAGTTGTTGCCGCAATGAATCTTTATCGGGAAAACGTTGATTATTAGAAACAACCAAGAATCCAGCAATGAAATGGTGCTTTTAGAAGTAACGTTACCTTTAGCATAGAAGTCGCGGGACAATTCACAAACCACATAGGACATGGGTAACTATTAGCAAATACAAACAAATCCCTTGGGGAGCTGTTATGACCTTTATTGGACCTGGTTGTCTTGACGCAAGTAACTACTCAGGGCATGTTGTGTTTTGCAAATGTTTGTTGAAGCACTTGTACAAACTTTTACACTTGTAAGCTCTTGTAAGCTCCGTAGCCAAGTTAGAATTTTGCTGTATCGAAACAATCGGCCTCTGAACTGTGTTTTATTGATTTCCTTGCAGTTCCCTACCTGGCGAGGCGCCGGTCACACCCACTCAAGGTGAGTAAGCTACAGTTTCTGTCTGTAGCGAATCAGTACGAAGTCATGTTGTTTTGGTTTTCAGACTTTGAACTTTGCACACGTGTGATCACGTTTTCAATCACGTGATGTCTGAGAGTGGCCGATCAGTGCACTCCCTGCTGTGTTTGAAACGATTTCGAAACTGTTGACGGTAAATGACATGCTAATTTTCATGCGTTGAAAAAGAATAGGAATTGTTGTTCCTACTCTATTTCAACACAAACAGAAAGCAGTGCTATAGTGCTTCAGTCCCTGATTTTCTTCATCTTGCTTCTTTGTCTCAGGAGTGACCAGTGTTGTTGAAGAGGGAGACACCGCTGAGCAAGAAGAGTGACATTAACGGCTACGTCCAGTCTCCGCTCCTAGACATACAAACATCTCAACGCAATTTGATAGGAGAAACTGTTGTAAATAAGGTGTAAATAAACTTCGGCTTTGGGAGGAAAATGAATTTCACGATGCAATGGAAATGTAACAATGTCAAGCATTTTTCTCACTCTGAAAGTAACTTGTAAGTCTTATAAAAAATGTCATCCTTGGTGTAAAATGTAAGGTAAATACTTGAAATAAAGAAATGCGTTCAGTTGCGAGTACATTTACTAGGTCTACTAGTATTCATGTAAACTGTAGTGTCCTCTTTTCCTTATTTGGCTGCCTCCCTGATGGACTGTCTGTCTCTCTGAAGGTCTGTCTGTCTGTCTGAAGGGCTGTCTCTCTGAAGGACTTTCTCTCTATCTGAAAGACTGTCTGTCTCTCTGAAGGACTGTCTGTCTGATGGACTTTCTGCCTATCTGAAAGACTGTCTGTCTCTCTGAATTTAGTCCTGAAGGATTTCGTGTTTCTCTCGCATTCTCCACACTGTCTCGATGATGGTTTTAATCTGTGCGTGTTGTTGCCTGTGAATTGTTCTAAAATCTTTGCATTTAACAAAGTTTGTTATCCGTTGAATTTTATTGGCCATTTTGTTCGTCCGTGCTCGATTTTGTAGGAAGCTGCTGTAATGGACCATTTCCGAGTTACCTTTTGCCTCTGTGTCAAAACGAGTCTTCGTCCCAAACCATTCATATGAAAATGAGTTCCGCATACAGGTTCATTTTCATGCAAATCAAAGTCATTTTTGCTCGTAGACTCGTTTTGAAACAGAGGCAAAAGGTAGCTCGGAAATGGGCAGTTGTCAGTAGCGAAGCGCGCGAGTGACGTCATAACTCAGACAAACTCAGACAAACAAATTGGAATGGTGGAAGATTTGAAGCTTTTTTCAAGCGCATAAGCAAGTGCTCCTAAAACAATTTTTAAAGCGAAAATTTGGCGTTCATTTACCTCCCATTTCTCTCAGAGCATGCTTATGTTGTCTGACTCTCGCGGAGTTCCAGTAATTTGCATTCTATTTTTAGACTTCGTGCGCTTCGTTATTACTTTTATTTCACATTTCAAGTCGCAAATTACCAATTTCACTTTTTTGGTTTGCAATATATCAGTGTGTCGTCTTACTAAATAACAATGCAGAGATTGTTTGCTTGTACATAATTAAAAAAAAGAAATGAAAAAAAGAATAGTAATTTGGCTTTGTGAAAATTCCGCCGTTATCATCAAGGCACAACCTCACGCGAATCTGTCATTAAAGGTAGAAAGCAAAGTGATAATTTATTTGCCATTCAAATCATACAAGTGACAGATCATTATTACAATAGCAAAATGAAAAAGCAGTGTCACAAATGCGTGAAAAGCTGCCAAATTGAATCTCCAGTTTTGACAAAAACTGAAGGAAAATGGGCGGATCAGGGCATTTGCGACCAATTGTCAAATGAGTCGCTTTTTACGTGTTACCCAATATTTTCTGTATGCCATTAAAGGAAGGTGAAAATTCAATGTTTTCTTTTTTGAAAACGGTAAAGGTGTGGTTTAGCGTTTACAAATGAGCCCTTCAGTTTTATTAATTTCACTTGTAACTTAAACGACGGTTCTTGAAAGTTGAGGGGCTTTCATAAGTCCGAGGTAACCATGCCAAAATGTAAATATCTTTGCTTTTTTTCTTTTCTTTTCCTTTTTAATTTTCAGCGATCGAAGCAACAAGGCAAGTTTTAATATACAGATTGTTTAATTAAGACTGTCACGTCAACCGATAGGTTTTAAAATTACTTAGAGCAAAGTTCCTTATGGTCCTTTATCAGCAACAGCGTGTAGTAGTGATTTGTCTTAGTTGTATTACATGGATGTAAATAAAACAAGAGCACGATACTTTGATGCAAGGACACCGACTTTCCTTATTGTTCAAACTCAATCACAGAGAGATTTTGCTTACACTGACCAGAAATGAAATGATCGGCGTGTAAACAACATATTAATTAAAGCAAGCGGTGGAGTAAAAACAATTTACGTCAACGGCAGCTGTCGTGTTCGCAAACAACAACTTTTGCTCCGGCGTTTCTTGTGGGTTCTACACCGCAGCTAAGAAACGCAAGGTCAAAAATCGGCTTAAGTTGACCATGGCAAGTTCTCCGTGCAAACTGCCCATCGGATCTGCTGGCGAGATCGTGGCAATGGTTGTTTACACCTCGCTCGCTATTGGCGGTTCGCTGGGCAATATCTTGATAATTCTCGTGATCTACCGCACCCCACGTTTGAAAACTGTCTGCGGGGTCTTAATAGCAAACATGGCCGTAGGTGACCTGATGATAACGTCAATAGTCATGCCTATTCTGGTTTTTACGCTAGTTCAAGGATTTTTAAAACAGTGTTTTTACGACACGGCGATCTACATTGCGTTCGTGATTGCGCTTTTTTCAGGCGCTGCTTCGCTTTTGACGCTTACTGTCCTCAGTGTGGACCGTTGCTTCGCCATCTGCAGACCGATGAAGCACAAGGCGATTGTCACGCTAAAAAAAGTCAAAATTATTATCGCGAAAACGTGGGTGGAGTCCCTGTTTCTCCCAGTTGTAGAGCTTTTCTACCGTGATTCGGCTCCGGCAAAGTATATTCAAACTCTTGGAGTCATCGGCTGTTATGCTATAATCCTTGTAAGCGGAGTTCTTACGATCAGAAATGTGCGCGCCAGTTCTTCGCGTATAGCCACCATGCACAGCCACCAAGGAAGATCTCGCATGACCGCAGAACTAAGCCAAAGGAACAAACAGGTCGCAAAAACGATGGCAGTGGTCGTCACCCTCTTCACTCTGTGTTGGATACCCATCGCGTTTGTCATTAGCGTAAAAGTCCCGGACCCCCAAGGCAGAATATTCTTCTGGTTTGCAATGCTTGGCCTGGCCAACTCCTCTTTGAATCCGTGGATTTACTTCTATCGGCAGTCAAACTACAGAGAGGCGTTAAAAATTTTGATTGGGTACAAGAAATCTTTATCTAATAATAAGGCTATTGTCCGTTCTAGTAATGAAACGCTGGAAACTAAGTGAGAATAGCAACGCCCAACTTCAAAACTCCTTTGTCATGGAGAAAAACAGTTTTAGTTGACAACGTTCTTAATTGGACTTCTTCTTCTTCTTCTTCTTCTTCTTCTTCTTCATCTTCTTCTTCTTCTCCTTGAAGCCATTTTAAACCAAACACTACATCAAATAATTCCTATACATGACCAAGACTTTAACTAGCCAAAGAAGACCTTTTCAAAAAAATATACAAAAAAAGTTGTTTTACTACAATATTGGATTCGTATTCAAAATTATTTTAACTGTTTTTAACGATCATGTTTGATTAACTGGTGATTGTGATAGCAAGTCACGATTTGTAGTGGGTGATCAGATTATTTGTCTTTAGCAGTGCTTAGCAATACACGCGGCTTTCAGTTTTTAGAACTGTAGATTGATACAAACTATTATCGCCCCCAATAAGTTGACAGAAGAGAGTTTAAGGAACGAAGAGGGCGACTCCGAGGAAAACGTCGGTTTAAAATATTACTTTATATTTTACCTACGAATCTCGCGATACTCGAAAGTCATTGAGTTTGTTTCTCTTTGTCAAAACTATCTAGAAACTGAAACACGGCGTAATGTTCCAATTATAAATTTGAAAAATTATCCGTCGTGGTTTAAGTTCTCCAGACAATTTTGTCAATCCGTGATGTTGTTTTGCCGAGGACGGCAAAGAAATGTACCAAGAATAGACCGTTTTCGACATATTAAAATTCAGCCTGGCGGTGAGGCTTAGAGGACACAAACAAAGGAAACTGAATGACCAGGTTTATTCATTTCTTTTGTTTGTGTCCTCACTGTCAAGCTGAATTTTAATCATTATCGAAAGTGGCCGATTACAATGCACGTGCACAGTGATTGTATTGTTCATTAAATCTTTTGTTTAGCGACGTTCCCGTTGCCGATTACCATTGCGGTTTTCTTCAGTTCCCTATTAACCGTATTTTTAGTTGGAAATGAAATTAAGCGCAAAATCAAAATTCAGATTTCATCACTATCGGATACATGCAAACTTGGTATTGGAGACAATAAAGATGTCAATTCAAAAGCAGCTGACATGCACAGCTAAGGTTCGCTGAGTAACGAAAATAAGCGAAGACTGGTTCAAATTGGACTCGATAGCTGAGCAAACGTGAACTAACCCGTGTAAATAATGAATGTTGTCGAATAATGGTTGTTTTAATGGTTGTTTTAATGATTGTTAACAGAAATGTGTTCCATATTTCACGTGTAACTCAATGCCCTTTTAGAATTAATTTAGTTTAGGTGGTCAACCCTATAAAGAGGCTCAGCCATGGTATTTTGAGTTGTTTGGCCACATACAAAATTACCTTTAAATTGAAGGAAACTTTAAAATAGTATTTTACTAAGATAGAAAACACCAAGGGTAATATAGTAGTAAACCATAAAGGAACAAGGATGGTTAAGAATGGAGAAGATTAACACGGATTACAAACGACGAGCTTGAAAAATTTAGGCTTAACTTTTCAAGATGTGCAAACCGTGAAGCTATAAAAATGAAGCTTAAAAGATTAATAGCACTTCCAAAAAGATTTCCTTTGAGGTCTATAACATCCAATACTGACGTCATATGACGTAGAAACGACGCCATCATTTCCTAATATACGCCATCTTGGATTTTTTTATATTTTGATTCTGTTTTGATAAAAATCACCAAAAATTCTCGAAAATAGTCAAAACCATTAAAGAAAGCTAAAGATAACTCGAAAAGGGAAAATTTCTACTGGAAAGTTGAAACATTTTCATTAAAAACAGCAAAATTCAAATTCTGCAAAACATGACTGTCAAAATATGGTTGTTATGAAAACATCAAGATCTCCCACCAATGAAGTGTAGCATAAGAAATTGTTTCCAGATAAACTTTAAGGGACATGCCGCGCATAATTTAGAGTTCATTGTTTTGATGATTTTTAAGTTACAAGCCTTTAAAGTTTGAAATGCGAGGGTGTTAAAAGCGACTGTAGGTAATAAAAGCAAACTGACGTGTACCCGGTTCACACTGTGATTAAACGGATCTTACAAGCAAAAACAACATTCAATCTATCATTTCATTCATGCATAAAGCGGTTGTCAATTAAGTGTCGTAAAACCAAAACAAAAGTAATCACTCTAGCCAATCACAAAGGACACAGACAATCCACTGAACCAATCAAAGCTCGAAGTAATGACATGTAGCTGACGCAAAGCGTGGGAAAACGAGTGCGAGCGAGTCACATTTGGGTTTGGATTTACTTCTGATTGGATGACAAAGTGGCGCGAGTTTTTTAAGCCAATATCGTAGCGTAGTTGACGCAAAACCAATTACTTTTAGACACTCAAATGAAAACCGCTTTATTCAATGGACCTTAATCTTGTAATTAAACGCCGGAAAATAATAAACAGCATGTGAAGCAGATGTAGAATGTAGCTCAGTTAAGTTGAATTAAAAAAGACGTTTACTGAATGTTAAGCGCTTTAGCGAAAGAAACAGTAAGTTCTACCACTTTACCTAGAAGGGAACCCCAGAGGAGTTTCTACCTTCTGATTGCAAATGGCCACTATGGCATTGTTAGCTGCTGTTGAATGCGCGCGTTTTCCTGTTTGGAAACAGCAGGAAACTATTAAAGAAAAAAACTGCATTGACTTGTATGGCAGTTGGTGCTTTTAGTAATGCATAATGAGATTACAAAATGGATATTTTTCAAATTTTTCTTCCCACGTAAACGTTTTCCACCTTCGTAGAGCACACCTTTCTAAACATTTATCGAGTCTTCATGGAACAGAATTCAACGGCGATGCTAAATTCTACCATTAAGTTTAATGCCAGTGCCTTCGATAGACGTCCAATTTTATCGCACTGCCTGGATTTTGATCTTCAGTCGATGGAGATCTTCATCTCTGTCGTTCTATATAGCATCATTGCGGTGGGTGGTTCGTTAGGCAATACGTTGGTTCTTCTAGTGATCTGGCGAACACCAAACTTGAAAACTGCTTGTGGCGTGTTAATCGCGAACTTGGCGCTTGCTGATCTGCTAGTCACAGCCGTGGCAATTCCAATTGTGATATCACTGATAATACAGGGTTCTGTGCCGGTTTGTTCCTTGAATGAATCTATGTTGGCCGCGATAATAGTTGGTCGTTGTTCTTGTGCTGCTTCGCTTCTCATATTGGCAGCCATGAGTATAGATCGTTGTTGGGCGATCTGCTATCCTTTTCATCACAAAATTCAAATGACTTCATCGAAATTGAAAACAGTTTTGCTGTTCATCTGGCTCGCTTCTTTAATACTTCCCATTCTGGAGGTAGTTTTTCGACGAGAAAGCCTATCGGACAGTGTTTTGGTAGTTAAGCAATTACAAAGATTGGGAATTCTCATCTGCTACTTTGCCATCGTGACAAGCGGTCTGGTCACATTTACAACGGTACGGTGTTCCTCCTCGAAAATAGCTAACCTACACAACGAAGGAAATCACAACCGTACATTGGCAGAACTGCGCGAAAGAAATAAACAAGTGGCGAAGACGATAACTTTAGTTGTGGTTGCCTTTTCCATTTGCTGGGTTCCTATCATTTACATCGGCGCAAGATTTATCGACCATTACAGCGTGTTACACTTCTGGGGTGTGTTGCCTGGCTTCGCCAACTCTGCAGTTAATCCGTGCATTTATTTTTACCGACAAAAGAGTTATCGGCAGGCGTTCAAGGCATTGGTTAGCTAGAAGTTCGTGATTTGCAAGCTCGCCTGTTTCAAGACTGATGGACCGTTTAGTTTTAGAACAAAGGGTTGTGTCTTAATTTATCGGATAGTTAAAGGCGCTACGTCACGGTTTACCCATCTTGGAAAGTTTAGCCTAAAAGTTTCAAGCTCGTCGTTTGTAATCCGTGTTGATCTTCATCCTTAACCATCCTTGTTTCTTTATGGTTTATCATTATCTCTTTAGTGTTTTTCTATCATAGTATAAAACTATTATTTTCAGGTTTCCTTTATATGAAGGCAGTTAAATTTTCACAATTTCGTACACGTTTCTGTTTCAAGAAGACTCCAACAAATTATGTATCAGTAGAAAGCTTAATAAATGTAGTTTACGATAAAAAAAAAACTCTACTTTGAGCACGAGCACAGTGTCAGGCTTTTTCGATATTTTAAATGATTGTCTAGATATCCGCATTTAAAGTTGGAATGGCTGAAAATATCAAGTACGAAATGATCACAATAAGTTGACTGACTCGTACCCACTGACCCTATGTGTGATTTTAAGGTGAGGGAAGATTGCAATGTACGAGAGTGGCCCAGCCGCACGAGTCAAGGGATTGGAACTGAAGATATAAGTGACTTCCCGCGTCCCGCGAACTCGTCCCGCGTGCCCCGGTCACTCGTATCCAATCTTTCCTCACCCAAAAAATACATAAGGTGTCACTGGGCCCGAGTCAACACTAGTACATTTACTTAAGCAAACACTAAGGCACACTTTCATTTTGGGGTTTGACAACATCCCGGCTTGCTCAACGAAAATTGTCATTGAGGGGAACCAAAGGGGAACAGGCCTTGACCAAACTAATGCGCTAACTTGGGTATCCGTTTTCGTCTCAACGAAAATGAAGTAAAACATTTCCGACCACACTAGTGTTTTCGTTTTGTTTTCACCAGTCCACACTCATCCGTTTTCGTATGGAAACGCCGGCATACTTTTTCATACGTTTTCGCCTGTCGTCCACACTAAAACGAACGAAAACGCTTATGAAAACCACAGCAGATGACACTTTTTCGACATCGTTTTCAAAAGCCTCCGTTTTTACCTGTCCACACTAGAAACAATGCCTTTTCAAAATGATGCGTTTTGAAAAACGCTCCACTTTTGAAACCGTTTGCAAAAGCCTCCGTTTTCATTAGTTTTTTCGGTCGTCTCAGAGTGGACGATAGGCGAATATGCGCCAAAAAGTATGCGTTTTCATTCGAAAACGGATTAGTGTGGTAGGGGGCCAAGTTCAACGGGTATCTTTGAACAGGTGCCAGCGAGTCTTGATAGCTGCAGCCTGAGTTTCAATATCACTTTTTTAATTTACTTATATCGGTGTCATCTTAGAACACAAAGGTAATTTTATGTCCGTCCAACCTCTACAATGTACACGCAAACACATACTGAGTTTGTTTGGTAGCGCGGTCTTGCAAGCTACGTTATAATCCTTGATTGATAATATGTTACTATTCCCGAAATGGTGCAGTATTTCGGGCAAAATATGGCCACCACTGCAGGAGCTGTGATACCAAGAAGCACATTGCTACATGAACGTAACTTGTAATGACTAATTTGACAATAGAGCGGTCTTTGCTGACGTCATTTGTTTACATTTTCTCTTAACAGCATTCAGCTTTGCGCAGAAGAAGCATGTTGCTAGGTACAAACTGACTAAAGTGATTTTGAAACTTAGTAATTGGTAAAATTATGGGCTCTTAGGGTGTAGTATTCAAGGAGAAATTGACTTTAAAAGCTGCAAAATGTCTGGGTGGCAAAGGCGCTAATGAGCTGATGCATTTTTTGTAAAATTCTGAGTTTTTCCAAGTCACACGAACGGTATTTAGTGCTAAAGAGCTTAAAGCAAAGCACGACGACAACGGCAACGAGTACGACATCAAACAAAAGATTTAATAAGCAGAACAATGGCTGTGCACGTGCTTTAAATAATAAATAATAAATAATAATTAAAAAATCCTTGCATATTTTTTAGCCGTCCTCTGCATAACAACAACGTGAAATGATCACTGAAGTTCTGAATATTTAGCAGAACGTGAGCCACGACGGCTAATTTTTCGTATTTTCTTTCGGAGTTGATCACTGGCGTTACATATTTAGTTTGAGCAAGTTTTTAGACCGATTGGCGGGCTGAACAGATCCACATAATTGCGAAATTCAAAAGTACCGTAGAATTCCGATAGTAACCCCCCCCCCCCCGAAAATAACGGCTCCCCGAAAGTAACGTTAATTTTCCACTTTTCTTATTGAATCCCTAGAGTAACGGCTCCCCCGAAAGTAACGGCCCTGTGAAGATTACCACTCGAATACAATAAAAAAGCCGTATTTTAGTTACTACAGCGTTTCACACAGTACTATAGATCGATGTACAATGCGATTTCAAAGACTAACGTAAAAAGTAACAGGAACGAAAAAATTTTTCTTTTTTTTTATTAAGGTACCGTAAGGTGTTTGCTTTTGCCACTAGTCGTAATTACGGCGCAGTTTATATCAACATTGCATTGGAAAACAAGAACGCGTGAAAATCTTTGGACTGTGGCATGGTAGCCACGCCGTGTACAACTGAAACAAATGTGAAATTGTCTAAACGTTAACACGATGAGAGGTTTCAACTTAACGTCATTGGAATGTGATAATTGATTTTTTATTATTTACAATGAAACCATAAAAATCTTCGCGCGTTTCATCGTGCAGTCTTAAATTGTTGTTACTTTCATTTATCATCATGAAACCATATCTGGTCCACGTCGCTCCAGTGGCCAATTGTATAGTTCTCCAAGCCATTAAGATTGATTTCGCTATCGCGTTTCACGAAAGAACGAACAACTGTATCTAGGACCGGAGAGGGCAAGAAACGTCTGGCCAAGCTTGCCCTGTCCATTTAGTAAAAGAACCCTTCTTTCGCTCGCAGTTACTTTTCCTGTTAGAAACTGAACGGGATGGAGGTTGCCTATTTACCGAGTTAGGATTTCGAGTTGGATTTCGAGTTGCATTTTCGAGTTGGATTTTCGAGTTAGATTTTCTGGGGGATTTTTTTGGCGGGATTTCCAATAAAATCTTCAGTGGTTTGATGATTTAAATGGTTGACAGGCCAAACACGACTTCTATTGGTCAAGATAGAGCTAGCCAATGGCGTAATGTACTTTTCAATCCTTATTTGTTTGAAGCTCGACCTCGTTATTTTTTGTTTTTTTTTAACGGCATTTTTTCTAGATTTCTAGGCACTCGATGGCTACTCAGTGACACCAGTGTAAAATGGGGTTGACAAGCCTACACGACTTTTACTGTTAGTGACATTTGTACATTTGCCGTTCTCTGTTCGGTCAATCCGGCGACCTTTTTTTTGCTTCACTCTTCTTTATGAAGGGCACTTCATGTTGTGTTATAAGGAGGAATTTTAGGTAGAGTTGAGCCATAAGACCGTGCTATAGCAAAAGTTTTAGAGATCATAGGTCTGCATGATTTCTGCTCCTATCTGCATGTCGCTTCGTCGAGTTTGACACCCCTGTAATTTGCCATGTGTCTATGCCTTTTTTAGCCTCATTTATATTGCAAGATATGTTTTTAAGAGCCACTGCCTGTAAATATGGAGAATCCGACGACAGGTCGGAAAATTCGGATTTTCTTTTATTGCGTCAAAAAGATTCTTTTGGTGAAGTAGTTTCAGAAATATACTTTCAAAGTTCCAGCGACTTCACATTTTTGTGAAATCTAAGAAAGTTCGAAATACCGCTCAGTCAACCATGCAAGATGGCCGATGGAATTTATGCAAAATTGCACATTTTCAACAGGCCAGTACAGAAAGAAGGGAACTTGCCTGGATTTCATATTTACACAGTTTGTCATTTACACTTTGGTCATTCCTCTGAGCTAAAAGTCATCTTGAAGTAAATATGTTTTGTCTACTGCTTGGCCGTTTGAAAAATACAACTATGGCAATTTAATTTACATGTAAATTTTCAACTGATTTTAGAGGGTCATAACTCTTCTAGTATACGAATCTCTCAACAAATAAAAGGTTCTAAAGGAAGAGCTATGCTATAGGTATTACTAGTGAAAAAAAAAAAAAGCGACTCTACATCCTTACTCGAAAATCCAACTCGAAATCCTAACTCGAAAATCCAGCTCGAAATCCCAACTCGAAAATCCAACTCGAAATCCAACTCGAAATCCTAACTCGGAAGTTAGTTTGTCTCGTCGGGATGCATGAGTCACTGTGAACAGGGATTTGTGATCTGATTTCGAACTTTGCTAAACATTTCTTGAACTTTACTATAATTTCTACGGTTTTTGTCTGGCAGCAGAGTTAAGTGGAATTAGTTACATTGTCTTACAATACCAATGTTTGGAACCTTTTCTGTTGTATACAGTCTGCTTTATTTATGTGGGTAGTTAGTAGTGTTACTGTGAATTACCGCACCGTACAAACGTTTTTTAACCATCCGAAAATAACGGCTACCCGAAAGTGACGGCCCCTTTTGCCTGCTAAATCCGAAAGTAACGGAGGCCGTTACTATCGGAATCCTACGGTAAAATATCAATCCCTTTTTTATTTAAGGCTCATCCTTGGTGTCGCCGTTATCATTGCTTAAGTTCCCTATTCAATTCCTTAATTAATCCGCGTGCTGTGCTCTTTCAGTATGCAGAACTCAGTGTTATTTTTGTAGCGTGATCAGAAAGTGAATCGTTTATGCGGTGGCAAATATTGCTAACAAAGATTCAAGTTTAATCACGAGAGCTGAGCTCTGAACTGAAGGGATAATTCCCTTGGAGACAAATGACAAACATATGTGGTTGGCCCTGCTTACAGCCGTTTTCAAATTGTCATCTTTTGTTTAAAATTGTAATCCGCAAATGTAACTTCCGTACATTTTTGACTTGAAGAATTCAGGTATGGTTTAAGTCTTGGTAATTTTCCTTGCTGGTTTGGCGTTTCTTAACATTTTTATCATGGAGTTGAATTCTAAGTTTTTCTCGCTGGACAAACTGGAATTTTCATTAAGCAAATAGAAGTTACAGGGATAAAGCAAAGCGTGCGCATTCTATATGGCAGCCAGTACTGTGAATCTATAAGGTTTCCGAGTTTATAGCTAAGGATATAACGTTCACTGGTTAGAAAATTTTAGAGTACACAGCTCAATTTTGTCTTTCTTGTTTCTGTAAATGAAAAAAAAAAACTTAAATTCCCTAATAGACGTATGCTGTTATATTCCCGAAACAGATCAGTATTTCAAACAAACCACTGTCATCCAGCTTGTCACCACTGCGCCAGAGGTGGCAGTTGTTTCCATCGCTAATATTTCATCTTCAACAGCTGCAAAATTGCTACCGTTCTTAGAGCACACAAAGCCAAAAGTCAACTCTTTTTTTCTAATTTCTACAACGAAAAATAATTAAATTACTTAGCACGCAATGGGCCTTCGGTTTTGGATGCCATCTTGCCGGGTAGGCAAAACGGTCAGAAATTACAGTGTTTGTATGGCAATTCGATGGAAAATAACTTTTTTTAAACATTGAATTTTGCTGAACTTATGAATCGCAACTTTACTAGGTAGCAGATTGTATTCACCAAATATGAAAGACGTAGCTGGGCTAGAAGACACTAAACTCAGTTAAGTTTTAATTTCCTATACATTTGCCTATGATTTGCACAAAAAGTGGGTGTTTCTAAACGCCATTATTTTGACAGTTTCCGATTTAATCATTCCGACAGCTGCGAAATTAGAACCGTTCTTGTAAAAGCACACAATATCACAAGTCAATTTCGTCTTCCAAAATTCTACAAATAAAAAAATTAAATTCCTTGGCAGACCTGGCAATATGTGTCGTCAATCCCAGAATGGGTATTTCAAACAACTTACTGTCACCATCGCACGGAAAGAGTTTGCTTCCTTAATCCACTTTTTGTTAAAATTGTGATCCTCAAGCGCATTTTTTGTGCACAGCATTAGCCTTAAACTTGATTTTAGGAATTTAAGAAAGGTTGTTAAAAATATAGCTGGGCATGTAATGTTGTTTGCAAGCTTTACAGTTGCCACCAAAATGGGCTGGTTGAAACTTATCTTTAATATCGCTTGCCCAAATTTAAATTTGTTAATGTCAAGTATAACAAAAAACGAAATTAAAAACGTTCTTGTGGCACACAAAGTTACAGCTCAATTTTACGTCTTCTGAGTTCTGCAAATAAACATTTAGAATTAAATTCTTCAGTACAAAATATGTTGTGTAGATTCCAGGAATGACAATTTCATAGAACTCGTTGTTGCCATTGCGTAATTGTCACTAGTTGATTTCAAAAACCAATTTCTTCTTAGGTTCCGACTTATTCCTAAGAACCAACGTCTTGTTGTTTAAAACGTGGCTATCTCTCAGGTAACCAACACTGATACTATTGTTTCAAGTACGCGATATGTCATGTCTAAACACTGGACGAAAATTAAGGGCCATTTTCACACTTATTTGTTTCTCTCCCTGTTTGCTTGAAACATCACTTTCGTTTGACAGTACTCTCTGCCTATATCTGTAGATGTTTTAAATAGTCACTTTTCGACCTCTGGGAGCTCATGTTTAATCAAGAAAATTTCTGAATTGAAAGGATCATTCCTTGGTAACAAAATAAAAAACTCCTGGGCGTAACTTTCGCGCGCAACATTAGCTTTAAACTGGACTTGACTTGCTATATTCCGGACGCACTTTCTGGCTGGGCTAAAGTTTCTTAAAATTTATACCACAAGTACAAATGAAAAACCTGTCATTAAGTAAACAATCAAGGGTGATCCCCGAGAAACATAACTGGACATACGCTGTTTTCAAGCTCTGCGGGTGTGATCTAACGTCCTGGCAGTTGTTATTTGATCATCAATAATATTTGTTTTCAATTTGTCAGTTGTCGATGTGATCCTCAGTAGTGTCGCGATCAGGACATTTTAAAAGTAGTCAAACTTTCAGGAGCCATTTATTCCTCTTTGTGGAGCTTACCAGTCAAGATTAGTGACTTTAAAGAAAGACATTCAAGGAAAAGACTCCAGCGCAGTAAGTTTTGTCAGTTGATTTTATGTTGCTTAAAAGCTAAGCGCTATCATGTTGTTTGTTCGAGATTCCATGACAGTACGCAACCCCAGGCGACTGGAAAAAATAGTCTCCTTCCGATTCTCATTCCACTCCTTTAGGTTTTGCAGACTACAAAAATTAAAACTAACTTGAAAAATATTTTAGCGAAGGTCCAAACCGAAATCAGATCATATACTGTTAAACAACATATCTACAAAATAAGCTGAAAAGTAAGTGAAAAACGTCTTAATGTTAAGATTCCTTTCCACTCCAGTTGCTACTAGTGATAAAACTTCGGTAATTCTTAACTTGATGCTTCGATTCTGGGGATGGAAAGAAGCTGAAGTGGGAAGAGTTTATCGACTTTAAATTTTCCAAATTTAGTCCTTGAAATTCCTTAAAGCATATTCCATCACCTTTTCACGCGCCTGTGAAGAAAAACATTACCGTATGAGCAAGTTACTGTACTGTTTCGCTTACCCTTCACTTGGAATACAATCACTTTGTGAATTCGATTTGGTGTCGAAGGTGCGAGAGAGGATAACATAAGAACTCCGTGCATTCTGACAACTTGAACACCGCTTGTTATACTTTGAGAAGAAAGAAAAGGAATATTCGCAACAGCATAAATTCCCTGCAAAGAACGCCTCCCATTAATGTGGACCGGATTCGATTCCGGCCCATATGCGGTGACGGTGCCATATGCGGGTCGAGTTTGTTGTTGGTTCTCGCCTTGCTTCGAGGGTTTTTCTCCGGGTTCTTCGGTTTTCCTCCCTCCACAAAAACCAACACTCTAAATTCCAATTCGACCAGGATAGAGGACCCGCGTGAAAACCAGCTAAGGCGGATGTGGCTTCCTCTCTAAAAATTGTAATTTATTTATTTAGGTACAAAATTTCCTTTAAATTGAAGTTTACTCATAAAGCTACTAAGGCTGAGGAACAAGGACGGTTAAGGATGGAGAAGATTGACACGGATTGCAAACAACGATCTTGACATATTTAGGTCAAATTTTTCAAGATGTGCAAACCGTGACGTAGCATCTTTAACACCTCAAATTTGACTCACCTTTATGTAACCTTCCTATTTTTTTCCTTATTTTTCAAGTAATATGAAGTGTTTCCTTTTCTTCGTGATAACTTGGTCCTTGGCGGTGTCCTTCCCTCTTGAGAATGAAGCAGAAGTTCGGGTAAGTAGGTTGCCTCTATGCCTCCATACTCTGCTAAGTTTCTTAAGAGCGAACAATTTTGTTTTTCATCGAAATCTTTTCTTACGTGCCGTTTATTTAATTTTTTTTAACAGGACGAAAATAAAGGCACAGTGAATAACCCTGGTTAGTCAATCAGCCGATTTATTTTTATTTTAGCAGTTGCTTTGCTTTGTTGTGCAAACATGATTCAATACATATTTCGTTATTACACGACCAAGTAATTTCAGGGAGCCAGTGTCCAAAATCGACCAACCATCAGATTGCGTCCTAGATTTTTCTCACTTATTTTAATGTTTGATTCAAAAACAGAGACGTTGGTGAATGCTGCTGTCGCAAATCGACGTCAGATGACCTTTGGCAACACCGCTGGCAGTGTTGGTCAACAAGGAACCAACTCAGGAAATGTTGGTGTCGGAGTTCAAGCGAACGGCAAACGTCAGATGACCTTTGGCGCCACCGGCGGCAATGTTGGCCAACAGGGAACCAACTCAGGGAATGTTGGTGTCGGAGTTCAAGCGAACGGCAAACGTCAGATGAGCTTTGGCGCCACCGGCGGCAATGTTGGCCAACAGGGAACCAACTCAGGGAATGTTGCTGTTGGACATCAATGGAACGGCAAACGTCAGATGACCTTTGGCAACACCGCTGGCAATGTTGGTCAACAGGGAACCAACTCAGGGAATGTTGCTGTTGGACATCAATTGAACGGCAAACGTCAGATGAGCTTTGGCGCCACCGGCGGCAATGTTGGCCAACAGGGAACCAACTCAGGGAATGTTGCTGTTGGACATCAATTGAACGGCAAACGTCAGATGAGCTTTGGCGCCACCGGCGGCAATGTTGGCCAACAGGGAACCAACTCAGGGAATGTTGCTGTTGGACATCAATTGAACGGCAAACGTCAGATGAGCTTTGGCGCCACCGGCGGCAATGTTGGCCAACAGGGAACCAACTCAGGGAATGTTGCTGTTGGACATCAATGGAACGGCAAACGTCAGATGAGCTTTGGCGCCACCGGCGGCAATGTTGGCCAACAGGGAACCAACTCAGGGAATGTTGCTGTTGGACATCAATGGAACGGCAAACGTCAGATGAGCTTTGGCGCCACCGGCGGCAATGTTGGCCAACAGGGAACCAACTCAGGGAATGTTGCTGTTGGACATCAATGGAACGGCAAACGTCAGATGAGCTTTGGCGCCACCGGCGGCAATGTTGGCCAACAGGGAACCAACTCAGGGAATGTTGCTGTTGGACATCAATGGAACGGCAAACGTCAGATGAGCTTTGGCGCCACCGGCGGCAATGTTGGCCAACAGGGAACCAACTCAGGGAATGTTGCTGTTGGACATCAATGGAACGGCAAACGTCAGATGAGCTTTGGCAACACCGCTGGCAATGTTGGTCAACAGGGAACCAACTCAGGGAGTGTGGCTGTCGGAGGTCAATTGAACGGCAAACGTCATATGATGATGGTCAATTAAATGGCTGAATATGAATGAAGATTCCTTTCGTTGGCGAAACAGTTTTTAAACAGCTTTTAGTTGTATTTTAGTAACGTTTGCGCTGTTAGATTTGATGTTATCTTAGAACATGCAAGGAGCAGTAATTCAGTTGTAAAGCAATCAGGCAATAAAGCAGTTACAAAGAGCAGTTTTACTGTTTTTTGATCATTTGAGTTCTTTTACTTACAATGCAAAAAATCTTTTCTGATTGTTATTCCCTCGTTCTCTGTGGGCCTATAGTTAGATTTAGCTGGATTAGTTAGATTGAAATTCGGATGGATCTTTCTTTGCATATAAGCCCCCGTGTTCCCCAAGGCAAAAATCCCGGCTTCGATGCCATGATGTGTACGTACACATTGCTCTTCCATCGGTGGAGACGTATGGGAAACCAGTTATTATGTACACGACAGACACTGCGCCATGTTGTCACAACCTCTCTCTCCTTTTTTTTAATGCGACTCTGAACTTGGCTAAGCTAAGTAATCATAAGGCTCGCCAAGAAACAACGTACATAAAAAAGTCACTGTCCATGATTCATGTGGTTAACTAGTGTTCATGGCTACCAAGTATGAAGTAGTGGCAAACTAGTGTTCATAGTCTTTAAGGTAAGCATGCTCCTTGACTAATCGTCCAGAACAAGTACGCACTGTAGGTTTCTGCACTTGTGGAGGTGGTGTTCCAGTAGGAACAGGTGCTTTACTGACTTAAGAAGTGTGGGTGGTTGATGACGCCTTGGTTTGGTCGTGCGCAGACTCTGTTGGTTCGTCTTGCGATGCTCGGCATTTGCTCGGGTGTCTGCGGTTTCTCCGATACTTCTGACCTTCTGTTGTTTGAGCAATGTATAATCTGGGTGTGTGGTGCTTACTGATCACTGTGGTTGGCACCCACTTGTTTCCATGCTGTAATGTGACCTTTTGACCATTAGTAAGTAAGTAAGTAAACACGTCACTAACACTAAATAACTAAAAGCTAATAAACTTGTGGTCATTGCCCTCTACCACTGTGTTTATCATAGTAAACTTTCTCTTTCAACTTTCATTTCTGAAAGTGTTCCCTGACTTCTTGGGCTCCATGTGTCTTTAGAAGGTCTGCATGTGTTGGTAAAGATGTTTTGAATCTGATACCCATGAGCAATTGTGCAGGCGATAAGCCTATTCCTTCTACTGGCGTGTTCCTGTAGTTAAGAAGAGTCTTGTACGGATCTTGCGCTTTTTTTTAAAAGGGTCTCAATGGTTTCCATTGCTCGCTCGGCTTCTCCATTTGCCAGAGGTTACTTGGGCTGGTGTGCACAAAACCATAGCTGCTGCTAAATTCTTTGAATGCTAGATAAGCTGGAGTATTGAGGTCCATTGTCACTGATTAGTTCATCCACGATATCATATTTTGCAAACTGGCTCTTCAAGTGACAGATGACATTATTACTGCTCAAGTTGCTAAGTTTGGCAATTTCTATCTATTTTGAGTAGTAATCAATGCTCAGCAGGTTATGTGCGCCATTGAACTCGAACAAGTCACTTCCAATTTTAGCCCGTGGTCTATCTGGTGAGTGGTACCTCGTAAATCACCATTGGTTTTTTGGGTTGTGCTCTCTGGAATTGGTTGGATATGGAACACTTGGACACCTTATCTTCAATCTGAGAGGACATGCCAGGCCAGAATAAGATGCCTCGTGCTCGCTGTTTGCATTTGACAATACCTTAATGCCATTCATATTCATGGATGCGGTATAGCATTTTTTTTCTCCTACTGCGAGGAACAATAAGCTGATGTGCTCTAAATAGGAGACCATCAACAGATGAGAGTTTATCCCTGTAGTCCCAGTACTGGCGAACGGCATTCGGTACATCTTCCTTGCTTTTGGGCCAACCATGCTGGATTATTATTGAGCTTAAGGCTTGCATAACTGGAACATTTGCCGTGGCTTCTTGCAACACCACATACTTCTCGGGTGAAATAGGAAGATGTGTTGTGAGATGAACTTCATTAACTTCCAGGTCTGGAATTAAGGTTTCGGTAGTTTCTGGCAGGTATGTTCTGCACCGGCTACCGAAAGGTCTACTCCAGAAAGATACTTGATCTTCAGGTCATACCGTTGCGGGGTTAACATCATTTTCTGTAGCCTTAGTGGTGCCTGATGTAAGGGCCTATTTAAGATATACCGCAATGGTTTGTGGTCTGACTCCACTACAGTTGGTCTTCCGTAAATGAACTGATGAAACGTCTGTGCTCCATACGCAATTGCTAAAGTTTCCTTTTCAATCTGGGCATAGGTTTCACTGTTGCTGAGCTGGAGAGGGGGGTCGTGATGCGTAAGCTAGGGACTTTCCATCTTGAAAGAGGACTGCACCTAGCCCCTTAGGACTAGCATCTCCAAATAGGGTCAGTGACTTACTTAGATCATAGTAGCCAAGTAATGGGGGAGAAGAAACCATTTGTTTGAGTTTTTGAAAGCTAGTTTCTTGCTATTGATCTCAATGCCAGACAACTTGCTTTTCTAGCAATTCTCTCAGTGGTGCGCTTTCAGAAGCCATGTTGGGCATAAAGTTTGCCAGATACTGGATATGGAATGACTTAAGTTCCTTAGTGTTTTGATGGGGCTGCATTTCTTATACAGCATGATTCTTTTCTGGATCAGGTTTCAAACCATCTTTGCTCAGGGCACGGCCAACTTAAGGAACTTCTTCCTGTGTTATTCGGCACTTCTTCGCATTGAACTTGAGATTAACTTCACTTGCTGTGTTTAGCACTTGCTTTAGTCTGGCATCATGCTCGTCATCATCTTTTCCCCAAATGAGGAGGTTATCTACTATGGCTTTCAAACCTTCAACATCTTCAAACAATTCTGACATGCGGTGCTGAAACACTTCAGGGGCATAGTTTATGCCAAGTGGTAACCTTGTGAAGCGATATCTTCCACAGGGGGTGTTGAAGGTACACAACTTTGAGCTAGCTTCATCCAATTTCACTTGCCAGTAACCAGACGTGGCCTCTAAAACTGAAAATACCTTTGCTTGTGGTATTCCGGCGACAACGTCTTCCATTGTCATCATCGGGTAATGCTCTCTTTGAATTTCCTTGTTTAAATCCCCGATGTCAATACAAAGGCGGATCTTGTTTGGTTTGACCACTGCCACCATGCTGTTGACCCAGCTCAGTCAGTAGGCTCTGTTTGTCTGACTATTACCCCTGTCTGCTCTATACGGTCAAGTTCGACTATGATCTTGTCTTTAAGGGACACTGGTACTTTTCTAGGTGGATGACCTAGTGCAGGGATATTTGGGTCCACCTTGATTGGGTGTTCACCGGAAATGCATCCTAGACCTTGGAAGAGATCTGAGTGCTCATTCAAGATGTTTTGATTCTTAACTGTGGGGCACTTACCTTTGTGCTCACAAGGTGGTGTCACCATTCCTCTAGTAGGAATTTGATGACCTGAGCATGACTTTAACTTGATTTGGGTTTTCTCAACGTGGCAATGATTCCAAAATCTTCAATTACTTTATAGGGAAGGACACTACATTTTGCGCCAGTGACTAACTGAAACTTGGCAGCTTTGTTTTTAACTGTTAAATCTTCATACAACTTACTCAACCCTACTGTGTTAATTGAAGTAATATAACCAACAAATAGCTCTTCGTCACCATCTTCCTTTACTCCTTTTCTGGCATCTGGCTTGAAACGGCAAACCCTTGTGAAATGGTTCAACTTTTGGCACTTATTTCATCGCTTTCCTTTTGCGAAACATTTTTTGTTGTCATGTTTACATGTATGCACATTTGTGACATTCTTTACTCGGTACCCCCTCCCCCCCCCCTCCCAGTTCTTTCTTTTGAGTGTGTTCATTTTTTTGCCTTTGAGCGCGTCCTGGTTTTGTTTACGCTGGTTTACACAATTAATGCTAGCATCTTCGTTCCCCATGGTTTCTAATTGTGCCTTTGACATTTCATCAGTTGTAGCTATGTCAATAGCCTTTTCTAAGGTAAGGTAAGGGACCTTTTTGAATACGTTTTTTCTCTGGTTTTGGTAGAATGGCATCTAATGACTACTCTAACTCGAACCATTTCATCTGGGTCACTATAACCACAATCCTTAACAAGTAACTTCAAATCAGTGAGAAATTGCTCAAGTGACACACCCTCTTGTTGAACTTTCTGGTGCAAACATTCTATTCGATTTGGGTTTCACGTATGCCTCATATTTGTGTAATACTTGTTGAGTTTGCAGTCTCTTCGTCTCTTCTGCTCCTAGCTCCCACGTACTGTATATCTCACGATCTTTGTCTTCAACCCATAACGTTGGGTAGTCGCACTTTATCTCTTCACTTTTGTGCTTGAGAGGACCACCAACTGAAAGTGAACTCTGCAGCATTCTTGTACTAATAAAATCACACTCGTTCAGTGAGCCGAAAAAAAATGCATGTTTCACGGGCAAGAAACTATCATGCATACGCAAGTCCCGAGAAAAAAATTTCCTAGTGCATGAAAGGGTTAACAAAAGAACTCGGGCCTGTATCAGATCACCCGGTCCATCCCTTACCACCTGCGACACACCAAAGTTACCGGTGGAATTTTCCTCGGTGCTATTTAGCCAATCAGAAGGAACAATTTCAAATTACATATCAATCAAACAAGTCGGACACGCAAATGTACCTAAATAAATGGCTTTTATTTGACTCTGATCGATATTTTAGAGACAAAAACCGAGCAGACTGCTGCTCTAACGGCCAGATGAAAAAACTTCACAAGGGTGCGAGGCTAACACAGTCTATAAGGCACAAACAAAGCCAAATTTTTACAATATTTTGTCCCTCTCCTAAGGACATCGAGTAACCTAGGTTTAAAGATTTTATAACGTTTCTGTACGTTTTTATGAACATGTTTTAAGGTTTTCTTGCGCTAAGAACTATGGGTAAATGTACCAGCCATCTTTTCTCCTACGGAGGATTATGATATGTCACCTGCCAACATTTTCTGAGTTATAGGCGTGAGATTTTTATCTTGGGGGGTGTCGGGTGTTTCGAAGACGGGCGACACGAACATATCCGAAGATTCCCGAAGACTTCCGAAGTCTTCCGAAATTTGCATACAATAGTGGAAGCGGAAACAGCCCTGACATTTCCCAGTCCCAGTCCCAGGACGTGCATCGCTAAACGCGACCTCACTCCCAGTGCTTTTTATTTGAAGAAGGAAGTATCGTCATTTACACACAGTTTTCATCTCTTAAATCGGTTTGAGTTTACATATTTTTGGAAATTGTGTCAAGCAAAGCTGCAACCACTAACAATTTTCAATCAGGCGTGAGAATTTGGCCCGTAAGCGTGAGCCGGCGTGAGATCGAAGTTTTCATCCGCAGGCGTGAGAGTTGGCAGTAAAAGAAAATGATAATTTAAGCAATGATTGCACTCAAGCGTACAAGGTTTTTCTTCAGGAAAAAAACAAACACGCAAATCACATCCTTATCACTCATCTCAACATCAGTAGCTTACAAAGCAAATTTGATGAACTAAAACTTCTTAACACTCAGATGAGATCCCATGTTATTTTCATCTCGGAGAAATCGACAATGCTTACCCGAACAGCCAATTTTCCTTAAAAGGCTATAACATGTACCGAAGAGATCGAAAGAAATTAGGTGGCGGACTTTTAAAAAGGAGCTAAAGATGGCCAAGGTGTACAAAGCACTGAAAATTTTTGCCATAGATGCAAGAACTGAAAACAGACATTCTCCTAATGGGGATATCCAAGCCCCCAAAGCAATCAGGTAACTCCTCAGATTCACTTTACTTAGAACGAGTAGAGCAGGAAACGACCTCTGTACGTGGGCCTCACTCAAGTATCAAATGTACGTACTTATTGGTGACTTAAATCTGGATAGATGGAGACCTGAATACAGGGAATTAAGGCAGAATCCTCGCTGATCTTGAAGAAGTTCATGGATTGGAGTGTAAGACTACCAGACCAAAAAGGATTACACCTGTATCTGAGACGCTGTAGACGTCATACTGATCAGTAAACCTGATAGTTTTGAAATTTCGGGATGATTCAATCCTGAAATAATTGATCAGTAATTGATCATAACTGACTCGCTAATTTATCCTTATATCACCTATTGTAACTCTACATGGTCGTCTACATACGTAACTAACTTGAATAGAATTTATTGTTTGCAAAAACGGGCTGTGCGAGCTATTACCAATTCAGATTATAGCGCACATTCTGCTCCTTTATTCTCCAAATTAGGAATTTGAGACAGTTAACAAATCAACACGTTTGAAATAGCTAAATCTATGTACTATTATCATAACAATCTGTTGCTTCCACTGTTTTTCAACTTGTTTCAACAAACTGTCAAATTCATGGCTATAGCACCAGAACAGCCAATAATTATCGCGTGCATCATTGCCGGACTAATCTGTGAGGAGAGAAAATCAGATAATTTAGTATGTTTTACATATTTGCTTTCACCATCAGAAAATATAGAAATCCAACGTAGACACGTTAGTTTTAGTTCGTTTTGCATTTCTAAGTTAGAGGTTACTGTTCCAGTTCATTAACCGTAACAAACACCTGCTGTTTTGTATAAGATCACAACTGTAGTTAGAACCGAACTGTAATTGCTACCTGCAATAGTCTTTTGTTAAACTGTCATCAACCTGTAGTGTTTTTGAAAGTTATTAATCTTGTAAATGATGAATTCCGTTAACTAATCGAGCCTGCTCAAATGTATGGCATAATGTTTAGTTATGATTGTTTTAGTAGCCTTACGTGATCGCTTGGAATTATGTTTTGGCTTAAATAATCGTGCCTTGTAAAATATTCTTTGGTTACATTCGGGTTACGTTCTGAGTACGTTAGTGGATTAAACTCTACTATTGGACCCAGGTAACTGCTTATTCTCTATCTGCCTGTTGGATTGTTTTGCTGTAACAGATTCCGAGTCCTCTAGAAGTCTGAGAAACTCCGTCGTTGCAAGCGTGTTTCCCTCTGGATTGTTGTAACAAGGACAACAACCGTAAGCGGCCCAAAAAAACTGTTATCACATGTAGGTCCAAACAATTGTGATACAAATTATGGGAATAAGTCAATTGAAAATAGTTAAACTTTGCACAAGGACTATGGGCTTTAGTGTTACTTTTGTCCATTTTCTCGACCGATCATCAGTGCATCAGACCAAGAGAATATCACACACCATATTCGAATCCGGCTATCGTATAAAAGGTCTGAACGAATTTCGTCCAAAAAGGCTGAAACGATAACACACGTTAGAGTTTGGTGTCATTTTAAACCGCTCGAGAAGATAGTTGTGTAAGCAACGAGAGACTACACAAGGAAAACGTTTGTGTGCCACTTAATGAAGGTCGTCATGGAGACCTAACTGAATTCAAAAGCCACGTTATATCCTTTGCAGACATAAAAACGTTGCCTCACAGAAAAGGATTTCGGCAGGTGTAAAGCTTTGACACAATTATTGCCTGTTTTTTAGAGCATGGCAAAAGTGGCGTAGACGTCTTCTCAATTCGTATACAAGATCTCTGCCAACTTAGCCTGTGAACAGGCTCCCGATTGTGGTATAGGGAAATAATAAAGATGTTTAACAAAACGAGCGGCTTGTCGTTGTACACCTTAGATCTGGATGTCATGAATTTCCTTTTAGGTATGCGAATTACCGGTACATTCTGGTATTCGAGAATAAATTGTATACTCAAGATCTGGATGTCATGAATTTCCTTTTGGGTATGTGAATCCTACTTAGATGGTCTCTTACTAATGAACAACAAGAGTTCTTCTTAAATGCATTCCAGATTCCTCCAGATAAATCCGACAGTAAAAGTAAGTAAAGTAAAACTTTATTTAGCCACCGGGTTAGCCTTCGAGATAATGCTAGTAACAAATAACGAATATTAAACTTGATCGAGGTCCGTTCCGCTCCTAAATATTTATTTTGTTTATGCAGTTTATTTATGGGGCATTTCTCCTTTGCCGGGACCCCCTCCGATTTTTTTCTCTTTGGACTCATTGAAGAACGCCGTCTGATTATTGACTTCGTTAGGAGCGTAGGAAGCTTAGGCCCGGTCGTCCACACTACACCGGAGAAATTAAAAAACGCAACAATCACCGGTCGTTTTAGGAAATCTCGGCCGGGGAAATCACTTGGTTCTCCTGATCCTATGGTGTTAGAAAAGGTCCGTTTTAAAATGTTTTCCATCCTAACGAAAACTCAAAGCCGGCGTTTTCAAATTCCTCCAGTTTGAAGAGCGTTTTCGAAAAGCTCCGTTTTCGTGACGGATTACTCTGGACCGTAGAAATAAAGCTGCATGCGCTTTTAAATTCCTCCGGCCTATTGTGGACGGAGTCTGGAGCAAACCACGACGTCAATGATCACCACCAAACAAAAGGTTTAATTAGCAAAACAAAGACTGTACAAGTGTGTTCAGTTAACTTTCGTACATTTCATAGCCGTCCTCTGCAAAACAACAACGCAAACTGACCGCGAACGCGAACGATGAGTCGAACTGCTACTTGTTTGTATTTCTATCCAGAATTGAACGCTGTCATTACATATTTAGCCTGAGCGAGGTTTTAGAGCCATAGGTATCCTGGGCAAATTCAGTTTACAAGACGTTATCCTCGGCGTCACCGTCGTCGTTGTTAAGATCCCTACATTTGCATCTCGGATGCTGGAAGGTCGATACACTTGTTTAACGTGGGGTCTGTCATCCTCAGTGGCTGCTTTGTGCTTTGCTCATGTTTTATCCTGAGACGAGTCGAACGCAGATGAAATATCACATAAATTGCAGCTCTTTGCCAAGGTTCTTTTTAGTTCAGCGATTAAGCTGTCGAGCTTTTTGGTATGAAGTTTTTCCCTCCTGCTGAAACAATCTCGTTTACGTTACTTCGCCGATGCAATACCTTTTCATCTTCCCCATTACTACACGGCAATCGTTTGCATCTTCTTCTTCAGTATAGCTTAAGGCTTTGAACACTTAAAGGCCACCGTCATCAATAACGTCCTTGAACATGGCGAGTTGATACTCGGGGCTTTCCCTCTCCAAACCGGGTAATTATTACAGTATTTCTCTTTCCATAGCTTCCAGTTCTCGGGGATCTCGCTACTTAATTGACCTCAAATCTAAATGTTGCGGAGGCAATGATATTTGGTAGAATAGCATTGAAAATTGTAATGCTTACATCTCAGTAATTCCCCACATATACCTACTACACAGCTTACATCTCATTAATCTCCCAAATATACCTACACAGCCTACATCTCATTAATCCCCCACAAATACCTATGGATTTGATTTATAAGGATTTACATAGGAACACAACGGTTTTGCTTTAAAAGTCAATTGTTCTTATATTTTGTGAATAAAATCGACTTACCCTGTTGCAGTGTTGTATTCTTCATTGTTTATCTGCTCCTCAGGCCGATCTAACGCGATTTGGGCGAGTTACCGTTGTGTCCATACATACGGTACATAATGATTATCATATATGAAGTGCCTGCCCAAAACAAGATGGCCGACTTGGTAGTTTTAACATTCTACTGATGTGACTGGATAAAAAAATGTCGTGTTCAGTACCTGTGTTTGCTTGCATTCAAGATATAAATAGAGTAATTTCCATTCTGAATGACGCTCCAATATCTGCAGAACAAGATGTCAAGGAAAATATCGGTAAGTAGAATGATTTTATCGCGAAGACCATGTTTCGAATCGGCAATTTTGAATTTAAGCTTATGATTGGAGCCTTCATTATCATTATTATTATTATTTATTTTTTTTTTTTTGCCGTTTTCTTACGTTAGCTTAAGCTTATTTCCTCCACCCGCAGTCACTGTGCACGATTTAACCAACTTATTTTGGGTGCTTTTGTCTCCTCTAAGAGGTAACAGTTTCAACAAGTTTAATATTTTTCACAATTTAGTTTAACCTTGCAACCAACAGCAGATCTATCTTTATAGAAAAGACGAACTTTCTAGCTTAAATGTTATACCCGTTAATTACTGGAATATCAATTTCTTATTTTAGATTTCAACAAGCCTAACTAGTTTCGATATTACATTCTGACATGGACCTGAGGCTTAGAGGAGTAGAACAAAAGAAATTATTTTTTTGTGTCGTTTGAATTGGCTAATAAGGAACAAATGATTATGCTCCAGAAAATCAATATGAAGCTGGCTGTGAATGATGCTAACCCCGGAATTTCTGGAAGTATAACTGCTATACTTTCTATGCTTTCAGTGATAACTTGTCTTTCAAACAAGAAAGCAGCTAAACCTTGCAACGCCGTTGTGAGAGGGGCCAGGGTGCATAATTCAGTGTACAGCTGTGGTTTACACCAAAGACCTTCAGCATGGCCTTAAAATTTTTGCGGCGTACCAGCGTGCGATTGGAGTTTTTGACGTATAGCAGTGTGCACAGTTATAAATGCTAAACTACCCAAGGTGAATTGGCATGATAACTATGGCTCCTTAACTTCTTTTTATCCCCCATATCCTGGCTGATAACGGGCATCTTGTACAGTCCATTTGAGTCAAATTTTCCCACCTGCATTGGATTGGTGGTTTTGAAATAGCATTCTTTGGCGTGGGACTTTGGCCTCTTGCCAGGTGTGTGCCATGGAATTTAAAAAGTCTTGCAGAATGCACCTTGGCAGAGAGGTAACTCAGATATGCTAGAAATTGGGAGTTATAGGATCATAAAGGAGCCTAGTAAGATCCCATTCCTGTTTAGGATCCTAGCTGAGAGATTCCTTCACGATCCACTGCAACTGTATACGTTGGAACCCATAAGATCCTTCATCATCATCATCACTACTATTTGCTCAAGTAGGCACATAAAGGTGTAACATTCTGATGAGATCTTTACAGATATTTGTGTCACTTCATAATCTTTTTTTTTTCTTTTCAGAAGGATGGCAGGTTGATGAAGAAGAGTGGGGTTGGACGGTACGAAAAACACTCATTTGTTTTGTAAACAGTGCATTAGTTTGGATAATTCTAACAGAAATTAAATCACAACACCTACATACAACATTGCATTAAACGGAGGCTGATGAGATTAAGGTGAATGATGTGGCCTGTAGTGAAATTCAGACTGCAATGTGAGAATCTCCTGTAAAGTTGTAAATTCCATTAAGGGACATGCACAGTCCCATCAACAGGGCCTCTTTGATATTCCTGAAAGAAGGAAAACCCTTAATTTGGTTAAGTGTTTTGTTCATTGAAAGGTACACATCATCATCACCGTCCCTCTAACACCTCAGGGGGGGGGGGGGTGTGAGGCCATAAGGCACTTATCGTCATGGCCTGTAATGTTGTTAAGAATGCTGTGTGTTATGACTGAAAATATCCACTTTAAAAAGCTGATGTTTAAAAAGCAGAGGCTTTTTTATTCTCTATGCAGGAAGCAGTTGAAAGTGAACAAGTAGTTACTTCTGGTTCCTGGCTACAGGAGTGTTGTATTTCCTTATCACCATCCAACGACACATTGGCTGTGGCAAAAAATGACAAAGCTGTTTTCCTCACAAGTAAGTAGCTGCAGAATGCGAATAATGGTGAAATGAGTCCTTAAGTGAGCATCAATAACAATTAGCCCAGCGCCATACTTGTGACTTATTGTAAATGTCCCAGTTGACCTTTTCTTGCAGGAACTTAGCAAGTCTAATTTACCAAAAAAATAATCTTGTGGAAGGTTTGTTGGCAGGGGGGGGGAGGGGGGGAGGTAGAGACAGGGGGGTGGTAGTAATCTGAGAGTGAGGGAAGTGCAAATTCACTGTTAGGTGGCAGAGGAGAAACCCAGAATTAGGATAATGGGAACCAGGGGAAAATGGTAAAAATTTCAAAACATTTGGGATAGATAAAGCACCAAGAGATGGAAACAAGTGAGGAAGCTGCAAGAACCAGAGGAGAAAGGTATGTGAAGTGGAACTTCAGACCCTCTGTGTGCCCCCCCCCCCCCCACCCCCCACCCCAATTCATGCTCACCAGTGACCAGAGTGGAGAACTTTGATTTAAGACCACAGGTATCAAGTTCATCTAACCACTTACCCACCCTGCCGTCTGCAACAAGAGATAAAAGACTATGATGAAGAACTGAACAGACAAATCACGTTGTCAGTCATTTGGACCTGAGCAAATAAGAAATATGCAGGTGGCCATGTTGTTTAATTTGTAACATATGTCTATCATTTTCCAGGTAAATGGAATAAGTCATCAGGTGGTGAACCTAGCACAAAGTATGAAATAGTGTGGAGTGGCAGTCTGGCCGTGGAGGAAGGGTAAAAGCTTTTTGTAGGACTACAGTGTATGCTCTATATGAACTGGTTATAATTTTATTTTATTTATGACTATTGTTAGGAGTGCTGTGCCTGAACTTTGTCTACTTTAGTCAGGCAGATCCAGGGGAAGGGATTTAGTCATTGCAACCTTTCCCCACCTCCATGTATCTCCCACTGAAAATATAGCCGTCAAGTTTCGAGTCCACAGTCAACGTTCTGGCACCTTGTGACTGACCAGTCATACGCATTGTTCTTTTACCAATAAAAAATAACTATTATGGCTTGCGTTGTGAATGGTTAAAATGAATCCAATCCTGCATTGTGATTGGCTACCCAGGTGGGTAAGATGCAGCATATCATGTGTACTAAAGGCAACTGTGGTCGAGTGTTGATCGACAGCCTCAATCAACCCTTGATTGACACTTGATTACTCGATCCATATCATAATCAATACTTGGTCGACAGTTGATCAACACCCGATCAACAGTTGGCCAACAGTTGGCTGAGTGTCGACCAGCTGGTATTTATCGATCATCACTTGATGATGTGTGTGCAAAAATTCGATGATTTGCAACTGACCGTCGACTGAGATATTGATCATGTGTTGACTGAGTACTAATTGAGATGTCGATCAAGTGATATTGATTGAGGGTATCAATCAACCCTGGACAGTGGATGCCTTTAGTACACATGATCTGATTGGGCTACAGTGTATCTGTGCGCTATTGGCTGATAGTGTATATGGTGCGTCCAATCACAATTGTAGCATTTGAACTAAGAAACTGCATAGTAGAATTCTGCTACAGTAAGAATATCTCAATGTCAATAGATGTCCATTTTTGGGTGTTGAAGCAGAATGCACACAGCCCATACCCACTCTGTGTTCGTGGTCTCAGCAAAATGCAAACATAATTTGCAAGTTATACAGTAGGTGGAGACATTTATGCTAAACAGGCACAGTTCTAGCCATGGAAATGTCCACTTACAAAATGATAGTTTTCACTGGGTTTCTTGTTTTTATTCAATTCTAGGGAAAGCATTACAGATATACTGTGTATACCACTAGCATCTCAGCACAGGTGAATGTAATTTGAAACTGCCTTTCTCTTTTCTTTAGTATTGTTTATGCCTGCCTCACCTTTTTTCATTTATTCAAGCCATTGTTATGTGTATTAGTTAGACGATCATTAACCTAAATCTCTCAGAGTTGATTGATATGGTGTACAGTACTGATTTGATGCTTTTACTGTCACTGCAAATACAACTGAATTTTTCGTTTCATTTATTTCCAACTCACTGCCATTTCAGGTTGGTTTTGTTATCATAATGAGTTTTTTTACATGATAATCATTATTTTCATATTTAATGTTGACCTGGATATTTCAAACCCCTGCCATTTTGAACTATGGGTATTTTCTCTTCCTTAGTGGCATCCAGCTGTTAGTGATTTCCATTGTTTGGTTTTACTTCTAAAGACATTTGAAAACCATCTCAATTTGCAGTTGCTACCTCTTATTCTTTAGGAGTTCTCAAGGGTCACCAGACTGGACTTGCATTGTAGCTGGATTCACGTCAGGCTATATGAGGATTTATTTACAGGTGCGTGCCTGTATAGCCTCTCTGTCCATAGATGTATTAAATTTATTCACTGATTAACCCATTAACCCCTTGGTCAGGAATGGCATTTTTGCACTACACAGATCTCTTTCTGGTTCTTTCCTCAAGGGATTATGGCCAAACCACCCAAAACTTCACTCGGGGATGATCCAGTCCTTTCATTTTGAGGCTGAAAGTTTGGACATGCGCAAATTTGGACTTGCACAAATAGCAAACTTTGGAGATTTATAATTTTTTGCCTTTTGTTTTGTTTTTTCTCTCTCTTTTTCATAATATGTGGTTTCATTGGCCTTTCAGCCACCTATCTTCTTGTTGGGAAATTTTTCACCAAAATGTCCAGGAAGTGGCAATTTCTATCTAATAGTATCCATGCATTCACATAGTTGTGGTAGGGAGGGTCAGGTTTTTCTTCAATTTTCAGGAAAGAATTTGATACATATTAAGGTTACTTCCCACCTTCAGAGGCCAAAAAAATCGTTTTTTCTTTTATTGGACAAAATTTAAGTTTGTCATTTTATCTAGTGTTTCCAAAAGAAAAACATTAAAAATCTCAAAAAGCGGCCGAGTTATTTAGAAAAAACGTATTTTCAAATAGAGTTAATAAACTAGGAAGGTGTCACAATCTTGTCAACGGGCGAGAACCCTGGGGAAATTTTTGCGGCAAACGCTCATTGCTCGTTTTTCATGTTATTTGCATATTTTTATTTACATCATGCACTTGACAAAAATTCCCACGTGGAAACTCTTTACGCTAACTCCTATGGAAATATCAAAAGCAGAAAAAAGTCCTTGGGTAAAGAAAATGAAAAAAACCAGCCCAAAGAAGAAAGGAAAAGCTCCACATTGTCAAGGAAAGAAAAGAAAACCTTGCCGAAAGCGACAAAGGCTGTTGGTTTGGCCAAACGCCTTCGACAATCTCGACATCTGCTGAAGATCCGGAACGTTCGAATATCCTTGGAGCAAGTAGCTTAAAAATCAAAGTCAACATCAGTGCAGGCTGCAAACAAGATTCTTTGTCTGAATCTGGCGGAAGTGATGAAGAAAATGAAACCCACCCAAGGGAACTCATTTCAGCTATAAGGGTATTTCTTAAGCTGTCCGTCGATTCCTTAACATCTTGTTTTTCAGTGGCACATTTTCCGCCTTGAACCTTTTTGGTGCGGGTTTTGCCTTTGCCTTTGCCTTTGGCGTCTTTGCCTATTATATTACGTCGCCATCCTGAATTGAACTCCACTGAGCGAGATAAAAAAAACATGTTGCAATGCGATGCTTTTCACGGGAAATCTTGATCTGTTGTCATAGACACTAGGAGGTCCTGTTGTTCCATTGGTTTGCAGTTTCATTAGGCATGATAATCTCCACGCGTGGCACAAGTTGTTTAAAAACCTTTACAACCTAAAATCTCGCATTTGATTTCTGGAGGAATACATCCACTTTGAGCGAATTTATAGCGTATGCAGATTTGACAGATTTTCGTGAAATTTCGCCAGAACATTCCAGAAATAATGACAAACCAAAGTGTGTCACGAAATTTTGATATTTAACACATTTTCCCCGTGGCGTCCATTTGCGCAACAGGTCTCGCATATTTTTAGCTACTCCAACTTTAGAAGTGGATATCTAGACAACCAATCAGAATATCGAAAAAGCCAGACACACTTTTGTTGATTGATGGCTTGTGAATAAGACTGTGCAGCCATTTTGCTTGTACTGCGGAATCCGATACCCGATAAATTCAATAGAAGAAGCCTCACTCGTTTCACTCCTTACCGCCTCCTGACACTTCCTAAAAGGAAACATTGCTAAAATTGTATTTTTTCATAAAGTACATTTATTAAGCTTTCTTATGATATATAGTTTGTTGGGGTTTTATTGAAACTGGCGCGCGTACAATTTTTTTCCCGAAGGGCACCCGCGAAGGTGGGAAGTATATTGTGTGTTTCCAGCCCAACGTATCCCATCATGTTCTTAATTTTAGGCATGGTTTTGAGCACTTTTTCCCAATTCTCACGTTACCGACCAGTTGACTTTTATTACTAACATGTAAATTTGTTCTTTAGAATGGATCGCTGTTGCTGTCTCAATTTCTTCATGATGACCCAGTTCTTAGACTTAAATGCAGAACATGGCAGCCGTACAAGAACTATGGGACTGCAGAGCAGGTACAAGAGGATTCAAACTTAACTTGCACTAGCAAAGACAGACCTGAAACACTAGGAAACTTACATTCAAGTAAATGTGTTTACAGTGGTTACAAAAACGAGTGTGAATCAGTAGTTTAAACCTGTACTGTGCGTTCACTAATAAATAAAGAAGAAAATCATGTAGGCCTTGTAACAATTCAATCTTTTTTTTTTCCTGTAAATAAAATGGATTGGTCTGACAAGAATTTTGTGGCCTGTTTGAACTTGAATAACTTACAGTTATTGACAAGATGTTTAAGGCTGTACATGATCTTTTTGGTAATATGTAAAAAAAAAAAAATTGGAGCAATTATCTGTCCTATCTGTTGATCATCCAATGAAAAACAATAAGACTGTACGTTCAACTTTGCCTAATAGATATTGCTTGCACCACTCAGGTTGAAGAACTAGCCATCTTGTATCCCAGTGCAATGGTTATTATTGATGGTTTTAGTTTGTACCAGTCACTGAGAGCTTGCAGAAACCAGCTAGCAAGAGGTGAGGTAGATATCAGTAATTATTATGGACTGTCTAGAATTTATTCAACGTGGGCATTTCAGACCTAGAGCCAGCTGAAATTTGTTGCTAGCTCAGTTAAATCGAGCAAGAAGTAGAACACAGTCTTGCTCACTCTAAACCAGAGTCCAGCAGAGTGGAAGTCATTTGCCTGCTGCATGTCCGGGCCCATTTGTGAGGAGAAGCGATATTTGGACTTGTCTTTTTATAAAATGTACATGGGTTATTGACCAAGCACAAGGTCATGATGGCTGGATATTGGCCAAGATCTTTTTTGCATGTTTATCTAGGCCAAGGTCTGTACACAACCATCTTGGCCCAATAATACCAAGATTTATTAAGTGGCATACAGGACGCAATGTTCTTGATGGCTATGACACTGTACTCAAGTGGGTAAGATAGCTCCATCTTGCCCTCTCAGGTAGCCAATCATACCAAATTTTTGTAAAATTTCAGTGGTTATGTGCATCTTGCAGTCTCAAATTTTTTACAAAGCTATGGTGGAGACTTGATTATTTGCAAGGCTAAGAAAGTCATGAACTATTGATTTGGTGGTGTTTTTGTAAAATAATGACGTTTGGGAATGTCACAGTCTTAGAGTTTGAACATCTCTCACGTGCATTTAAAATGCATTCAAGTCTCGGCTTAGCAATATAAAAAGTCAATATGTCTCGGGCTTGTAAAGAAAAACTAACTAGTCTCGCGTTCTCATAAAGCCTCGCATTTGCAATTTACCACCCCTGTCTACTTGCCAGCCAAGGTGATGAGTCACAGAGTGCAAAAGTCAAACTTAACTTGTGACTGGTTTGTAAGGAGAATTTGAATTAAATGGTATATATATCATAATGTAGATCTTGTTTTCTTTCATATGCTTCATCTGTTTCAGCTCAAGCCAGTGGTTTCTCTGAACTCATTGGTCCTCCTCCACTGGCATATAAGAAATGGAAATTTGATGGTCAAAAGCAAATTACAGATATTGCTAGCTGTGGTGAGGTGATGTTGTGAACAATCCTGGTCCTGTAACCTGTAATAATTTATGATTTAGTCAGGGATATTCAGGACTCCAAAAAACTTGAATTCCAGCTTACCGTTAGGGCAAGTATCTCTCAAATATTGCTTGCCCTGGGCAAATCTTACTTTGCTCTTTTAATGATTTTAGCTGGCAGACAACTTGCCTGATCCCTTGCCCATCAGGTAAGTGAGGATGAAAAGGTACTTACCCAGAAGTAGAATCTACCTGTCCCAGATGACGGAACAACATTTTTTTTGAGCTCTGATGTATTTAAGAAATATCCAAGCTGGCTCATTTACAATTCAGCCAGCTCTTGTGATCTGTGCACCTTCAAACTTTCATGAAGTCATTTTTGTCTAGTGAAATTTAAGCCAGTGTTTCATCTTGTTTGTTTTGATAATTGCCCACCCCTTCCCCCTTTTCAAAAACATGATGGCTCATGCTTTACATGATCAATTTGCATATCATTTTGTTTTAGGAGTTGTGCCACCAAACATGTTTGACCAGCTTCATACAGCCTCGTTCATAGGAGGTTTCAATGCAAACATCAGGAGCCACTTGCCTGCTATGTCTCACTACATTAGCACCGGGATGGAGCCATTTGTAGCAGTGTACACTGCAATGGAGGTAACACTGCCTTTTGTTCAGACATGTAGATTTAATTAATTGCTTTCCATAAGTTTAAACAATTTTAATTGCCATACACATGCTTGATGTCAAAGCCTGATTAGAAATTCATATTTTTAAACATACATGTATACATGTAGTTCTTCTTATACTGGCCAGTCACTAAGGACAGAGACAATCCAGTGAATCAGGCAAAATGCAAACCTAAATATACAGTCAAGTAGCTAGCACAAAGTCTGTTAAAAAAATTGTATGTCTTGAGCAGTTTTGGTTTTACTTTTAATTGGATTCAGGAGCATGTGGGGCAAGATTTTTGTACCAATCTCAAAGCACCTTAAAAACCCAAAGCAATTTACATTTGCTTTGGTTTTGCAAAACCAAAGCAAATGCGAGTCAGCTATCACACATAGAAATCAAGAGCAAATAATCTAATTGTTTTAATATAAATCTATGCCTCAACTAGTAAATAATCTATAAAATGCTCTTCTCAGACTCATTAATTATTCATGTGCTGATGACCCAATCAGCTTGCATCAATTGGGTCATAATCCAAAATCCTCAAAACAATAAAAGAGTTTCTGTTTCTCGGTGTTTGGAACCCCTGATGAAAAACGAAGCACGAGTTTTTGACCTATGACAGGGCTCGAAAAAAACTTGAATTCCAGCTTGCCCTTGGGACAAGTAGCTCTAAAATTTTGCTTGTCCAGCAAGTCTTAGTGTGCTCTTTTAATGATTTAGTTGACAGATAACTTGTTTGATCTCTTGCCCATCAGACAAGTGAGAATGAAAATTTACTTGCCCAGTAGGAAAATCTGCTTGCCTGGGACAATGGGATGGCACTTTTTTCAAGCCCTGTATTACTTCCCAGGCACCTCAAAACGCAGAGAAGTGGCCACCATTTTGTTAACAACCACACACTACTATAGGCCACTCACTTTTTACAACAGAACAGAAAGTGAGTACCATAGCCAATGACAGAATGGCATTGGTAATAGAATGCTAGTAGATTTATACTAATTGTTAATATCAGGTTGTGCTGTTTTCATCAGGGTAGTTCACCTCCTTTGATTTCTGATGTTGCCTTAGCAGTAGCAAGCAAATTAACAACAGCAGTGCTCTCTAAGCTCACAGCAGCAAGGTAAGTTAGGTTATACAGCACCTGTCCATGTGAATTGATGAGAGAAGGGATGATGCTGTTGAAAGGATGGTGAATGGTAGTTAGGGAAAATTGTGGGTCTCATAACCTTTTGATCTGATCTCAAAATCTCAGAATCATTTGTCAAAACAAGTCTTGTTTTCCTGGTTTCTTAATGTCTTGGACTGTATAATCAGACATGTACTAAGTCTCAGTCTCATATTTTCAAACAAGAGTCCCCACATCTTAGTGACTCTCAGATTTCACCACTTGTCATCCCTTATTGATTAAGTACCCATGGAGGTACAGTATTTCCTAGGTCCTTGAAGCATCTCTGACAGGTCTTACCTTATCTCCAAAGATCCTGCAAGGTTTTCCACCTGGGTAACTTGTATCTTGGATTTTCTTTCCTTGTAAATTCTAATTCTGTTGGTTATCCTTCAGGTCCACGGTTTTGTCAGTCACAAAGTTAGATCAAATGTCACCCCTGTGCTGATGATGTTATTATTTTATTTGAATGTGCCAGCTTTTATTTTAAGAGATCAGTGCTGAACACAAGAATGCTTTCTGTCAAAATACTTTTCCCTTGTGGTATATGTTTTGGGGAAAATTGTGTCTTTGGGCTGATAAATCAGTAGAGTGCCAAGTTGTTGGTTTATTTATAATATAAGTCCTTTTTTGTTTTTCTTTGTACATGTTGAGCTCTGTATCAGGGGTTTCATTAAGGACTGGGCACTGAGCAAATTGATTGGCTGTGGGGAATATTTATGGCAAGGGGGTTGGTGGGCGGGGGGGGGGAGGGGGGGGGGCAGTCAATAAAATGTGGGGTTTTGTATGTGGCTGGGAGCAGTATTCCCCTAGTCCCACAGCTTCAACTGTACTATACATTAATTTTAGTAAAATCTTCAATTTGAAGTATTTAGTGTTTATGTCTGTTTTTGTTTTGTTAGTGGGTGGCTAGGATGGGGTACTAAGCAAGCCAGTCAATCAACAGAATCAACAAAAGCTACAAAGCCCAAGGTGGAAAATGGAACTTTTTTACCTGCCAGGTTTGACATTTGTACCACTATGCTGGAACTCTTAGTGTATTGTAGTCATGTTAGGTTGCTGTCATCTTGGCTACAAGTAGACATTATCATTGAAACATTTCTCAACACAGCTCCAGTCCCAGTTTAATAAACCCACTCAGTTCCACCAATAACGTTTACTGCATTTACCATTATTATTTATTTAGAAAATAGCCCAACAAAATTATGTGTGCTAGCATGAGCTGTTGATGTGATGATAGCACAAGCAAAGAGAATTTTCATTTTGATTATCAATGTAAACAAGTTGTTTTCTTTCTTTCTTCATGGGATTTTCTGAAAGAAATAGAAAACATGTTCTCCATGTTTCTTTTGAGGTAGAAACACTCATGCAAGTTTGGGAAATTCAAAAAAGCTGTAGAAACACTCGCCTGTCGGCTTGTGTTCCCACAGCATTTCATGTACCTAGAAATACAGTACACATTTTCTATTTCTTAGTTGTATCATACTTTCAAATAGAAGTTGGGTCGTGGTATGATGGCTGAATTGTCCATGTCCAACCACTGTGCGTGAAGGCGTCAAACCCATCTCAATCTTTGATTACTACTGGACATTATTTTTGTCATAATTTTAAGTAGAAGTTGGCCATTATGTATGATGGCTATGTTCGTGTTCAACCACTGTGCTTGAAGTTGTGTCCGTACTTATTATTTTTGAATAATTATCAGTGGCCTGCCATAGTTGAGACACAGAATAATACCAGCTGGACAAGTTTGGCCAAATTTTTTTGTGTGTCTGGATACAGTGTAAAGGTGGGCACAAGATGAGTCATGCAACTGGACTGACTATCTAGTGAAGGGAACCTTTAACAATGTGCCAGAGCACACACCAATTAAATATACACCTTTTGTTTGGTAGATTTGGTTTGCCCGACTCTCATCGGCACGGCACAAGCATCACGATGGCGCCAAATGGCCGCTTGGCTGTGACTACCGATGATTATGGTCGAGTTATGCTACTGGATGCAAAGAAAGCTATAGTGGTTAGATTATGGAAAGGTAGATTCAATTTTATTCTCAGTCTGTAATCAGCATGTGATATTCTTGTCTCAAATTTATCAAAAATTCATCACGTTTAAACAAAGAAAATCATGACCATGGCTGTGTTTGGATATCTGATCTTAATTAGCATAGATTTTAAACAATTTTATTTCTCGGTTTTCTCCTTATTTTTATTTTCTATTGAGAATATATATTAAGCGCTCAAGACATTGTTTGACCACATTTCCAAACACTCCAAAGTTTGTCAAGAATACTCCGTTATACATCATATTTTCTACTCTCATACGGGTGGAAATGTGGTCAAACACAGTCTTTTGTGTATGATATATGCCATACAGTGTAAACATTTTCATTCTATTCAGTTTTTGTCCCTAGCAATAATGCAGCGACAAGTGGACTAACTGTTTTCTCAAGAGGAACCACAATGTTAGAATTACATTTTTCAGTGTTGCTCCATCTTCTGTTAGTTCTGTCTCAAAAACAATCCTCTTTAGTGACCATTGTCTGGCATGTTATAATGGCCACTAATTAGCCAGCCTGGAAAATTAAGCTCTATCCAATTTTTTAATAAAATTGTTAAATATCCTCACCGCTCAGTTGTCTTTTGCAGCCTAAAATAATTATCGACTGATCAGTCAATAAGAAATATTATATTTTATCACATGGCAGGCTACCGTGAAGCAGAGTGTGGCTGGGTAATGGTTGAAGAGGAAGACCACCACGAGGAAGAACTGCCAAAGTCTTCCCTGAGGACGGCTCTGTTCCTTGTCATATATGCTACCAAAAGAGGAATTTTAGAGGTATGGGAAGGGGGGGTGGAGGCACTCAATAAAGTTTTATATCAGGAGGCTCTGCCTCAGTGTCTAAACCCTTGCCCTTTTAAATACCAGGGTTAGCCACTTGTAAATCAAAATACTGTTTACAATTTATTATCATCATCATCATCATCATCATCATCATCATCATCATCATTATCGTCATAAATCATCAACATAATAAATTTTAATATGTTGGCTTAGATCTGGAGAACAGAACAAGGACCACGTGTAGCTGCCTTTAATGTTGGAAAAGACTGCAGGTTAGAGATTGCTGGTACTTGCATAAATAATGTCTCACTTTGTAGGGTTAATGTACAACATGTCCATTTTTTTTTTAAATGAGCAAACCCGTACAAAAGATCCGCATGTGACCTTCCCTGATCAACTTTATCTTCTGTGCTGCTGTTGCAACTCGTTTCAAACAAGCTACAATTGTCAAATTAGAACAAAGACTCTTCCTTGAAGCGTAGCATTCCATCAGAGATAAAAACTCAATTAATTAATTCATTTCATTCCCAAGCATATAAAGGAAACTCCCAAAAAAATTCCTAATTATTACACCATTTATCACGCACTTGTTTTACTCTCATTTGGAATTCCAACCTACTTTCCATAGAACCTTCATTCATATAACATCAGCGACGGCGTTACTTATTTACTCTTTTTTTAGCCGAAGAAGGTTGCAGAAGCAATCAAAACGTCTTGTAATAGTTTTTAACCATGTCTGGCAAAAAACCAAAATGTTATGTATTTAATAAAATTACTGCGTTGTCTTTTTATCAAGATCTCAATGATCTATTGAAAAACTTTCAGGCTCTTGTATGCCGGGCATGGAATTATGGGACTAGGTCATGTGATCAGACAGGGGCAGGCCCCCCCACAGCACACACTGAACTGTACTCTGATCCAGAGTGACGGAACATTGAAGACATTCTCAGTGCCATTTCACTGTGCTCTAAGGTGAGCGTACCTACAGATGTTATAATGCAACTACAGAAAAGAAAATGTGTGTTGCAAAAAGGGTGGCTTTTTGTGTTACCTTTGTATACTGTTATAATTTGTATGTTTAGGGAAGAGGTTTGTTTTTCGGGACAAAGATTTGTTAGGTTTCTTTTTCATCTCAAAAAATGCCTAAAATTGCAGATCATCATTCTCTCCAAACACACATTTCAAATCATTCTCAACTTAATGCTAAGCTTAAACTCACTGGTATTGTTAGATTAGGAGGCCTATAAACTGGAACAGGGGAGCTTATTAATAAGGGGGTTTGTTTATTATAAAAAAAAGCCTTAGTTTAGTATATAAGTTACATTTATCATACCACAAGCACTTAGCCAATTCTGGTGCAGGTGTAATAGAACTTTTCATAAAAGTTCATTTGTACCCTTTTCATCTTTAATAGCATTGCCATCAGGTTAAAACAAAGGAAATCATGTACACGAAGAAGGTTTGGATACCCGGTCTAAATTAGCATAAATTTTGACGATTTTACTTCTCCGTTTACTAGTTAGTATTTGTTTCGATTGAGAAGATATATCGAACACTCGAGGCAGTGTTTCATCGGTTATCCAAACACCTTGAATTTCGTCAAAAATTCTCCGCTGCACGTCGTATTTTCAACTCTCTTCTCGGTGTTTGGATATCCCGATGAAACACTGTCTCTCGTGTTTGATATATTACTTGAGAAACAAGACTAATAGAACTTTGCATGTTTGTTTGTTTGTACCCTCTTCACCTATAACAGGGTATATTCTCAGTCATTGAAAATCAAGAAAAACCGAACGCGGTTTATTGTGAGATTAATTTGTTGTCTTGTTGTTGTTCGCAGTGACAAGCATAGCAAAAGAGTTAGGGATCTACACCTGTTAAAAAAGCTGTCAGTTCTTTTGGACTCAACAAGGTCTGACCAAGGTAAATGAACCAGGAAGTAAGATCTTCACCTTGGGATGACATTCTATCTCTTAGGAAGACGTAGGTTACTATTGTCTTGTTTCTTCCCTTGTATCCTACGAAAGGTGAATTACAATTTTTTTTAAGGCTTTATTGGGTTTCAGTTATCTTATACATAATTACGTAAAAAATAATAATAAACGAAAGAGGAGGTATAATACTCAAAGGGGCAAGCACGAACGAGACCAAAGGACCCAAACAGAAAATTTAGTTAAAAAAGCTAAAAATTACATAATTATATCTACTTATATGAATATCAAAAGGAAAGATTTAGATGGTGTGCGCTATGAACGATGGCATGCGCACGATCTTACAAGTGACCAAGTGCACGGGCGTTCCACGTCAAACGTTGTCCGCAAAAGGCTTGTCGGAGTTTGTTTTAACAGTTTTCAAAAACATCGATACTGTAAAGGCTACTTTTAGGCACAGATTCACAAGTAAAATTCCATAGGTTGACAATCCTATTAAAATAAGAAGCCTGAAATGCGGAAGTTTTGCAAATACTTATGGGTTTTTAAGTTGAAGGAATTACTTAGCCTTATACGGCCATGATTTACAAAATAAACGAAGAATGAAGGATTGATGGACAGAGGTAGAGGGAAGGAGGAATTAACAAATATCTAAGGCACCGAAAGTATGTTGACATTGGTGCACTTACTATCATTTTCAGTCTTCTTTTCTTTTTTCTTGTAGAAAGTGCAGAAAATGATAGCAATAAACTGGAAAAAGCCTTGGTAGACATTCTGAGTGATATACAAACTCCACAACTTCATCAACAGGTGAATATTTTTGATTATCGCCGTGCTTTTCAAAATCACGCAATTTCTGGACCAAAAAAATCAACTAAGAATTGTATTTTTCATCTCCATCAATTATGATTACAACAACAATCAACAAACCTTGAAAAAAGCAAACAGAATGGATCCAAATCTGCCAGTCGTAGCTCACGGACGTGACCTTTCGAACAAGTCGAAGTGAGCTATTTCCTGAGTGGTCCACTGAGACGATTGATGGCAGCGGAAAACAAAGCCGTAGATTGAAGTTTAGAGTTGAAAGTTTGCGTGATTTTGAAAAGCACATTAAAATAGTTTAAAGTCCAGACACCCCACTTCCCTTAAAAAACTGACATTTGCCTGTGGCATATGTTGAGTCACAGGTTCCGTCAAAACTATGCCGGAGGAATTTGAAAATGGAGGTTTCACTCTGACTCTGAGAACGCATCAGATGTTTTCCGTCCACACTACGCCGGAGAAATTTAAACACCCAACAATCACTGGTCTTTTTTGGATTTGTGTTTGAGGAAAACTCGCTCAGAGAAATCATATGATTACCGTAACACTATCTTTTTTGAAAAGCACGATTATCAAAATGTTTTCCGTCCACACGAAAATGAAAAGTTCGCATTTTCATATTTTTCCCGTTTGAAGAGCATTTTCGAAAAGCTCCGTCTTCGTGACGGAATAGTGGGAACGGTAGGCCTAACCGAAAAAATAAAGCTGTATTTTAAAATTTCTCCGGCGTAGTGTGGATGCCGCCATAAATTGAAACATTTTTTTTCTAATAGCGCTATAGCGCGGTGATGATATAGTCCAAAGTGACGAGTACATAATAAGTGAATAGAAATAAATAAAGACTTAATTTAGGCAGGGTTAAACACTTACTAGCCAAAGGTTACTATACTTGTGGCCCTCGGAAAATAAAATTATAAACCTAATGAAAAATGAACAATACTTTGAATGCAAATATACATAATGTATCAATGGTCTACATAAATGTTACCTGGTATACACAATGAAGTCAATGAGTTTAGACACATGTTAACTTATTCTTGTAATTTTTGTGTCAAGGGTCTACAGTGTGTCTTGTCCACTGTGGGAATTCCAGTCTCTGTTTTACTCCAAGCTGTGAGGACCGTCAGTGAAACAGCACAAAAGCAAAGTAAGTAAATTGTTTATTGCATTTTATGTCAGTCATATATTGGTTCCTGCTGCATCACCCAGCTCTCAAATATTTCTAAGGTTAGTAATTTAAGGTAAAGGTAAAATTTTTGTTAGGGCAAGTGGTCCATCCTGCCGAAGCTTGGCATGGTTTGAATCAAATTAAGCATTTGCACTCCCCCCTGAATGGGAGGCTAGTCCATTGCAGGGTTACCCCCAGCATTAATTTTGCCAGTACAGGTATATATACCTAGATGAAGAGAGGTACTGTGATGGTAAAATTTTTTGCCCAAGAACACGTCGCAATGTCCCCGGCCAGGGCTTGACATGTACCCGTCAATCTGGAGTCCACCCCACAAACCGTGAGGTCACCGCGCCTCCAAGATTAAAAATAATGCCTCCTTAATCAAGCTTATGCTCAAAAGTTCATTGGCACTGATGTTTTGTTTGAACCGACACAAGATCACACGTCAGATGACCACGATGAAGTAAGAGAAGACACCAAACTACTGCTGAATTTTTGCGATGTACAGCGGCAACTTATACAAACACACAACTCAATCTTGAAACTGTATAAGGAGGAGCAGGGATCTGGGGAAGAGCCCTGGAAAGGAAAGAGCGAGGAACTGGTAAGGAGTTTGATCAGTTGGGTGAAACAAGTGACAGTTGATTGTGAATTCTTGTCTCACACCCGAGGGCTGAGTTGTTGAAAAGCTGGTTAACGCTAACGCAGGATTAATAGTTAACTCAAGTATTAATTTTTCTTGTATAAAAATGTTTTTCACTGCTTATGTTTTGTATCACTTCACTTAGCTTCTTTGTGCCTCGTGGCACATAAGGCCTCCACAGAATGCCTCCAATTTTCTCTGTTGGCTGCAGCAGCTCTTGCCTCATCCCATGTACGCCATCCTGCGCTGTTCCTCTCTCTCTCAACTGTTCTTCGCCAGGTGGTCTTAGGCCTTCCTCTCTTCCTTTTTCCTTCAGGTGTCCATGATAGGGCTATGTTGGTATGGCTGTTTCTGTTTTGTCGTAGGACATGCCCTATCATCTTCCATCTTCTCCTCTTAACCTCTTCACTAAGGAACTTCGTCTCTGCCTTCTCAAGGAGCTCTCTAGTGGTAACGTGATCTTGCCATTTTATTTTGAGAATCCTCCTGAGGCATTTGTTGTGAAACACATCTATTCGTTGGTCATCTCCCATGTTCATCTTCCATGTCTCACATCCATACAGTAGCACCGGTACAACTAAGGTTTTAAACAGTCTAAGCTTGGTCCTCTTCATGATGTTCCTTGAGTTCCATATTCTTTTGAGTCTGGCAAATGTGCCTCTCGCCTTGGACAGCCTGTTTTTCAGATCTTTCATTCCTCCTCCCTCCTTACAAATGGTAGCCCCCAGATAATTAACTCCTCAATTTCGCCGATATCTTGCCCATCTACTGCAACCTTCTCCTGACTCTTCCCGTTGATCCTCATCACCTTTGTCTTTCCTTTGTTGATTTTCAGCCCGACCCGTCTTGCTTCCTCATTCATTTTAGTAGTCTTGTTCTGTATATGCTGTTTAGTAGAAGGCAAAAGCGCCACATCATCTGCAAAATCTAGATCATCGAGTTTAGATGTAAAGTTCCACCTGATTCCGTTTTCTCCTTTTCCTACAGTCCTTCTCATAATCCAATCCATAGCTATCAAGAATAGAAATCCAGACATATTACATCCTTGCTTGACGCCTGTTTTGATGTTGAACCACTCACATGCTTCTGCCTGATCTTCTACAGCACAATTGAAGTCTTCATAGAACACTTTTACCATCCTTACTATCTTGTTCGGGATTCCATATTTCTGCATAATTAACCATAGACTTTCACGGTGGATGGTGGATGTTTTGTATAGTTTGAAATTATTCAAACTCAGAACTGAAGGGCAAACAAAATAAAGTGACAAACGTAGCGAAAAGTTAAAATCAATCACAGGGAACGAACGTCACATGCAAAACGGAAAGAATAACATGCGATGTGATGTGTTCTCATTAGTAATAATTCTTTGCCAAACGGTTCACAAAATTTTCAGTGACCTTAAAAAGATTGTTTACTAAAACCTCAATAATAATACAATAACCAGCTGATTTGATGTGCTACCTGGTAATTTACAGTCTTTAGCCAGCCTTCTTGGTCTTACAAAATCTGAAGCTGCCGAGCTGCTGTCTGCTCTACAAGGGAGCCAGTCCAATCAACAGACAGCAGTGTCCAAGAAACCCACTCGATCAGTTCCTCAGATGAGTGTCACATCCTTCCTCGGATGTTTTGAGTACACTTCAAATAGCCACCAGGGAAAAGAATCAAAGGATTTAACGCAAGAAAACACAGCTGGGCCGTCACCAGTGACTCTGTCAAAGGCTGTTGCTATGAGGAAAGGCTTGTCCAACGAAATGACAATTCAACTTTGTGAGTTGTTCTACTTGCAAATTACTGGTCATGTTAGATAGGTAGACAGACAGACATACAGACAGACAGACTTAAACCACGGTAAAATTCGTCAGCTTTTGTTTAACAAATTCTACTTTTGTAACAAATTCTACTTTTGTTTGTTTTCTTCTCTTCGCTAGTGATTCTAAACTCATCATGTCTTTTTTTCTTTCTGTCCTTTTAGCAAGCTTTCTTTTCAAGGTAGGTTGGAATTTTATTGTTATTATAATTATTATTGTTGGTAAGTAATTTATTTAATATTGTATTTATATTTATTGAAAAAATTGATTAGTATAGGTAATCGTACGCGAATTTAATTAACGATTTACACTACGAGTGATATTTAAAAATTCTCTCAAAGTTGCCTAAGCCTTTAGACAGGTGCAATTTGACAGAATTTTTTTCAAATACCACGAGTAGTGTAAATCGGTAATCAAGCAATTACTTTGGTTTTGGTTTTGGTTTAATCAAGGTTTAAGATTGGCTGAGTAGTGTAAATGGCAAGTAATTGGTTTGGTTTTGGTTTTACTACACTCAGTTGAAGACCGCTCGATACGATTAGTCATTTATTATATGACTGAGAAAATTACGAACGCGTGCGCGTTAATTTACACTGCAATGCCAGTTAAACATTAACGGTAAATTTGCCTGCTCTCAGCCAATCACAGTGAAGTAATTTTCTCACTCCTATAATAAAACGTAATCAAGAATTTAATTAATCTATTGCATGGTGTTAACTGTTTTAACTATGACATGGTTTTTATCTGTTGTTCTTCTAAAACAGGCTCCTTCAAGCAGCATCAGATGGCTGCACAAATTAGTGTTTCATGTAATATATCAAACAGGAGAGACTGTTTCATCGGGATATCCAAACTCCGAGAAGAGAGTTGAAACTACGACACGCAGCGGAGTATTTTTGACGAAATTCGAGGTGTTTGGATAGCCAGTACAACGCTGTCTCGAGTGTTTGATATATCGTCTCAATCGGAACAAAAACTAAGGAGTAAACGGAGAAGTAAAATCGTCAAAATCTGTGCTAATTAAGACCGGGCACCCAAACCCCCTTCACGGTTGTGATTTTCTTTGTTTTAACTTGGTGAATTATTAATTAGTTTGAGAAGTTGTAATACATACTTTGTGTATTTGTTCTTTAGAATTGCCTCTTAGGGGAATGTTCTTCTGGAAGCTTAGCTCTTCCTTTTGATTCATCTGGAATTAGACCTCAACATTTAATGGTAAGGTCGTATGTCCCTTGAAAAATTACTGCATGAGAAGATTTAATTGAAATTGATAGGACTTTAAGAAGAAATCCGATAGAAGATCGAGCAATTTCAACTTTTAGTGGACAAGAACTTTGAAACAGAATAATTTTAAGTATATTACAGTCCTTTTTGCATTTTCTAAAAGCTAAAGATATAAACATTTGTCTAAAATAACACCCAAGACGTCGAGGAAATAATTTTCAAAGTTCAGAGAAATTGCGCAAGGAAAAATTTCATCATCAGCTTCATCTCACCAGTACTGTCAAGTGTTTCACATGAACTTCAACATATGTTTTCGGCATTTGGTGTTGTTAGAAATGATTTCTTTTGAGAAGGTATTTAAAACAGTCACTCGCATAGAAGTCTGCTATACAATGTGAATAATGTTGGTACTAAGTTTTTGTCCGCTTGTTACTCAAACTTCTGGTGGATTCCCTCTCAAAACATCCATTTCGTAGTCAGGGCCCCAAACTAAGACTAGCTAAACTGTTGCGTTACCGGGGGACCTATCTCGATTCTTGAAAATTGCCTGCATTCAAAGCGATTCTGGATTCTGGATGCTCACACAATTTCTTTAATTTTATTTTCACAGACCCTTCTTGTTTCTGGTTGGCTATTAGATCCGGACCTGTGTTACGATAAAGTAGATTCCATGTTTCATCTTCACTCTCTCATATCAAGAATAAGTTCACTTCCAGGTAGGCAAAAAAGTCTTGAATTTTGGATCCGAAAATGTGTTCGAACCCTGTGTAATTCCTCAGATGCAACATCCCTTCCTAGAGGAATAATTGCTGCATCACAAACCTGTAGCGCGTTTACTTCGGAGGCTTGCGATGCAATTGCACTGAGTTCACCGTCGAGGTTAACAGATAAGAGATGGCTTCAAATGACTCTTTACTCCTTTACAAACTACTGAATGGCTAACCCTACAAGATTACATTACTTGAACAAAATTCGGACGTTTTATTTCGGGCGTTAATTTTCGGACACTTTTTATCCCATTTCGGACAAATTTCGGACACTGAAACATAGCTGAAACATTTAAGTACATTTACGGCTACAAAACACGAATTAGACTGAAACAACATCTGTGAAAATGCTAGTTTCACGGCACCCTCAAGGTTTTACGAATACACCGACGAGAAAACAACGCAAATTCTATCAAGCCGTTACGTATGTCAAGTAGTGTCTCAACTAGAGTTCGCTCCATAAAGCCCGGCGTAAAGGAAACTAAGAGCTTTGGAGTTACTTCCAAGTTTTGTACCGTGCTGTAAAAATTTCGGACGGTTATATTTTCGGACCCTTTTTTGTCCGAAATTTTTTGTAAGTAATGTACGCGCCTTATGTACACATGTAAAATAGATCTGTGCATTCTTGCACCTACCCTTACTTCTTCTTACTTAGTTATCTTCTCAACATTTGCAAGCCTGCGGTAATTTTGTTGCAGGAGGATTACCAAGCGAGAGTTCCTCTGCCGAGTCAACTGACAATGTTATTTCACCGTGGTGGGAGAATGTACGTCACACTCTGGCCCAGTCCACAGCAACAAGCCGGGCGCTATCGCTTGCTTCAGTTTGTAGAGCTGTTGCCATGGAAATCAGCACAGCGTCCAAGAAAGTACAGGTATGGTGGGGTACACTGATACTAAGGCGCTTTTCAGGATTCTTTTAATATTCGGTGGATTGGATATCCTCGAAGAAGCCTTTACAACAGTAGCATGATATGTCAAATTGGTAGAATTCAACTAGTATAGTGTACTAAAGCAAATGCTGCAATCTGATTGGCTGGCGACGTTGTTTCGTTAGTTACGGAAGAGGATTTAGAAACATTACTTGAGAACACAATTTGTCGTCTGAGAAGATTAAACCTTGAAATTATGACAGCTTTGGAACCTAAGACTAATCAATAACTGCGGTGCAGCTCATTGAAAGCTCACAGACTTGTTTATATCGCAGGATGAAGACGAGGAAGCTGAGAGGGAGGAGTTGGCCGCGGGAGACTGGATATCAGTATCAGTGGAGATAGAGCGCTGGAACCTGCTGGTGTGTCAGCTGAGTGACTTGCAGGCTCTTACAGGCTTTATCAGTCGATTGACAGCTGCCAATCATACTACTAACAACCAAGCCGCAGATACTAGGGACACACCTGAGCTGTCAGTTATTGGTAAGCGTTGTATCCTTAAGGTGCTGAATTTAAACCCTCTCATCCATACACAAATTCGCTTTGAAAGTGAAGGATTGTCCCTTACGTTGCAAAGTAATCCCAGTAGCAATTTTGTAAAGATGTCGTTCCGAGACTTAGCACTCCGTCACAGGAAGGTAAATTTACCTTATCAAATTGAAGTTGATAACTAGCTGTGTGTTTCACTTGCGCGCCAATGCAGCCCAACAGTTTCTGTAGTAACTAATACCTTGTACTTGAAACTTATTAAGCGTGGAATGCAATGGCCTTTCTTGAATCAGTGCATGCGTTTCCATACGAAATGGTAGTGAAACAGTAGTTAACAGAACAATTTAATAAGTATGGCTGTTTTCGGTTTCGTTTTTTTTAACTCAAATGTTTAAGGGCGAGATGTAAGGGCAACGTTTTCTTTCAACCTGTCGCGCAACATTTTCTCAAGTTGAAAAGCGTTGTTGTGCGTATTTTCACCGGTGTTTTAAGTTGCAAGGAGGAGTAGAAATTCTCCAACCTCTATCAGAAACCAGCGATAAGTGCTGTCCTGATCGGCCACTAGGCTTGAAGACACACTTTGCTTGAATGCATACAGTAAAACCTGCAGCCGGGTCCTCATAAATAAGGTGTATATGATTACCTTGGAATTCCAGCCTCTCTGTTTTAGCCAGGCCCAGTTGTTCAAATCGTGGATAAGTGTTAACAAAACAAACTACACTATCCACTGGATAGTGATTTTTCCGGTGGATTGTATTATCCACCTTTCGAGCAATTGGGCTAGGTGGTGATCAAATGGTACTTGTTTCGTCCCCCATTTAGGGTTCTTGAGTACCGGTTATGGGGGAGGTTCTAAAGTGTTGTCCAAGTACATAATACAATGCGATACACCAGCGAGTCATTTGGGAATTCCTCGCGCTCCCAGGAAGATAGAGCTTGAGATTCAGAGTGAGGCTGGGGACGAGGATCAACCGGAAGTCGAACCTGAACCTGAGAATAACTCGGAGCTGGAAGGTTTGTTTTCTTGTAAACATGCGTTTGTGTTTCGAAGAGAAGTGCTTGATTATATGCGTTTTATTATATAAAGTTTGTTGAAGAATGTGTCTAGATTTGAATTTAGATGTCAAAGTAAAAAGGTTGGTTGTTGTTTTTGTATATTAATTGCGGTTTTATACAAGGATTTGCAGCCCTGAGAAAAGACGTAATTTTACACGTAAAATTACGATAAGTTTTGGCCGTGATGATATCGATGACGTAATGTTTGATGTCATTTTTGACCCTTTAACTCTACGTAAAGTTGTTGGTGTATGATCGAAACATCTTCGGAACTTCCTCGAAAGTCTTCGGCAATCTTCAGTTAACTTCGAACATTATCGGAAAATGTTCGGAAGCGTTCGTGTGGTCTTCGGACACCCTTGTATTATTCTGTATATAAGCAGGAAAACGTGGTATTAGATGTAAAAATCTTGCCATCGCGTAAGAATCTATCAGTTGCAAAACTGAATTTTTTTAATTTCTATACATTTTGCCCTTGACTTACCAGTTGAATAAAATTATTGTTGAGATAATCGACGGGAACTTTCACTGTTTTTGTTTCAGGTCTTAGCGAGTTGCGTCTGAAGTTCCCACAGACTCTGCGCCAGGATGTTCTTTGGGCTTACTGTGCTGTGGAGTGCGTGACATACTGGCATGGTAGCAAAGAAGTACGTGACATAGCAACTCAAATCAAAGAGAGAGAGAAAAAAAATAAACATGTTTTTGGGGGAAGATTGGAAAACATTTTCCAAGTCGCTAAAAAATAGATTCGTAAAGGAGCTATGTCACGGTTTGCATATGTTGAAAAGTTTAGCCTAAAGTTCGTTGTTTGTAATCCGTGTTAATCTTCTCCATCCTTAAATATTCTAGTACCTTTATGGTTTATTATTATCTCTTTGGTGTTTTTCTATCTTAGTAAACTATTATTTTCAGGTTTCTTTTAATTTAAAGGTAATTTTTTTTCATGGCCAAAGTAACTCAAGATACCGTGACTGAGCTCCTGACGCCGCCTGTCGCCCATTGTAGTAGGGAGGATTTGGCCAAATATCATTTCCTCGTTATAATTCTTCTGATATACTTGACTCTGTTTTGACTTTGCAAGGAGAACGCAGCTCCTGATTAGCCTGCGTACCTGGCGAAATTTTGTGCGAGGACCTTGTTTCCGCGGCGAAAGTGGTGAAACTGTGTGGAGAACGGTGAATAGTCAAGGGGTCTACGAAGCGAGGCACTCGTTCGCGGAATCGTTCGCCACCTATGCAGGCTGAATGTTGATGAATCGTGAGCTTTGAAAGGAAATAGTATGAATTTTTCAGGTCGAAAAGTGATAAAGCTGATCGAGGAAAACGTTTTTCTCTTTTGTTTCCAATTTAGGAAACCAGCAAGTTATTTTTTGCTCTGGAGCACTTGAGGTGTATACACTGTGCAGCGTTACAACACGGTATGTCCTCAGCTCAGAAGAGTAATTCTCTTTACTGTAATGTTACTTGTGAGAATTTGGTAATACATTAACACAATATATCACTGATTTTCTGTTATATTCTCATTACCTGTCTTCTTGACGAGGTATTGAATTAGTAAGGCGAAATTTCATTTTGACTAGTTACTAATTTTTCTGTGAAAGGGTGGTGCCCAAAGAGCCCAAGATATTTTTTGCAGAAGGGCCCGAAGTGATAAAATGGGAACTGGGACAGAGAACCACAAACAAAAACGTGGTGATGGTACTGGCCGATTTGGGCAAAACATAGGCTGAGAAATGGGATTTTGGCAAAATTTCTGTTGGGAGGAGGCAGACCAGCTGGTTATTAACAAATATGACCGAGGAGTTGAAGTACGGTCTACCGAGAAACAACTCCAGCTTATTAGTCAGAGCGGGGCTTGAACCCGAGACCTTCGGATTTCAAGTCCGGCGCCCTAACCACTCGGCCACGCTGCCTCCATCAAATGTGATCTATTGACAGGATGTCCAGAATCAAAATTACCGTTCTGGTGAAATTTTGAATCTTCTCTTATTATTTTTGCTGTGTTATAGTAGTTATTTCTTTGCTTTCACCACTTTGGGCGTTTTTTCTTTGTACTGCAAGGTAATAAAGCAAAATTATGGCAAGCTCCCTACCATACTCTTTAAAACGTACCAAGTTCGGGATCCGCTGCTGTTCTGTTTTCAGAAGTTATGTGGCACAATCGGTTCTCCAACATAAATAGATATGTTGCCTGGTTTGGTTTAGTCTTATTTTTTCGTTGTTTTAAAATTTCAGGCCTGGCAGTCACGCTATGGAAAAGATATTTCAAGGAGAAAATATCAGCGACAGTTATGCTGATGGAGAAGGTTTGTTGATTATTTCCCATGTATATGGCTAGCTCCTTGAGCGGACAAAATAAACCGAATCCTGCGCTGTCATTGGCTACCCGAGCGGGCAAGATGGCTCTATCTTGCCCGCTCGGGACTACTCGCTGTGTCCCGCAAGATCAATTTTCCCGAAAGCCATATAATAAATCCTGTATCGACCAAGCTTGTTCTGTCAAGATGGCTTGACATTGGCCTCGTTCTTGTCTTTGCGTGTTTATGGACGGAGACAGAGTCGAGGTCCATAAACACGCCAATCTCCCGCAGTCATTTTAATACTGGCGGACTGGCGAAGAGTTTCCGAGTCTTCTATACATTTACATCAGCGCTACAATGAATATGACCCTAACGTGTATTAAGATTCAAAAGATTACCCAAAGGCCCACGAGAATGTCTGGAGGACTTCCGAATATTTTCGAGTGTTATTAGGAATTCATCAAATACTTCCGACAATCTCCCGAAGATTCTTAATTTCCTGACACCTTCGGAGTATTCGACTGAATTTCTTGAGGAAGATTAGTCGAAAGGTCTACGAATGCTCCTGCGAGATCATTGCATAAAATCCGTGATTTCTACTGATGTTGTGTGACTTGTTCTTGTAGGTTGGCAAAGCACCCAAAGATCGACTTTGCCGAAAGGTTTGTAGTGTTTTCTTTCAAACGTCCCGATGGCAACCGTTTACTTGTCTGAAAACATTTCTTTGTCCTCTGGTTACAAGCGTAGAAAATACATCAGCTGCTACGTATTCCAAATGGAGTCACTGCTTCTCTTGGTATCCTCTTTACTGATGTTTTTAGAGCATTTCTCAAAGCGTTTGTCAATCAACCTCACAGACTGTTTGTTGTATTTTAGTGTATGTAACGAAGAAACCAACTAGTCTCTTTAATTTCTAAATAACTTTTTCATAGACCGTGGATCTAAGTTTTACTGCACTGGAACAGTTCCTGAAAGCCACTGTACAACTTCTGGAATTGATAGTTGAGGTAAGTTGAGAGGAGTGAAAGCCATTCCAATGAAGCTTATCATATTATTACCATTTGCCAACAAATTTTTATATCGTTTGATTCTCTTTCCGACGGAACTGCTGCTCTGCGAACTCATGGTCATCGCCTTATTTTCTCAGTGATTCAGGCGTTCTGAGTCAGTCCTCTCCAGGTTTCTTGTGTTGTGTTCTTGGGCGATAAACCAATTTGCGATGACGGCTTGAAGACAAATATTCTCGAAGATGAGACAATGAATTCCGAAGATTGTCAAAAACCCCCACAGATTTTTGAATGCGTCTTCTTCCAGAAATCTGTAGTTTTACAAGACCACTTTGAAACACATAGTTGTGTGTCATTTTATTTCAACTTGCGCACAAAATCATCTGGTAATGTATAATTATTTCTATTTTTATTAGGTTGACTGGGTCGATTCTGAGATGATCGATCTAGAAATAGAGGATTTCTGGCACGCTGGCGAGACGTAAGTGCAAACTTCTTAACGTTCTGTAAGCATCTCCAGCCGCGACTGACCGTTTGTGTCTGGTTTGGTTCCTAGGGGTGCAAAGTCCCTCATTGAGGAGGCCCAGGAGCAGCCAAAGAGTAATGGACCTCTGGTAAAGCTCCATGCCAAGCTGGTCACTGTTCTGTGGATAATAATGGGCCTGGACATGAAAAGTGTTAAACCGCTGACGCTCTTCGATACAACGGTGATGTTATGTTGTCTAGCTCTGGCGCTAGGGGGCGGGGAATTCGGGAGATTCGGTCAAACCACCTAAATTACAAAAAAAATAATGAAACATTATAAAACGCTGACTTGGCCTCAGACTGCCGAAATCCCATTTCCAAGGATCTCAATTTTAAAAGTTTTCTGGGGGAAGATGCCCCCGGACCCCGTTACAGGGCACCACATTCGGCGGACCGTATCTCGAACCCCCTTCTCTAAAATCCTGTATCCACCCCAATGGCTTTCATTTTAGTCTTTTAAAAAAACACTTATTTGGTGGTTCGTAAAATTGGAAGTATCTTAATGACTTTCATTGTCATGATGGGCAGGTAACACACGCAAACAATCATAGCTTCACGTGGTTCGAGTCTAAGAGTTGTATTCTTGCGCAAAGCACTTTACTGTCACAATACGTCTCTCGCCCAGGAGTATTAAGGAGAACTGCTGAAATGTTAGGAAACCTGACATAATTGTCGATAGGGATGGGAGGGGAGACTAGGGGTAACTGGTGATATACTAGAATCCCCCAGGGGTGGTAGCAACACTCTTAGTCACCTGAGAAGCAGAGCTAAACAGTGCTACTGATGAACCACCTTGTGTGGAACAATTTGCAAACCGCTGTTTTCATTGACATTTAGTTGTAACTGTTTACAGAGTAAGGATTCATTCATGAGGGATTTCAGCTCCACCCGTCCATTAGCGTCTGACGATGTCGACAGGTCCATTGTTGAAACAAGAGAAAAGGTAAATCATCACTATCAACATGATCAGTTCATTCTTGTCGTGTGGGAAAAAGGGTGCGGGAAATCATCTCTGTCGGTCGACCTCTATCACTCACAACATTGCACGCTACGGCTCAACTCCTGTAGCTCTTTCTCCATCTTAATGATCTGCTCTTACTATGCAATGCCCCGGGATTTCACGGTAATCAACTAAAACTGTGGCAATGGCAGCAGATGTTCTGTTATTTTGGGGGACATGTATTTTTCTTCGAAAAGTTCAACTAATCTGGCCATCGTAAGTCATTAGTTTCTAACGGTTCTTCTCATTTTCGGACTCCACCCTTGGTCCCAAGGGCTGGAGAACGTCATTCCAAACTCATTTTGTCCCTCCCCATTCCTGTGCAATGTTGAGAAAACACTTTCATCGAATACAAGTTTGCATTTTACCATTTTATCTTATGATTTCATGTTTTTGCACATTTTCCAACACAATTTGTCAATACTTGTAACTTTCTTATAATCTAATTGAGGCCGTGATTTGATGTTCTCGAAATCGTGACTAAAACTGTTTATTTGTTCAAAGTACCTTCACCTTCTTGTTTTTTGTTGATTTATTTTGAAAGAAACCTGTTATTTTTTTTGTGTGTGTTTTTTTTTCTTTTTTATTCCAGTTCCTTACTCGTGCCCTGTCCTTCACGGTGAGCACTATGTCGACCCAGTCCTCGCACAAAGTTCTCGGACGAGAGGACAGTGACAATGATAACCTGAGAACGATGTCTGGCACATCCTCTAATGACTGGCCAGCGGTGATTTACACGTTCGCGGAGCAGTTTGGGATGGACAGTGATCCGCTGAAGTGCCATATCGTGCGTGAATTGTACTCCGCTGGCTTTGACAACGTTGCAAAAGAGGTATTGAAGGATATGTTGGTCAAAGTTAAACAAACATTTTTGTTATACATCCCAACTCAAATATGTTTTCCGATTGGAGGAAAACGTGTCACGTGTCGTGGGTCAAAAGACACTAACTCTCTAGGGCGAACAAATCTCACTAACTCCCTAGGGAAGCAACAGCATGAACTTTCGACTTGCACGTGATCAGGTCGTGCTCCTTGAAACCACGGCGAATTTGTGTGCCAGCTGGCGCAAAGCAAACGATTTCTTCTTAGTTTTTTTCTACTTTTGAGTTGGGAGGTACAACAAAACACTTAATGACTGGCCCCGCGGGAAACAGTAAGTTTTGTTTCCCCGAGACCCTCAATGTTCCCCGAGGCGAAGCCGAGGGGAACATTGAGGGTCTCGGGGAAACAAAGCTCACTGTTTCTCTTGGGGCCAGTCAATAAGTGCTTATTCTTCACTTCCTAAATTCTTTCCTCCCTCGAGACATTTGAAACTGGATCCCAAACCACACTGAAGACGTCACTCCACTGTCTCTGATTGAATGTTGGTTTCCCGCGAAAATTTAAAACCGAGCAACACCCAATCAGAGGCGCTTCACGGATCTCTGTACAGTGACGTCATCAGTATTGATTTTTTGGGGGTCAAATTTCAGACTCGTATCGCCTCTCGTTTCATATCGTCTCTCGAGCGGAGGAAAAATTACGCCCGCGATGAAGGAAGTTTGTTGAGTGAGGCTAATAAGGGCCTGAAAACTGAGGTTCCATTACACTAGGTTTACATTCAGTGATTTTAGATGTCCTTTGAAATATCACTTATTCCTTGTTTTTTCGCCAGACCATGTTCTCCGTTCACGACCAGCGGGCCCTGGGTTCACAGCTCCTAAGAATTGTGGGACAGCGGCTTGCCTACGTCATCCTGGATGCTTCAGAGTCCTCTGAACGCGCCAATCGCTTGTCACGCCTGCCAACGCAAATCAGCAGCTGGATCAAGTCACAAGTACTGTAAAGAAAATTGTCTCTTGCAATTTGTGGTTTCGCGCGCTTTCCATTCAACCAAAAATTCCGCAACTTTCGAAAATCCAGCGATTGTCAGAATTCTAGGAGGAGAATCATTCAACGGAAAATTCCGAGAGCAAAATCAAATAGAGCGAAAATTCGATCTCGCGAGGTTATCCTTTCTTCCGTAAATTTCAGAAAAACCGTTCCATTCGCCACTGGAAATTTCCAGAAATTAAACCGGAATTTTTGGTTGAACAAAAAGAGCCTTGAAAGACAGTTGAAAATACGATGCGCAGCGGGGAATTTTTGGCGAAAGTCGAGGTGTTTGGAAATGTGATATAACACTTTCCTGAGTATGACATGCCATCTCAATGGAATCTAAAACTAAGGAGTAAACAGAGGTAAAGTCTTTGGGAACCAAAACCACTGTTATGGTTATCATTTCCTTTGATTTAGCTAACTTGGTGAATTATTGATGAGTTTACATTGAGAATCTTTCCTCCAGTAAGGTTGGTTTTCATATGATTGTCAGGATCGCTGAAAAACAGTTCGTTATACATACACATAGATATACCTAAACTTTATGCAGTCTCGAAATTACAGAGCAGCATTTCCGCTAATTTGTTCGAGTTACCTTATCATATTGGTGGAGGCGCGGTGGCCTCATGATTAGATATAGTGCGCTCGTCTCCGGATCGAGCGGTCCGGGCTCGAGCCCTGGCCGGGGACATTTTGTTTTATTCTTAAGCAAGACACTTTACTCTCACAGTGCTTCTCTCCACCTAGGTGTAGAAATGGGTACCGGCGAATTTAATACGGGGGTAACTCTGCGATGAACTAGCATCCCATCCAGGGGAGAGTAGAAATACTGCTATTCGCTTCATACTAGGATAAGCTCCGGCCATAAGCTTATGGGCCACTTGGCTCGTATGCAGACTTTACCTTTTACTTTACTCAATCTCGACGAGCGTAACGATCATATGAAAACCACTTCAAAGATTGTAGAGATCGTTCTAATGATAAATACACAAGAATTCACTGCGTCGCTGTTTTGTCTAGGTCCTCTCGTTTTTTTTTTTTTGTTTTTTTTTTCTCTTTTTTTGTAATTCTTTAGCGATCGTGGGGATCATACGAAAACTGGTCGAAAGGTTCGATCAACTTTTTTCTCTAGCGATCGCAGTGCAAACCGGCTTGTAGTGACAACACAGCAATCTTTCTAAAGGGTTTTTGTCTTTCTGTTTCAGGACCCGTCTAGATTGTCATGTCGTAAGGTCCCTCTCTCGCACACTGTTGATCTTCTGCGTGTAGTGCTAAGCCTGACACCGCAAGACTCGCCCGACTACTCTCTGACTTCAGGATTGGCCGAGTCCATCAAATTCCTCCTCTAGACGTGAAGGATAACGTTATCCAGTCTGTTGGCTGTCGTGTTTGGCTAGCGTAGCTTCCATACACATCCTTGTGAATTCGGCAACGAAGGTTACATATTCAGCAGAATACAGAGTCCGATGTAATCCTTCGCCAGACTTGGAAAGATGCGTTTCCAAAGTCTGGAATAGTTTCTCCACAAACTCAACAGTTCAGCAGCCTCACGCTTACATTGCAGTCAAATTCAACATTGGAAATGAACGTTGTATTGTCAGGTTAAGCTAGTCATAGGACCCAAGTGCGTCTGAAGTCCGGGTTCAAACACGCAAATCAAGACCTCAGATTTAGCCTGACGAAGACGAGGAATCGTGCCAAACATATTCATTTCGCACAGCTATCTCACAATAACTCCAAAAGGAGCACTTCGGTTAATTTGGGGGCGGGGGGGAAACTTTTAAATTCCCTCGTATTTTAAACGTTATTCCATTTTCGCTTTCTCACAGAGTACCTCAAAGCTCAAGTTTCAAGCTGCTTCGCACATAGAGTTACTAACAAGTATCGTTTGTTATCGTTTATATCGGGGGAAGCTAGCTACTCTTGAAGGCCTTTTACGGGAGGCGAGGAGGGCTGCTGTTGTATTTCCATCATATTTAGCTAGCTCACATAAAAGAAAAGGTACAAAAGAGTTTTTAATATTTATTTAATAGTTAGTACTAAATTAGCCTGCATAAGAACGACAACAGAATACAAATATGCTGGACGAATAAAGGCTCGATTACCAGCCGCTGCTCGGGAAAGAAGCCCGCGCTCCTCTTCGGGAAGACGCGCGGGGACTGGACCTGAGAGAACGGCGGAAATCGAGCCTAGGACAAATAGGTTCGATAGAATACATATATTTCCCTCAAATATTTTTCCTGTTGAGAAAATGGGAGGAGGGGTGGTTTTACTTGTTAATCGTAGACGGGCTTATAGGGAGATAATGGCATAAAAGAGAAGAGTTTATATTTAGGTTTTACAGTCAAAAATCAATAGTCTTCTATAGAGATCCAAATTGAAAATGGGTATTTTAGTAAAAGGATGTCGCACGAAAAACTGTAATTTTTTGAAAAGGAAATGAATGTAAGAACAACTATGATGTTGCCATATGTAATAAAAATTGAACAGGTTCTTTAATCACTTGTGATATTTTTTGTGACCCTTATTTTAAGAAAGTAGCCAACACTTGAAAAATTTTACGACCACTTTGCCCTGGTAGAGAAAAGAATTACTGTTAGAGAAAAGTCACGCAGTACTTCACGATTATAAGCAAGAACAGATTCATGATTTTTTTTTATTATTGTTTGTCATCGACTTCTAACGATAAAAGAAAGAAGCAGCATTAAAGAGATCTACCAGGATATGCACACCATGAGGGGTAACGACACCCGAGTTAGAGAAAGGTTGACATTTTTGGAAATAACGTTATGCTACAGGAGAGGTGTTAAAGGCTAATTTTAAATTTCGAACGGCCAAAAGCGATCGCGTGCAGCCACTCGCATAAATGTCAATCTGTTGACACTAATCGTAATTTCAAACTTTAATTAATCAGATGGTAGATATATAAATAGTCACTTCTTTGAAGTAAGATATCGTTTAAACATTTTAAAATCGATTCTATTCTTACTTTACATTCGAGGTAAGCGTTCGGCAGGAGGCAAATACATCTAAAACTACTCATCAATAAAACTATTTCATTATCTACAGACGACTTCTGCAAGCTTTGTATCCAGAATTACAATCGTATTTCCGTCCATGAACCCAAACTTGTATCTTCGTATTGCAGACGTTCACTCACAAATCGAGGAGGAACGATTTCGTAACAAGAAATTCCATGCTAAAAAATTGCGTGACGAAGCACTAGGTCATACATCAGTTTTCCACAAATGAAATGTTTGATTGACAGTGCTCAATTGGCTTCAACAGCAACCAGTGTTCTCACGACTGAAAATGTTACCATGGAGATAGAATAGTCGATCTCTTCCCATCGTTGATAAAGTTAAGTTCATAATATCCTTCCTTTTGTCCATGAAGATGAAAGGTTTCGTCTACAGATTACAACGAGAAGGAATATCCAACGAGTTTTGAAAATATTTTCGACGCAAATTTTTCACTTGTTAAACTGCTTCTTGGCCAAGATGTGACAACTGAAAGAAGAAACAATGAAACAAGTCAACAGTCAAAACTAATCGTAAGCTCTACTTTCACCGCTGTCTCGAGTGCGGTCTTCGCTCTTCCCGGAGAAGACAGAAAGGAAGAGCGTGAGCTCATTTTTTCGAACCTAAACCAATCACTGCATCGGAAAAGCTCAACAAACCAATCAGAGCTCAAACAAAAAACATGACATCTATGGTAAGCGCGGGTTTAGTGTAACCTGTTAAAAGCGCGGGAAAACGTATGGGGTTGACGCCGCGGTAATCGCGCATTCTGTGGTAAGCGCATGATAACGTGTGTATCAAGCGCGGGAAAAAAGGTGGTCCATGGAAAGCGCGGGAAAACATACGGACCAAGTGCGACAAAACCTCTGTTACGTAGCAAGCGCGGTATCTTGTACATGTTTGGCCACTACACTCTGATTGGTTACCTCATGAGTGTTCTAAACCAATCAGAGAGTTTATTAAGAGCCATACAAAAAAACAGTGATCCCAGAACCCACCTGTTTAAGGAACTGTGCAGCGTTCATCACTTCACTAACTCCATACAGCAGTTTCTTTGCACCAGAATGCCTCTACAATACAAGTGGAAACGTATTTTACAACAACTGCAGAAATTTTCGCGCGCTCATTGGCTAATTTTCACTGTCAATAAGCGGACAGACAAATGAAATGATAATTTATTTGATGCGGCAACGAGCGAGAGCGGACAATTCGACAATTTGTTATCGTAAAAAAACAAATTGACGTCAGTTTTTCATGCGTCTGTCCTGTTATTGACAATGAATTTCGTCATAACATTGTCAAAGTAGTCTGCGGATCCACAGCTACTTTGACAATGTTATGACGAAACTCATGATCAATAACAGGACAGACGCATGAAAAACTACGTCAATTTGTCAAAGAGATCCAACATTTGTTCCAATATCTTGTTACCGTGTGATACTTTCAACAGAACACATACCTGACTGTAATCCATCAGGTTCTGATATTCAATGTAATTTCCGCCGCCAACTATAAACACTATCGCCTGTGGGGCAGCAGCATAATTTATTATCAGAAGCATACATCAGGAAACGGTAACATAAATTAAGATCAGAAGCATAAATTAGAGAGCTGCAAAGACTAGCATGAATTAGAGGCATACATTACGAAACCACTTAGACTAATCGAGATGGAAAACATAAACTGATTAGCATTGAGAGCAGAAATTAGGAACAGGGACTAATAAGGAGCAAATGAAAACATCATTTAAGAATGTGTCTCCTTTGCCTTTGCAATTTTGCTTCGTTTCTTTAGCTTTCAAACCTCATTACGCTTCATTATAACATGGAAAAGTGATCTGCAAAACATTCGCCTCACAATACTGGTACATAAAGCAAACAGGGAAAAAGAATAAACAATGGCAGAGAAATTGTATTGATTACTTCAACTATTACTACTAATACAGGTGTTGTCACGAGACCAAGTAGTGACGTAGAGTTCGCGTGTTGTCATTGATCAGCTTACCTCGCTGAATGGAGTTTTATTTCGAGGAATAGACAAACTGTGGAAAGACAGTAAACAACAATGTGAAACACTCGTCATTCTCGTTCTCAGGGTCCTCTCTCTTCGAGGAAGAGAAAGGACCCTGGGAACAAGGTTGCAACGTCATGTGCACGTAACAACCAATCAGAGTGACGTCATCAGTGTGGAATGTTTCAGAAAGAGTCAATTGGAAGCGTCAAGATAAATGTCTGTTGGCTTGACCAATCAAGTTAGTCTGTTAGGTGGAGAAGTCAAAGTGCAAGCTGATTGGCCATTGGACTTTGACACGTGCGGGAGAGGGTCCTGATTGGATGAGCAGTTTGAAAGCCAACAGAAACTGACAGATGTCAATTAGGTTTCAAAAATGTTTATAACAAGGCTAGCAAAGCCGCGCTTTGCTAGCCAAAGATGCACTCTCGTGTATTGAGCGGCTTTGCAATGTTATAAATTTATGCTTTTAGCTGTGCATATGCGAGTTATGATCGCACTTGGGATGCTTGGTGTGCAAGCGCAGTGTAGAAGCTAGAACCCATGTCATTGTGTATTCTTCGCAAACGATCAAAGTGCTGACTAAACGTTTACTACAACCGGCAAAATTACGTTCCATTGAAAGCAGGCTCCCTACCTATCTGTAACGCGTAGCATCTTTGGGTCAAAATATCTGTAATCTTCAATTTCCTAGAGAAAAATAAAAAGATATCAGCATATTTAACTTGTGAGTGTTGTGATCAAGCGACTCGAGCCCGGGGGAGAGTGGGACAGCTTACCGGATTTGACTTGTTGTCCATCAAGGCGTCCACAATACGTGTGACGGGTAAATTCTATAAAAGATAATTGAAATACAAAGACACTTTCAGTGCAAAGGTTAAAATAACTTACGCAATAGCGCGGTTTTCAAGTGAGTGTCGTAAAACCAACAACAAAGAAATCAGTCTAGCCAATCACAAAGGACACGACAAAGGACAATACAGTGAACCAATCAAAACTTGAATTACATGCAGCTGACACAAAGAGCCGGAAAACGAGTGCGAGTGAGTCATGGTTGGATTTGGTTTTACTTCTGATTGGATGACAAAGTGGAGTGAGTTATTTGAGCCAATCGCTTGGCGTAGCAAGGTAAAACTAAATCAAATGCCATTATTTTCGACACTCAAGTGATAACCAATCTATCTTAGCCAGAGAAACCAAACTTCTCAATCACGTCTTCAATTCTTCCCTCGCTTAAGAGGAAATTCCATAATAATGACGTCACTGTACAGAAATCCACCTAGATTGGTCGTTGCTTGGTCCCGCGCAGTAAACAGCCAATCAAAGACGCTCCATGGATTTCTGTCAAGTTACATCATTAGTAGCGAATTTTTCAGGTGGAAGCTCAGATGTCTTCAAACGAAGGAGGAGTTCAGCGCGCGATGTGAGGCTTTTTTTTTTCATCAGGGTATCGATTCTGAATTTTAGCTCACCTTGTTTCCAACGACAAGATTCTTGACTCCCTCCATGACAAACTGTGATCCGGTATTCATAAACCTCGAAAACATGGCGCTGAAAAAGTCAATCAGTAACACAATTACAGACTCGCGCATACACACCTCCTAAAGACAAAACCTAAAACCTTTGCTGAGGCATAATTCATAGCGGCGTAAAATATTCTTTCCCGCTGCGGGTCATTTGGTAGTTTCTTTCATAAACCACGATATCTTGTCTCTAATTGCCTGCGATGTAATAGATCAAAATGGAATTAAATATGGTCTATTAGACCCAGGCAACAATGAACATGGTCACTTGTTCTTGTTCTTTTTCTTGTTTTATTATTGCTATTTATAAACATAATAACAACACATCAATGTATATTATTAGACAAGGAAGCCCAGGGAAACCAAAAAAGCTTATTTTACGAAACAACTTTTGTTCATGACCCGGACTGTATCGTCTCATCTATTATTTTATTAACAATAATAATAATGATGATGATAATGATTAATGTTTCTAAAACACAAATCAAACATACAACTTACTTAGTCCTAGTCTCTAGACCCCCCCCCCCCCCAACCCCCCATCCCCCGGCGCCATTCCGGACAGCGGTGACCGAACGCACGACACTCTGAACGAAATCGTTTGACTCCGCGCATGCGTTCAAGTTCATTAATGGTTTCTGAGCAAAGCAGTGAAAACGGCGCTGACCTTCCCTCAGCCTGGCATTGTTTAAACCCACCTGTATGTGTTTTGTCCTCCCCCTCCAGACTGAAGAGGTCCCACAGTGATCTTGGTAAACGCTCTAGGTGGTGAGAACAAAACATCAGCTTATCTTTATAATTATGTAAAGGATTTCTTGCTCTTGCTTGAAATTAAAAGGAAGTTTGGACTGCTAATTTCCATCAAGAGAGAATGAAGGGAAGAGAGTTAATTCCTCATCCGAGTCTTATTTCCAACGAAAATCCTCTCAAGTTAGCCTTTTCTCCTCTCTTGTTTCCATGTTGTAACTGCACAACGTTTTTCAAATACAACTTTTATAAAATCAGGTGATGTAGAGAAGCACCCGGCCGGACGCTGACCCTGTAGTATATGATAAAATTGTCACATCAACAATGTTGTACAAAATCTTGCAGCATTTTACCTCCTTCGACTAAGCAAGCCTTGTTCTTTGCATATGGACATTTCTCTCGCTCCGAGCTCGGCTTTTACAGCTCAACTTGTAAGGAAGTCTAACCTTCGACTAAAACTATTGCGAGCAATGTTGCAGAGTGACACGAGGCCCTTGAGGTCGCATGGTTCAGATATACACTGCCTCTCTACAACGCGTTTGAACCATTTATAACAATAAGGAGTTACGGCGACGCCAAGGACAACGTGCATTAACAAAAATGAATTTACATTTTACCAACGAATCTCGCGATATTCTGAATTAAGTCATTTAATTTGTTTCTCTTTGCCAAAACTATCTCGAAACTGAATAAGGAACACAGCGTAAAATTCGAAATATAAATTTTAAAAATCATCCGTCGTTGGTTCACGTTCTCCAGACAACGCAGAATTTTGTCAATTCACGTTGTTGTTTAGCAGAGAACGGCAAAACAATGTACCAAGAATTATAATGCACGTGCAAAGCCATTGTTCTGCTCATTAACACCTTTTGTTTAGCGACGTTTCCGTTGCCGTTGTGGCTTTCTTAAACTCCCTTATTTGATGAGCTCGCTGCATCTTTTAGTTTAATATGCTTTGTTAACACTTACCTCCATTTCTTGATGTATTCTAATGGCGCGAGATCAGCTCCTGCATCCAGTAAAGCAGATGAATATTGATCCAACTCCGCCTGCAAATAACAAACAACAAGGATTAAAATCAAATTTTCGCACTTTATTCAACAAATCAGCTGCAAAACCAAAACCAACCGCAACTTGGTCACAAGAATTTTCCCGCGCTGGGCGCCAGCTACCGTGAATTCGCCTCTAGTTCTAATTGGTTCATCGTGTTGCTTTGGTTTGCTCTGATTGGTCAAAAAGTTGTGGATGCACTGATTTTGGTTTTACGATAGTTTTTCGCTTCTTACCGGCGACATGGTCGGTCCAGATATGAAATAAATAATAAATAATCGCAGCTTGTCTTGAGGAGTACCGGCTGAAAGTAGACAATGACAATTAGCAAACACGGAAATGAGGGTGACGAAGGACATAGCTTTCCCTTTTGCGATTAGAGCGGTTTTAAATTGGAGAGTCGAAAGCAATTTGCGTTTACGTTGTTTTTGCTTTTCTATGCTTTGTGATTGGTTTAAAAAAAAACTCGCACCACTTTCTCAACCAATCAGACGTTGAAGCAAACCTAATCGTGACTCGCTCGCTCTCGTTTTCCCGCGCTTTGTTCAGCTACACGTATTTTCTCCGAGTTCTCATTTGTTCAATGGATTGTCTGAGTTTTCTGTGACTGGCGAGAGTGATTACCTTGGCTTTGGCCTTAAGACCCCCAATTAAAAACCGCTCTATTCCACGATTCACACCTTCGATTTATTTCATGTGAGAAAGAAGTTGTATCAAACACGAGAGACCGTGTCATATCACATTTCCAAAAGAACTTCGAGATGTTTGGAAATGTGGTCAAACACGGTCTTTAGAGTTTGATATATCTTCTCAATTGAAACTAAGCTTAGGAGAAAACGGAAAAACAAAATCGTAAAAAATCTATGCTAATTAAGACCAGATATCCAAATACCGTCGCGGTCCTTTTTAAAAACTCGAAGAAATATTAGTGACTTTGAAAATTTTATTGAAAAGCGTGAAGGCAAAGTGACAGACTAATTATCATTAGAACGTTTTAAAAGAGAACGGAGTACAAGATGCAGATAAATAAAATTATAAAGGTCTCCCTAGAACGAAGCGATATCATATAAGCAAACGGCCACTGCTATTCTGAAACTTACCTTCTGGATCTTGAATAATTTCCAAGATTGATTTGTCCTGAAACATAACAGGAAACAAGGACTGTAAGCGCACGTATAATATGGCAAATCTTTGCCGACTACATTGTTTCAATTTTGCCTCATCAGAATACAACTTTGCGCAGATGAGACATCACGCCAGACACGAATTGATCCCAAACACTTAAAGAACTTGTGAAACTTAATAATTGGTGAAATGTTTAGCTCTTTGTGTGCAACATTCAGGGAGATATTGATATTAAAAAACAGCAAAATGTCTGGCTGGAGTTTGTAAACCCACGTAACCCAACAGGTATAATATTTATCATTCTAAAATTGCTTGGAAAAATTAATCGTGGTATTCTCTTTCACTATGCAGGGTTGATAGTTTTGGAGTTCGATCAGAAACTGAAGCGCTACGAAAAGGAGACAAATATTTTAAACGCATAATTCTCTGAGCCCATAGTCCCCAGCGGACGTTGCTAAGCAACAGTACCTAACGATGACAAGATGGCATGTTGTCATTCGCTCTGATTGGACAATAAGAATCAGACACTCTTTGCGTAGTTTTATGAGGGTTTGCCAACACGCCGCTCTTTAACAAAGACTATTTACATGAGAGTATTCAGAAGGTTACTCAAGCTCCTTTTTAAGTGTTTCATTCATTCACTGTTGCCATTGGTCAGAAGTAATTGCTTACCAATGTGGCTTTGCTCATGATCTTCTCTTCAGTCTCAAAGTATACATCGAGCTTTCCTGACTGGATAATACAATAACATTTCTTACGTTAGATATTTTGCCTGTCTTGTTTGCCTAGGACTGACTGTAGTCCAAAATGGCAGATTTTGTATGGTCAAATGCGCTAGTCTGTTGCTCCCGTTAATTAGAACTTAGAACGCAACTGATAAAACCAAAACCAAAGCAAACACTTTAACCAATCACAAAGGACATTGATTATCCAGTGAACCAATCAAAGCTCGAGGGAAATACATGCAGCTGACGCAAAGCGCGGGAAAACGAGTGCGAACGAGTCGCGATTGGTTTTGGTTTGACTTCTGATTGGATGAAAAAGTGGCGCGAGTGTTTTTAAGCTAATCGTGTAGCATAGTAAGTGCAAAAGCGTTCACTTTTCGACACTCAAATGAAAACCGCTCTAAACAACGCCAAACAGTTAAAGGAATTAGAAACAATGCCACTGAAACAATCGTGTCATCTCCACCTCAACAAGCTCAGTTCCACTAAACTCAGTTCAATTTAACATCGAACTATGACAACAGAAAAATCTATGAGAATAATTATCAGATAACCAAAACATGGTCATAGTTAAACCTGTTGAGGATGAACACATCTTACCTTAATGTGATCCAAAAGTGCTGTGGCAATTGTGGTGTGCATATCGATCAGCCTCTTCTTTTCAAGCAACTCAGGAAGTGAACTAAAACAGTAACAAGAATATTACTTCACAATGTCATCTACGCCTTAGATATCTTTTGACAACACATTTTACCATAGCCTGCAGTGTAGCCTGCAGGAGTCCGAAAATGGTCACCATGTGTAGGCTGTCTATGATGCAGGCTAATTTTACCACTGAAAGGAAAGTTTGTAAAAAACGGAAATAACAATATCAGCATGTAACTCCACTGTTCTCAGTCAATAACTATTTATAAGACTCCACCACTTTGAATATTCAGGCTATAAAGTGTCTCATGTTGAAGAGTAAAAGTAGCACTTAAATTAAAGCAAATTCATACATCAGATAGAGATATCAGTACATATACCTGACAGCTGATGTTAGTTTAGCTGTACTATCAGCCATCAGTTCACCCATGGCTTCTTCATTACTCTCATCTATTCCCTATCAAAAACAAAAGTCTCCACTATCAAGGTTAAAAATTATTACCATAACATGCTGGCCTCAAATTTTGTTTCCAAGAGACACAATATTTCTGGTCAGAGGCCCCAACATTTATCTCAGCAAATGCTCTCTCTAAGCATGCATGCACAAAATCAAGCTGGATCCAGGATTTTGCGGTTCCAATTTTATACTTCACCCAGAGCAAAGGGCATTCAGTCAGCACTAAATGAAAAATGCGCAGGCTGTGGGCACAAGATTGTGTACCAAAATTGCATTGCCATGATATCTTTCATCCATGGCCGGAATAAATTTTGTTATCACCAAAGACCAAGTCCAATAGCAATTAATGTTTTTGTCATCATTAACACTGAGTTGATTGATGATGTGGATTGATTGGTTGAAAGAACACCACTGGTCATGCATGAACAGAACAAAAAGTATCTTAACAGCTGATACTGAGAGAAACAAACCATGCGAAAACAAGCACAGTTGTTGAATGACAAAACAAGAAATGCTGAACTTGGTTAATTGCAAAAAGTTGTGATCTGTCAGCATCGCAAACATCAGTATAATCAATTTGCATCAGCTAATCACTTGCATTCAACAAGGGCAAATAATCTGATCACTTGTAATCCAAAACTCAAGAAACTTTGCTTGGCTTTGTTGAATCACTGCACCAATCATCTTAGAATGCAAACTTTAAACCCTACCATGACATTTTTTAGTCTCTTGACTTCTTCTTCAGAAGCTCTATATTCATCCAGTTCTTTCTGTATTGACTCTGCCACTGTTGGAAAAGGACTAAAAAACACAAAAGAAAAAAGAATGATTCACTTTTACTAAAATTTCAAGGGCAATAAATTGAACCATGAACACTCTACATTTTCTGGTACATTTTCTTGGTTACTACAGAATGAAGGCAATTCATAAAATGTACAAGTCATTCTTCAAGTGTCAAAATGATAGATACTCTTGCTAAATGAAGAGAACTCATTCCATAGTAACTAAAAAAATGTACAAAAAGTTTTTGTAGTTCTTAGTTTAAGTGTCCTCACTGTAATAGGTAACATCAATCAATCTTACATTTTGCAATTCCTTGGAAATTACAGCAATGAAATATGACAAAAATTATAAACTCCCACAAGTTTTTTGGTTTTCCATGATAGAACATAAAACACCTACCTACAGTTCATGGGAATTCTTTGGAATTGCTTATTACATATCAAGGGTTACAGCCAGACCTTTTTGCACTACATGTACAGAAGGAGAGGTTTAACACCAAAGGTGCTAACTTTTAATCCTGCCCTCCTTGGAAAATGGTACTACTTCCCACTTTTCAGTGATAGGTTTACATTTATTTAAAAAGCAACATGACTCACATATCACTACTGGTTGCAGAATTCTACTAGGCTTGAAAACACCCATGCAAAGGATTCTACATTCAACATTCGTGGCAAGTTTTCTTGTTTTGACAATGTCATCACTTAGGACATAATGATAATGATGGATTTAGTTGATACATAAATATTTGTCCCATCCAAATGTAACACACCTTCCTTTGTGCAATCCCCAAAACTTATCCATAACACTGAGGTCATACGATTTGACTTTAGCTTGTTTGGGATGTCTGTGGTGAGGATCGGCAGGTTCGGGGCTGTTTGGTGTCGACTCCTTGACAACAACTCTGTTCAAGTGCAAATCCTGAAGATATAAGAGAATTTAACAAGCCTGTTATCACCCCATCAGTCATACAACAGCACTTAATACATGCTCATTACAACTGGTAAGCCAGAAAAACAAAAAAAATTGACACAGGCTAGGTTTCTTTTGCATTAAATGATCTTGCCACTTTTGCAACAGCAAAACTTAATATCATTGTTGTAATGGTATGGCACTATCACCCGACAATACTGCAATCACAATAGTAGACCAACGGCATTTGATCATGTGATTTAGGCTGCATAACAACTGAACTTACCAAGACATCATGTACTAAAGCTTGATATGTCCATGTGTGGTGTAATGGAGTACACAGATCCATGTTACGATCTAAAATTACCAACACTGGTCGCTGAAAACTGAAGTTTATAAAACAAATACATAAAGTTACCCTTGAAATGCTTTGACATGAAGGCAAACAAAAGAAATAGCATGTTCCAATACTAGGCATACAGCAATAATTGAAGGCTTTCGTACAAAAAGGGTGTATGTAGCATTTTGGGCCGATTTTTATTTTTTGCAGGATCAAGCTAATTTTTGGCAGACTGACTTGTTTTGAAAAGAAAAGCATTGTTGCGTAATTGATTTTGCTGATTTGTGCTTCATTTTCGAGAAACAGTACGTGCAAAAAAACTCAGTTTTCCGAGCAGCATCTTTTGGAGCAAATCCTTTGAAGGTAGATTTTGGCATGGCGCGAACTTAAACGGTTACTTTCAGCTGCTTTGACAGCACCGTTTTTTTAAAATAGATGTTTTGATTTTTGAAAGAAGTAGAGAAATAGACCGGAAAAAAAAATCAACAGAACTCATATCAAACCAGTTTCACGACAAAACAAACTCAAATCTGGCCCATTCAGCGCCTTATTCAATTGCGCTAATGAAGCAACAGTAAGAGAATTGCATAATCATATGAATAATAAAACTAGCAGCAAATACCACGCTTCAGTGACTTGGTCGTTAAGCAAAACAAAAGGTTTCTTTTGTTTTTCGCTCAACGAAAGATCTCCAAAAGATACTTTTGGAAAACTGGGTTTTTTGCTTACATTATTTCTCAAAAATGAAGCGCAAATCAACAAAAACAATAATTTTATGCAACGATGCTTTTCATGTCAAAACAAATCAGTCTGCCAAAACTTAGCTCGATTTTGCAAAAAATAAAAATCGGCCCAAAATGCTGTATACAACCTTTCTCCACGAAAGCCTTCAATTATTACCAGAATAAGAGTGTAGCACAGAAAAAATTTCCAATCAAAAAAATAATGGTGCTGTTACAAACCTGAACTGCCCAGAAGGAATGTCGGCTGTAAACAGGCTGTTTCTAGAATCTCTCAGATTTTCTCTCAACTTTTTGTCCAGTGCCTAAAACACATACATGTATTATAAAACTTAAAAAACTTTTGTTTTGAAATGCAGCTGTGTTAATATTAATACCATCCATGCATACTAGGGTGACTGAAGGTGGCAACCACATAATTCACACATGAAATTCTGTATCACTTTTAAAATAGTTAACACAACAAAATTTAATATCAGTCTGTCAACTATTTTTAAGTCAAGGGCATAAGATTTTTTAGCCAGAGGGTGCCAGAATTTTCAACTACAACCCAATCATATCCAGGAAAAATCATCACTGATACAGCCTTTTCTTTTCTTGCATTGGTCCAAGATTCGTAATTCTTTGAAAGTGTCAGTTAAGGTTGCAATTAAACGTTTTAAACCGGGTAGGAACAGAACTTGAAAAAAGTGCCATCCAGTCATCCAGGAGCAGTAGATTTTCCTGGCAGGCGAGAAACTTTTTATTCTTACTTCCTAGATGGCCAAGGGCCCAGGCAAGTTGTCAGTCAACTAAATTTAAAAAAGAAAGCTGACTTGCCCAGGGCAAGCAAAATTTGAGAGCTGCTTATCCGAAAGGGAAGTCTTTTTCAAGCCCTGCAGATGGTGGCATGAAATCGTAGCATGTTTTTGACCCACAGCCAGGAGAGCTGGGAGGTACAGAGTATGTAATCTTGCAGACAGTTTACAGGTTATGATAATAAAAAAAATGTATTGTACCTCTGCTACCATTTCTGCAGCATTGCCTTTTGGACATCTGATAATTGGCACAGTGCCTAAAAGAAAACATTGATCCAAGCAAAAAACTTTTAAACCACCCTCTAATTAAAATTCATCTGCGTTTTTGTCAACACTCTGCTACCAACTCAGTGATCATTAAACATGAAAGATAACAATAATATTAATCAGAATAAATTTTTAGTTCCTATGATAATTCTTTAACCTCATCCCCATGGATGGGATGCTAGTCCATAAATTCAAGTATGTTCCTGAATTCATTTAATTCAACTATTGTCTTTCAGCTTAATTGTTTATTTTCCACTTCATTACTGTTTTAGATAATAAGCTTTTGCAACACTATAATCACTATGCTCATGCAAATAAAGCTACTGCTGTTGTTATGTATACACCTAGGTGTAGAGAGGTCCTGTGAGACTAAAGTGTCTTGCTCAAGAACACAACACAGTCCCCAGCCAGGGCTCAAGTCTAGACTGCTTAATTCAGAGTCCAGCGCACTAAACATTAGGACATTGCATCTCTCACAAGTTTTGCAAGGTTTTAACAGGAATAACTGACCTAAAGACACAAGTACACTGAAGAGACTGTCCACTATGACATCTCGAAGCATTTCAATGTCTGTATCCTTTGCATCAGGTCTGTTAAGTGCTGCACAATAAAAGACAATGACATTGTAGTTAATTTTTTATCTCAGTTAATTTTTTATTTCAAATATACATTGTACATGTGGTTTGTGTTCTTCAGGTGAGCTAATTTTTTTTAATACATCCCAGTCCATAATAATAGTTCCTCTAAAACTTTGGAGCACTAGACAAGAGAATGTCGCCATTTAGCAGATGACCTTCAGCCAATGCATGCCAATGGCTCAAAGTGTAAGACATTTCAGCAAATCAGATTGTAGCATTTGCATTTTAATATGCTCGTAGAATTCTTGTAAAAGATAGCAGACTGTCATGACTTATCACTACCACATTCTTACCGTAGTATGATATTGAATCTCTGTCTTGGTTTCTCACTGTGAACATTTCATCTTCCAAAGAAATAAAATTTAAATACTGATCAAAAACCTGCAAAGAAAAAGATACTTTCTTAATTTATAAAATTTCATTTTGAAGGTAAAAAAAAGAATTTTCATGGAAAGTTTTCTTTTCCAACCAAACCCTCCAGACAATACAAAGGAAAGTGCATAAAATACATTTTTTTCAGACAAATTGTGACCAATTTTTGTTGTTTTGGGAAGAAAACATTCCATATTTGATGCATTTTTGTGTTTGAATTGGCAAAGCTCTACTTTGAACAACTCCCTTTAGGGTCAAGAAGGTAAAATTGGCAATATCCTTGATCTTGATTTTTTTTTAAGTTGTCATCTCTGCATCAGGTCGGCAAGGTTCAATGTCCCTCTTGTATATCTGGGTGGAAAGAGGTACATACAGACTGCTGTGTCAGCAGGTAACCATTAGTCCAATGTGCCTCTTGTTTTTAAAAGGACTCAATAATAATATCTGGGAAGTAACATAATACCTTGGTGATCTGAGTGACGCTGTTTGACTGAAGAGCTGCTGTGGCAAGATCCTCTAATCGATGTCTTGATATAGCAGAAATAAAATTCAGGTAGTAGGACTCATATAGTTGATTTCTACAATCCTACAAAAATAAAATAAATAAATGTGTATAGGGTGTTAAGATGATAATTTATTTTCTACCCCTATGGAGAAGAAACACGGATTGTGCAAGGGAGAGCAGGTTGGTGATCTACAGTTATTACCAAGTTATTGTAACAAAATATTAATTACTAAAATCAGGTATATAAGAATTGGCAAGGCGGATTTATTTATTATTTTAAACATAGAAAAAGTTGGAAACCAATGAAAATAATCAAACCTGGCATATTCTTTTCACATTTTCCTCAGTCGGAAGAACAAAATAAATAGCAGGCACTTCAGGTATTGCATCTCTATCAGAATGCAGAAGACTGTGAAAACATGTAAACATCAATCTGAGTTAGTCTGTTGATAAAATAGTACTGTTTTGTAATAAAATGAGTAGTGCAGAAATGGGCTTAAATTGATGCAAGGGATTTTAGAGAAGGCAATCTTAATGAGATGGATGTTACATAGTTTTTGATGACATTACTACAAAAAAATTAAGAATTTCACTACAACATTAAAGCTTTCCAATCCCATTTATCCTTAAGAGTTATTACCAATTTACGGATGTTGCCATCAGTTGGTTAGTATTTAGTCTATTTATTTGAATGTATGTTCCTGGACTAAGACACGGTCAAGGTCCATAAACACATGCAAAAGAAGAACAAGGCCAATATCCAGCCATCCAAACCAAACAAGCTTGCTTGGCAACTGACTCTTTTCTAAGGCATAAAGAACACCATTTTCTTATGAGAAACAGCAGGTAATCCCGAGTAGGAAAGATAGAACCATATTACCCAATCAGGTAGCCAATCACAAAACAAGATTTGACTCACCTTGCCTGCTTATGGAGCCAGCCATACAATAAATTCAAATAATGAATAAAAAAATTGTCACTCTCAAGATGCCAACTGCTAATAATAATTATAAGCATTTATTAAATTATATCTTTTTACATAAAGTTAATTCAACTCACAGATGCAGAGTTATGCCCATTTCACGCAACTCCTTTACATTTAGCAATGGAGAGATAATGTCCTGGCCATATCGATCATAAACAAGAACCTGTATCAATGAAAAAAATTTCCTCAGATTTAAAAGCCCTGCATGTGGACATCTACCAAAGGCATTTGGTAAGCTTTAAATGCAGTCAAAAATAACAAATTGTCTATATTTTCCAAGCTGTGTGAGGCATAATATGCTGTCCTAGTATAAATTATGGTTGATGAATGTGTTGAAGTTCAGACCTAGTGGCTTGGATGCAAGCTCAATCATTATCGAGTTTATTTGCCCATAATACACTTATCTTTGGCTTTCCAGGGGGTTAACCCCTGAGACACCCTTGGGGAAACCTCACGAACATGCCAGGAATAGCACATTTTTGAAAAAATATTTGCCCCTTAGGGTAGGAACATTGTTTGGTTTATGAAAGGAATGCACATACGGAATTTGACATTGGTCAGTGGTATGTCACTTTCAAAATCCCAGATGAACATGTACATGCAGATGAGCGACCTTGCTGCCATTTGTATGACATTTTGTGGAGGTCTTCAGGGTTTATTGCATGTTTGCTCTTCATCACGCCGTTGAACAAAGCCTGAGACATGGTTGGAGAGAAAAAATAAAGTCTGTAATTGCTGACAGTTTCGAAGAACAAGAAAAAAGCGAAAAGAGAAATAAATTTGTCTGCTTCTATTGCAAATGAAGGTATTCTGTCCTCAGCTTAGCCTCTGGGGAAGGGGAAATTGGTGTAAACTTTATGCACTATACCCCAGGTATTTAATAGATTTTTGTTTGATTCTGACAGCAAATCTCCGGTGGTGTCCCGGGGATCAACCCCGAGAAAGCCAGTGATAAGTGCATAATTAGTTGGATTCTTACCTTCCAGACCGGTTCGACTGCGGTTGATTTTGTGAGTGGCTGATTTAGGTTCAGCATACGCCTCAAGGAATCTAAAATGAAATAATTAAATATAATCCCGGAGCTTAATCTTCAAACATTAAAATTTACAAATTTTGTGCCCGTGACAAAATAATAGTCGTGAAATGGATTTCGCTCAAGTTTAATGGATGACCGCATTTGATAGAATTTATATCTATCAAAGAGCGCGATCTTCATGCTTATACTTCTACATCAAGATAATAGATATCATATCTGAATATATATCTGGGTTCACAATAGAGATCTAACGATAGGAAGGTACAAAATATTACTAATTTTTACCTATCTGTCTCGCACGTATGCTGGCCGCCATCTTGAATTTTCCAGGGAAAACGCATGCGTAGTTTCAATGCCTACGTGTCTGCTCGCCCCAGTCTTCCAAGTGCACGCCTCGCTTGTTCTGGAGATTGATTTTCGGGCGTACAAGGACCTGCAAATTAACGCGTTTTAAGGCCAATGCCACACCTCAGGAACTACGTACAGACATGTATATTAAACTATCTCAATTTGTTATGTTGATCCCCTTTTCAAATGTTCTCTGACTGTGCCCTTGTAGTTCTTGAAAGAATTGACCCTGTCACGTGACCGTGTCAATCGTAAAAAATAATTGGGCGGTGTCGCCAGAAATTAAAAGAGCAGATCGTAATTTGGTAACAGGAATGTAATATTTAGCCTCGAATCGAACAAATGGCCCCTCAGAACTGGTTGTAAGTCAAATTGGAGTCCGCTAAATGAGTTGACTCAGAAAGCTGAACACGAAATTTCATCGCATTTCGAAAGCCAGATCAGAGCATAACTAGACAGAGGCCAAACGGTCTTTATTGACAAAACCCTTTCAGTTTTTATCATAACCAAGAGCAGGCGTGCTGGACGTGCCACACAATCCTCCATATACCGGCTGAAAAGGCTGTCTGTCACTCAGGTCACCGGCTAAAAGAAATACACTATATACGTGTTTTCTTTAACATATGATTATTGATAGCCCATTTTTAACAACCTTCGACTCATTGGTGATATATAGGTAAATAAAGCTTGTTTTCTCACTTGCTTTTCTGCCCATTGGCTCTAAACTCAGCCGACCCTGGTTTTTAAAAGCAGTTGACAGGGCTTTCAGGTTAGAAGATTTAAAAAATCATCAACGGATAAAATGGGAATTTTTTTTTTCAAGGTGTGCCTAAACAGGTTGAGGTGGCCAGATAAAGACTCCAATGCTCTCTCAAAATCGAAGAAAATTAGTTTCCATCTCTGCAAATGAAATTTTGTTTTGTTTGTCTACAATCTCTTGGCATGCTTAGGAAAAGAAGTAGGCAAGAATACTGTAAGCTACAGAAAGCAAAAAATATAGATATCTTCATCTCGTGTGAGGCCTGTACCCCTCAAATTCAACCTCACGGATATAAGCCCATGTTTTTTCGCCCCACTCTACCAGGAGAAGCCAAGCATTTTTCGGACCATTGCGGCGGCACCTTCGTTGATCGCAAGTGTCCAAGCAGAGAGGGGCTTGGGACGAGGAAAATTACGAGAAAGAAGACTGTTTATGACCCCTCTTTTATAGTTGCGTTCTCCTGGTTTAGCTGATTGGAGGAGAATGTCAGGCAAAAACCTTCAATACAGAGGTTATAACTTTAATCCTCTACTAAACCAAGAGGACATAACCTGATTAAAATTCCCATTCGTCGAGAGCAGATCACCCGAGATGCCCGCATGCGTAGTAGTAAGGGAAAGCGACCGAGCCGTCATGTACCTCAAGATGTGTGTGTTCTGAGCGAAATGGCCTCTGGAAGAGGCTCTGCAAACCAAGAAATCAAGCAACACTTTGCCACCAAAGAGGGCTGCTATCGATTGCTGGATCTGTCGGTTTATTCGCGACCTACCAAGATCCCATATTCTGTCCAGCAGTGCCATCCAGTGCGCGTGTCCTTTGTAACAGTGAAGGATCAAGGTGGCTGCAACGATCGGATTGCGTTTAATGTCGGGAGAGAATTGTACTTCTATATTTACAAGGGGGTTCGGAAGGTTAGTATGAATTCCTTAGCATATCGAGGATCCGTAAGAAAATAATTTCACGCTTGTAGCTAGGTATGTTTGTTTGATGCTTTTGTGGTGGGCATGTTTTCGTGCACTTGCAGGTTTCGCTTGCTTTGTGTGTTTAAATTGAGCAAAAAGCGGATGTTGTTGTTTTAACCTGCTTTAACTTGTTTAATTTGAATTTCTCCGGCGTTTATGAAATGAACGTGTCGGAGCATTATCTCTATAATTGGAACGTTTGCGTCTTTGCTTTACTGTTATAACCGTTAATAGTTCGTGCCGGGGAAGGGAACTCGACCATTTTGTGAAACTTCCATCGACCAGCATTAACAAGGCATGTGATCTCCACGGACGATGATGTTAAAATAAGTCGTGTGTGACTGTAACTCATGGGATCTCCGATTTGACATTGATTTTTCAATTGCCTAAAGCTCTTTTGAAAGTTATTATTCTGCGTCGGTAAACTTTTTCATTAGTAACGCTGGCCTCTCTATTCTGTATTGAAGTGATCAGTACTTCGAGAAGGTTTTTTTTTCAGGAATCAATATATTTTCGGTTTCTCAGTAAGGTCTTCAGCCAGTGACGGTAATTTCACTAGTTAAGTTCCATTTCGTTTTATGGTTCAAGCGAATCTAAATTTCGAAAAAATATACAGAGAATCCCTTAGAGTGTATTATAGTGGTGTATTTCGTAACAAAATACTAATATTTACAGCCTTTTAAGCCTAATTTAGTTGTTGTGTCGTTGGAGCTGATTATCTGAAGATTAGCTGTACATTATTAAAGTACCGTGGCATGTAACAATTATTATTTTTATATTTAACTGTAGGCATCTATTTTCTTTTTTTGTATTGAAAAGTGACCACTTTTACCAACACCTTTGAAAAGTTCAGAAGCATTTGTTTACATTGTGCATTCAATTTATGCATGAAATCCAATTGCAGTCTCAAATTTAGACAATTACATGGACTGTCTTGTCATCTCAGCATCACGTTTTGGATAATTAAGACTTCATTTGGGTAATTGAAATGTTTTTTTTGTTTTTTTTCGGTCTGCAATTGGTTTATCGCAAAAAGATAGTTATTGCCTACGTGTAGTTATTTCTGTGGTCAAGCTTGACCCAGGAAATTATTTAAAACCCACTAGCAAGTGTGATGTTATTCTAGAATTTTGATGTCTTCATTAATACTCTGATAGTGTTAAACAATCCACTATACGCAATGCAAAACACTAATATACAACAAAGTAAACATGTTATCAACAGTCAGTTATTGATATCTAGACTTGTTATCTTGTGGTTCTTTTTTGACGACTGTCTGTAAATAATTAATTTATTTGTGCATTTTAAAGAGCTGTCTGTGGAACTAATAGAACTCATGTAGTAAAATGACTGATCATTAATCAGCCAACAGGAGGTCTTTCATTCAGTGACCAGTATTTGATTATTACATGTATATGTTGCTATCCTTGTTTTGTTTTAGAGTTTTCAACCAATGTTACAATGGGCTATCTGTTGGCCACTTTGTCTTGTTCTAAACCTATGATATGTGAAGCACTTGAATCCATTTTCCTAACTGTTTATTCCAGGCTGCAGATCTTACAAAGCCCCTTGATAAGCGGCTCTATAAAGGCACCATTCCAACTTGCCATGATTTTAACTTGCTGACACGGTCGTCTGATAGCTTGGAGTTGTTGATTGGGTTCTCTGCTGGGCAAGTGCAGCTGCTTGATCCAGTGAAACATGAAGTCAATAAACTGTTCAACGAAGAGGTTAGTACTCTTAAACAGACAGGGAGGTGCTGCTTTGTTAGTAGGTAAGGTTAAGTCTGCATACAAGCCAAATGGCCCATCAGGCCAGAGCCTATCCCAGTTTCTGTAGCATGAAGCGACTAGCAGAATTGCTACTCCCCCCTGGATGGGATGCCAGTTCATCACAGGGTTACCCCCAGTATTAAGTTGGCCGGTACCCATTTATAAAGCTGGATGGAGAGAAGCACTTTGAGAGTAGTGTCTTGTCCAAGAACACAAAGCGATGTTTCCGGCCGGGGCTGAAACCCAGACCACTTGATCTGGAGAAAAACGTACTAACCATGAGACCACTGTGCCTCCCATGCTTTGATAGTAGAAGGAGATAATTATCAAGCAGCCTGCAAAAAGAGTTGTGTCGGACAAATGGAGATTTTTGAGGAAAATATTTGGGGACACTCAAAGCGTACTGAAACAGAGTATGCTTGTGAGTCATGTTTCGGGGGGGGGGGGGGGGCTAACACAAATGCCAATTCTTCTTCGGAAGGCCAGCCAGAAAATTTGTTTACTTTGCACCCTGTTGAGTACATGTAGCTTAATAAGATGTTCTCCTTGAACTTCAACCTGTCGACAATTTTCTGGACAGAGTGTGCATTCATGCAACCAAAGTGTAGAGGAGCCCTGTGGAGAAAAGTGTCTAGGTTGTGTTCTCCCCACTGATAATACAGAGCATGTGTCAGCTTATGCAATTTCCAAGGTTTTCACTAAAAGTGTTTCCTCTCACTCTTTCAGAGACTGGTGGATAAGACCAAGGTCATGTGCCTCAAATGGATCCCGGGATCAGAAAATTTGTTTCTCGTAGCACATGAAAGTGGAAACATGTTTGTATACAACAAGGAACACCCTCCTGGCATGGGACCTCCACAGTATGCTTTAATGAAACAAGGACCAGGCTATTCAATCCACAGTGGGAAATCAAAGACTACGCGGAACCCAGTTTGTAAGTGGACCATTGGAGAAGGCTCCATAAATGAGTTTTCCTTCTCCCCAGACTGTAAACACATTGCAACAGCAAATCAGGATGGCTTTCTTCGAGTGTTTGACTTTGACTTGCAGACACTGTGCGGTGTAATGAAGAGTTATTTTGGAGGCTTAACTTGTGTTTGTTGGAGTCCAGATGGTAAGTATATCGTCACAGGAGGTGAGGATGACCTTGTGACAGTATGGTCTTTTCTCGAGCGGAGAGTCATAGCACGAGGTGTAGGTCACCAATCTTGGGTTCAAGTAGTTGCTTTTGATCCCTACACTACAAGTGTTAGTGCTGGAGGCCGTGTGGATGACAGTGACGAAGATGAAATTGAACAGAATGGAGTAGCACCATCACATGGTAATACTTCAGTAACTCAAGACGACAAGAACATGACATGTTATAGATTTGGTTCTGTTGGACAGGATACAAATCTTATGTTGTGGGACTTAGGTGATGACGTTCTTAAGCCACAGAGACCTCGTGGCAGGAGTATGCGCACTGCAACTCTTTCAAACTCACATGTACCCACCACAAATTTCCTTTCTAATGGACCAGTTTCACATGAAGTGAATCACTCCGGTAGCGGCAATGCTGTTGCACCAATGTCATTTGACACGCCAAAGAGTTTAACACAAGTACATTCTTTAAGTAAGTCAGTGGAGCACTTAGTTAATATTGGAAATGTTACGCCAGGGACCGTTTTGTGTCCCAGAATGGATGAAGTGTCCATATTAGAACCTTTGGTTGCCAAGAAAGTGGCAAATGAGAGATTAACAGCACTGTCATTCAGAGAGGATTGTATCGTCATGGCATGTCATGAGGGTTTCATCCGGACTTGGGCACGACCAGGTAAAGTGGTAAGTGTGATGCGTGCAGCCATCATGTCTTTCACCGTCTCAGTTTCTGCCACAGGCATTTATTTGACATTTATCTGACATTTTATTTGAGAAAATACAATACTTGTCAAAAAGAGAGCTAATCAGCCAATTTCACTTCATAATACCAAATACACAGTCATACACATCTAAATCACTTTGTCATCCAAATTAAAATTTCAAACATATACATGTTTTATACTGAACCTCTCCACAATGGCCACCTTGGGGACAGAGGAAGGTGCCCGTTGTAGAATGGTGACCATTTATATGGGGAGGTAGGAGTGTAATATGACATCTCTTTTTTTCAGTGAAGCAACATTTCTTTTCTTAAAAAAATGCTTATTTTGGCATATAAATACCTGACACAGTCAAAATATGTCAATAAAACAAAAACTAAATGGAAACAGAGACCAGCAATGCGTGGTACAGTTCAAGTTTGGTAACCTTTTACAATAGATAAATAGGGTTTCATATACAGCGTTCACCAGCAATTGATTTACTAGCCATTGTTGAGAGGTTATTTTGGCAAGCAGGACACATTTTAGTGGCTGTTGCTGTTGTAAAGAGGTTAAAGTAAGAGTGAATGTATGGACTCTCTGCTGGGACCAAAATAAGGTTTGACTGTATTCATTTAGTATATACAAAATAACTATTTTGCATTTGCTTTGGTTCACTTAGGGTGTGCAACCAACCGGGACTGTGGTCTGAGTAAGGATGACAGTGACGACGATGATGATACAGACAATGTACCAAATTCATCATATTCTTTAGCCTGAAGTATCAGTGGTCAAGGATTGAGGAAACAGCTGATATTTCAGATGGCATGCTTTCATCCTGTTGACAGCTCCTAATCCGACCATAATGTCCCTTTCTATAAATAGCGAAAAGGACAACTTGTTGATAAACTAAATTTACGTTGAAAAATGTGACTAAAATATTATTGTTGTTCTTGAATGAGAAAGGTTGAAAAAATATCTAAGAGTTAGTAAGTTAATGAGTTTTTGTAGCTTTGTCACACTATTGCCGAGTACTTATACCACAGAATCCCAAAACAGTGCTCTGAACTTTAGTAAAAAAAAAAAAAGTGTTTGCAACTGTCAACAAACTTTAAATCAAAACAGTCCAGTTAGTCACTTCTTAAGAGAAGGATTTTGCTGAAAGAGGAAGTCTTGTTCGTCTTCTCACATCAGAAGCAGTAGAGAACCAATTTTCATGTAGTTTATTAGTTCTGCCGTGTTGCCTTTTTACAGCAAATAAACATGGACAATTTTAGTTTGCTTGTCAGAGAAGAAAGTAAATTAATAAACTGATATTCACATTACCATAACAAAATGTAAATGGAGAATGAAATGGAATGTCAGCATTTTGTGTACACATCATGTAAAGAACACTGGTTTTTCAGTGGTACAATTTTTCACAAGGTTTGTACAAAGTTTTGTGAGGGTGCAGAGTTCTTATAAATCATCAAGTGGACCTGGAGTAAGCAAATAGTACCAGTGAGTAACGTTTTTGGGAAAAAGTCCGAAATGTTATCTAAGGCAAGCAGAATTTTCTCACAAAGGTCCTGCTGAAATAGAGCACTCGTGTTTTCTGCAAAATTATGTACAAGCCATGATATTTAGATGTTTAGGTAACATGCAACTTGCTTTTGCATACAGCAGCCTGTTCAAGCAGCATGTCACAGGAGGCATCAGTATTCACTGACAAGTAAATACAGGTGTATTGTGCCACACAATTCTTAGCCACAGGTAAATAATTAAGACCAATTTGTAAAGCATGATCATAGTACTATTGACGTAAAGATATAAAACTATTTAACTTGGTTTGAGCTGTACCTCATGATCTTTGGGGTTTTTTTTAACTTTTTTGCCAAAAAACTATCCAAAGAGTTGTCATCTCTAGAAACTATCCAAGCAAACCTTAGTTACTAGGAGCAATGTGTAGTTCAAGAGAAGATCTGTAAACCTTCCACACGAGGTTTTCTTAGTTACCACTGCCCTTCCACCACCCCCTCCACTCCTTTGGAAATTCTAGTTGAGCTCTCAATGCTTACCTTAAAACACTTTGGCTTTTTAAACTCCCATCTCCATGGGAATTGCCGTATAGCTAGTGTGTGTATGCATACTTTCTGGAGCTACGCAATGTAGCTTAATTCTTGAGTGGCAACTGAATTTTACCAGGGAATAAAAAGACCTATTGTACAATATTGAAGTTGCAATGAACATTGTGAGGGCTACTGTTAGTGTCAAAATTGCACATCGGAAAATTTAAACGAAACCCCTTAAGGGACCAATCTGAGTATGACACCTCAACCTGAAAGATACTAATAAGAAAAATGCAAACAAGTAAGAGATTAGTGGCATCAAAGGGAGTACCTTCCCCGCTTCCCCCCACCCAGGAGGAGGAATAAAAGTGGCATGCATGGGAAAGGACATTCAGTGGTTTAGATTTGGACAGTAGTTTCAACACAAGGCCAAAGTGATGGCAGTAAAACGATGTTTTGTATGCAGAATGTGGTTTAGTCAGAGCACATGATAATCTTCAACATTACCATAAATACAAGAGACAAGAAATAAATGGCACTGTGGAGGAAGTTTAGTAGGAGTGAAGTGTTGCCCATCAACACAGCTGATTCGAGCCATTACCTAGACTTAGGAACCATTACCCCTGGGGGGTACTCCCTTATATGAACTATAAAGGTATGTGTGGCCCCAAAGGGTATGGTTTTTCAGCTGTCTTGGTCATAAATAGGGTATAGATTTTGGCCATTTGGTCACTAATGGGGTGTGGTTTTCGCACTCAACTCTTGATATGGGTATGTTTTTAAGAAGCCACTTTTTCATCATTATCGAAAAGAAAACCAACAAACACCCTTCACAAATTATGTTTACGGCAATTTAAGTATTATAAGGCAGGTCTGAAACAGGGTTTTGAAGTTTTGGTCAGGACATAAATAGCAATTTTTTTGTGAGTACCCCCTCCCTCACCCCCCCCCCCCCCCCAGCCACCATGATTGAAATGATAGCAGCCTGAAGTTTCAAAGGTCCCCAAATAACGGCCAAAAGGTATCAAAGTCTCGCGTTATGAGCGTGTCCAAATCAAGTACTTCTTGGAGAAATTTCTCATTCACCAGGAGTTTGCGTCAAAATATTTAAGGGTTTATCTCCGCGACGGTACAGTAGGGCTTACCAGAATTTTACAGTACATTAGAGGTGTAGGAACGATGGGACTTTTTTCAAGCTCTTGTAATTAGATCATGTTGCCGTTTAATTGTTTTTTTCTCCTTTTATTACTGATAAATTAAAAGTATTCTAAAGAGCTAAAGACCTGTAGTTGATTCCCTCATTCCTCAAATTCGCTGGAAACTCGCGTCCTCACGTGTCGTGTCGAGGCTGGCCTTGGGGGAGGTGTCGAACATCCAAGCTGGTCACGTGATAAGGCGTTGAGGAAGTTACTGGCGGCCATTTTGTTTTTGGCAAGAGTGGTCGGTTCTGAGAGCACCGCCATGGATTCCAAGGGAAATAAAGTACTCGTCTGTGATAATGGAACAGGGGTAAGCTCGATTTGTTGCCACATTGCAAGAAATGCGTTGTATCTAATGAATCATTTTGTGCGATTGTTGTTTTGCAGTTTGTCAAGTGTGGATTTGCTGGGTCGAACTTCCCAGCGCACATCTTCCCTTCGATGGTGGGTAGACCGATTATTAGATCAACAGCGAAAGTGGGAGACATTGAAGTAAAGGTGAGTGCTTCAGTTTGTATAATAATTCCTTAGTCTTCACGGCCTAAGCTCTGTTTGTGTTTAAAAGCTAAGACAGCCAACCCTTCATAGCTGGTCTTCCTGTCTCGTTTTGCAGGATTTGATGGTTGGCGATGAAGCCGGGAAACTGAGACACATGTTAGAGGTGAATTATCCAATGGATAATGGAATTGTTCGAAACTGGGATGACATGAAACATGTGTGGGACTACACGTTTGGAGAGACCAAGCTTAACGTGAATCCCAAAAATTGTAAAGTGAGTTAAAATATGTTGTACAGCTGAAATCGAAGTTAATCTTACTTTTACTCTTACTTTCTAAACTGTTGTTTTGTTAATCTGCTGTTTTGTTAATCTGCTTCAGTTACAATTTTTGTTCAGTTTTCTCATAGAGTCTTTTAATTTAGGTTTTACTCACTGAACCGCCCATGAATCCCATGAAGAACAGAGAGAAAATGATCGAGGTTAGTAAACCCAGCTTGGTCTTATTAAATTTAGACACTTTAATTTATTGTCCTTTTAAGTGAGATTTAGCTGGATTATTAAATTGTTTTGAAGGTTACACTATGGCCTATGTACAAATATTTAAACCATTTTTCCAAAAGGATTTAAAAAATAAAAATAATAAAGTTTATCGTGCTTGTTGTTGCCAAAAATATGCTGTCGCAAATATTTAAGTGTATTAAGCTTATTAAGTTCAGTTAATGTTGTATTTAGAACTAGTCAATTACTTTTAATTTGTTATAATTGTGTGGTGTAGTTATAAATGGTGGAATATCACACTTTTTAAATGACCCAGTTATGTGATAAGCATTGCTTCCATATTTGGTAACAGGAAATACACTTTTAATTTATACAGAATTTTTGGGGCTGAGATTTCAATAGACCGATCTCAATATATTAAAATTCAGCCTAACACTATAGACCTCTGCACAAGGTTCTGGGGAATAAACACCTCAAACTCTGTAGTTATTTCCCAAAGCCTTGTACTGAGGTCTATTGTTTTAGGCCTATTTGATAATGGGGGAAAAAAGTAAGCTAAATTTTTAGTTTAATCATACTCTGTACAATGTTTTGTTCCAGACAATATCCATACTTATTATTTGCTCTGCATGTTATCAAGACTCTCACTTATATCTTGACTATTTAAGTAAAGCCCAGTCAGTCCAGCATTTTTCTTTAGGTTTGTTTGTAGTAGACCGCCTTTAACCTGGCAACTGACTCTCATGGCTGGCTTGGAAGTGCAATTAAAATAATCAACATCTCAAAGTTTGAAAATGATATTAAAAAAGATTCCTGTCGTTGTGCAGACAACCCCTTGAATAACCAGAATCTTAGTTAGCTACAATGGTATAAAGTATGTTACTCGACCTTCCATTTAATCTCCTGAATGATGGCAAGTGTCTTCTAGCCCAGTGTCCCCGGGAGGTTATGGTTAAAAGTAAAAGTGATGATGATGGCAAGTGTTACTCCGTTATTTACTTATATGATTTCTTGTTATTGTGTACAGGTCATGTTTGAAAACTACCAATTTGAGGGTGTTTATATTGCTATCCAGGCTGTTTTAACTCTGTATGCTCAAGGTGACGCCTAGTGTTCCAGCAGGACAGCAGTTACAGCTGAAATTCTTATTTCTACAATGCATGAGTAACTTGTAGCATTCTCTGCATGTGTCGTCTTCAAGGTCGACGTTGTGTATTATTCTCTCTCGGTTTTTTTTTTTGTGTGTGTTCATATACAGCTGTACCCTTTCACCTGTTTCCTCTTTGTTTGTTTTCTTTTTTTGCAATTCTACAATTTTCATGTTAGGGTGTACCGACTTCTAACTAGGTTGTAGGCAGTGTCAACTGCTGTAACAAATGTTGTTTACTCTGACAATGGACTTGCAATGTTTAAGACATCAGCTTTGCAAAATCAATTCTCTGTGGCAGTTAATTCCCTTTTTCAGTGTAAGTTTTTAATAGTCTAATACTTTATTAATCATTGAAAATTGTCCTCATTTGCAAGGCTTTTCTTTAACATTTACTTCTTGTTGTTATTTGCAGGATTGCTGACTGGCGTTGTGATAGATTCGGGTGATGGAGTGACTCACATTTGTCCAGTGTACGAAGGCTTTTCTCTTCCACATCTTACAAGAAGATTAGATATAGCTGGACGAGATATTACCAAGTACCTCATCAAGGTACACCTCTTGGATGCAAATTGTCCTATATGAAGTGATCAGTAGTTTTGCCTGGCTGACCAACTGCTTCAAATATGTGTGATCTCTCCTGCAAAAACGCACACTACATAAATCTATTCAAATGGCTAACAACCATTCACTCGCTGTTTGTCATTCATTCAAGATCAATAGGAGGCCATTTGAATGGCTGGGGTTACCCATTCAGAAAAATACTCAGCCATTCAAATGTTTGCTGCTATTCATTCTAAAAAATATTCATCCGTTCAAATGGCTGAGGTTACGCTTTTATTTTTCCACATCTATATTTTGGCCACTAATTTACCAGTATGAATGGAAATGCTATTGTTAAGTCCAAAAGATTATTAAAGTAGGTATGAGGAGTGCTGCTTATAGCCTTGGCTACATGCATGCTATTTTAGGTTGTAGATACACGTACAATTCATGTTCATATATAAGGCATTTAAGTTTAAAGTTCAAATGATAAGTCTGTATTCTTCTTTGACAGCTGCTTTTGCTCAGAGGGTACGCCTTCAATCATACAGCTGACTTTGAAACTGTTCGGATGATGAAAGAGAAGCTCTGTTATGTAGGGTGAGCAGAAATTCCTTAGAAAGCTGAATGACAAATATATTGGCTAGCAGACAAATGTCAAGGACAATAAGATCCACCAACAATATTGTTATTTTATTCTTGAAAAAAAAATTTTTTATGCTTGATAAAACAACATTTATATATCTAATTTACTTCAATTTTTGTAGCATGCACACTCAAATACATAAGCAACAAGCTTAAAGAAGCTGTCTTTGCCAAGGTCAAAAGTAAGCATCAATGCTGGGTTGGGATTTGAAGAAGTTTTTCTTGAAGTATCAATTTAAATCTTTTGAGCAAAAATAATATAACTTTAACTCAGCTTAACTACAAATTGCAGTGGTATATTATTAGTTGGCAGTTTCATCCATCTTTTTCTGATATTCGGTTTGTTTGTTTGCTTAGATACAACATTGAACAAGAACAAAAGCTGGCTTTGGAGACGACTGTTCTTGTAGAACAGTATACTGTAAGTGAACAAGAAGTTGACATTGTATCATCTTTACTTGATGGTAGCATCAAAATAATATAGCTTAGATGTTAGGTTTTTGGCAATGTGCATTTTAAAGAAACATGGATAATGATATTCATTTTTCTTTAATAAATCTGTGTTACTATTAACTTCTGTATCAAAGATATGTACAATATTATTCACAAACCTCTAGTTGCATGTATGTAATAAGCAAGCCTTTCGAAACTGCAGGACTGTATCAACAGCAAATGGTCATGACATAAATGGAACTTTGTCTCATAAATAGCAAACTTCAGGTGTAAAGCAGCAAATTGGCATAACTGGGTTAGTTTCATTCATGAAACAGGAGTTGTAAATGGGTTGCGTGTTCATCCAAGTGGTATAACAAGTTTTGTAAGGCAAACAGAACAAAATCGTTTTGGACATAATATGTGCAAACTTTACCATTATCTGTAGCCCTCTTAGTACAGATCCGTGTATAAAATGTATTCCTGTACACATTTCAGTAGGCTCACTTGACCTACATTTGGTGGCTCTAATGTTAATGTTACCAGCTGCCACTAATTTAAAGGACAAGAACATTTTCTGCCTGTTAAACAAGGGAAAGCCCAGGAAAATTTGAGGATCTTCAAATTTTAATAAGACTGCACAAGAGTTCATTAAAGTGTGGGAAACTTGGCAGTTAAACTCCTCCTAAAATCCTCGATCTTGTTTAACCCTGGTTTTGTTTCCAGCTCTTATCACATACAAAGTAATTTTTTGTATTATTAACCATTAGCTCCCAGATGGACGAGTGGTGAAGATGAGTGGAGAGCGATTTGAAGCACCTGAAGCTCTGTTCCAACCCCATCTTATCAACATTGAAGGAGTGGGCGTGGCAGAGCTTCTCTTTAACACTATTCAGGCAGCCGACATTGACACCAGATCAGAGTTTTACAAGCATATTGTACTGTCTGGTGGTAGCACCATGTATCCTGGCCTACCAAGTAGACTGGAGAGAGAAATCAAACAGCTGTATCTGGAGAGAGTGTTGAAGGGAGATACTACAAAGTTGTCGGTATGTAACAGCTTGCTGAATTTCCCTCTGCACTGGCTGATTTTGGGGAGGACTCCAGAGGATTTTATTGAACCAAAATGGGGCGGGGGGCACAAAATTCTGTACCATCCTCCTATTAGGGTTACATTTTGTTATGTTACTGTACTTTTTTCGTGGGCAAGACAACTATATCAGTGGCTGCTGAACATACATGTAGGTTACTTGTTACTTGACAGAGCTTGACACTAACACTTAACTGCTTTCCATATTGGAAAGTAAATTTACTTCTGGGAAAGTAAAAAATCGAAAATGAACCAAAATACTTTCCCAATCTGGGAAGTAAATTTTGGGCTATGCTGGAAAGTAACTTTTAGGCTTAACAGGCTTAAGTGAAAAATGTGCATATAAAAAGTACTTAAATGATAAAAACAACCATCCAACAATGATTTTCTGTCGTCCAAAGGACAAGCTTACACCATTCTAGCATTTACCAATCCGTCATATTGGGAGTATCGAGTGAGCTGCTGAATAGGTCTGGTACGATAAATACTATCATGTCGTACAATGTAACTGAATCCATGCTACGATACTGCACTCCATTTTGGAAGGTTAAATTTTGAGATGGAAATCTACTTTCCAAAGTGGAAAGTGGTGTAAGAAGTTAGTGTCAAGCCCTACATGTAATTCTCACAAACAGTTTTTGTTCATAGAAATTTAAAATCCGAATCGAAGATCCGCCCAGGAGAAAACACATGGTATTCCTCGGTGGTGCTGTGTTGGCCGACATCATGAAAGACAAGGACGGATTCTGGATGACGAGGCAGGAATATCAAGAGAAGGGTCTTAAAGTTCTAGAGAAGTTAGGTGTAAAGGTTGGCTAGGTAATTCAACAAAAGGCATATAGATCTTTGTTCACTTTAGGAAAAAGGCAGGAAAAGTTCAAATTGAAATGATGACTAAACTTCTTGAAGCAAGCTCTCTTGATTGATAATGTTATGTCTTCAATAACAAGCCCGTAATTGCATGCTTTGCTATAATTTTAAAAAACCTCTCATCTCCAGACACAAAGAGCTTCTATTTGACCCTTTTAAGCCTTGATGTTAATGTACATAAATGCTGTTCACAGGCCACTCCCTATCAAGTTGGAAGAGTGCAGTTGTAATGTTAACAGAACAAATGTTGGGTGATCATTGCACGGGTGTCTTAAAGTAGTGATGTATTGATACAGAGTTAGATATTACTTATTCTTACAGCTGAAAGGGTCAACCAAAAACTCTAAAAAAAAAAAATGAAAGAGACTGTCATGTTCCTTGGACAACTTCTGTACTTGTACAAGAGTAGGTCATTGTCGTTAGGACAGACAGTAGCCTGGTTCACACTAGCAAGATAATGAAAAGGTCAGAGAAATGAACAATAAGAAAACGCTGTCATTTTGTCATGTTGCAAAATGTCCCTGACCGGTGATCCAGTCTGGATTAAATGAGAAAAGAAAAAGTTTTGATATTACAGAGATGTAGATAACCTCTGAGAGGCATGAATAGTTACAAGCTTGATGTTTTAGCAGGAAATTTAGAATGGTATTTTTTTGTTTTGTTATTTGGTCCATTGTACTATGTGCCTGCTACTGTACATTCCTTTTATATGGACAACAAAAAATGTTAAAATCATTACTTGCATTCTCTTTGGACTTTTTTTAGTATTTTTCATTGTTTGTTGCTTTGACCGAAAGAATAAATATAAATAAAGAGTTAAAGTAATTTTCATACATATTGAGTGGCCTTCAGATTTTTCACTGCCTATTTTAAGCCCAGGTCTGGGTTGTTCAAAGCCCAATTAACCTAACCCAGGATCAACAAGAATTTCGATTTCAGTTTTGTAACTTTTCAGTCAGTCTGTCAGTTTTTTGTTTGTCCTTCTGTTTTGAGTTTGTGTAATCTCAAACTGCACAAAACGTAAGCAGGAAAAACATGTTTATACCAGCAAAATTCATACGTGTATTATTGTTAATCCTGGGTTAGTGTTATACGGCTTTCAAACAACCCAGCCTAATTCTTGATTGTTTTCATCAAACCATTCAGAAACCAACCATTAGTATGAAGCTTTGAATAGACCTTATTCACAATAGGCACTGTGGTGTTTTCTTTCAATTAACATGCAAATTAGCCATGCGGTCTAGCAGGAGGTAAACAGTGGAAAGAAGACAGTTCTTGGAAAATCAGCTTGTTCCAATAGTGTAACATTTGTGCAAAAATGATTTTGACAGCCAAGTTATGAAATACTGATATCATTGCTGTGAAGTATTTTTAATATTGTTAACAAGTAATTTGTTTTCTAGAAATGCACATGTAAATAAAGAGTAATTTATGCTAAAAGCATAGCATGGCTTCGTAAAATGTATGTGAGGTACATGTAATAGGAAACCAGTTGATTTGAACTTATTTGCCCCTGAAGTAATCATGAGCTTAATGTAATTTAATATGAAAACAACGGTGGCTATTGTGAATGAGGTCTGTTGTCTGAACAGTTCCTTCCTGTTTGACAATTCCATAAGAGTCAAGAATAGATGCTCCATGCTGTTTTATCACTTGAACAGAACACAGTGTCTTTTCACTTATGAGAAAATAGTTTTGAGGCAAGGTGTCTCTTGAAATGATCAAGTCTCTTAATTCTCCTAAGTTTTTTGTTTGAGTTCTATTAAAAAAGATGAGAATTTAGAACTTGCTCAGATCATGGGACTAACAGGGGTTTTATCTTCCTAAGATAAAGCGAAGTAGCAGAATGGATTTTAGACAACAGTGCACGGTGGCACTACAAACAGCACCAGTATTTTATTGCATTAAGGTGCTGCAGATGCAGACACAAACTTGAAGAGAGCTTGGATTTCTTGTTTGTGAAGAGTTTGTGGACTGTACAGATTAGTTTCTTATTCGTTTGTTACTAAAAAGATCATTCTAAATATTTTGGTAAAGTAGTATTTCCTAGTTCCCTTGATAATGCTAATTACTCATGTAATGTTGTCACTCTCGATTCTCCATGTGAAGGATCTTGATAGATGTGAATGCCATGTCAAAGAGAGAGCTGGAAATTAAATGTTTTCTACCCGGAAGTGTTTTTGCTTCTATTGATAGGTCGAACACTGGTCTTTGTCATTGTGTTTTTTTTTTTTTTTTCATGAACAGGAAACTATTCTAACAATGACTCCCTCAAGTTGTACAAACAGGTGTCAACAGAATTAAATGCGGGGGGGGGGGGGGTGGGGGGCAATAACCCTGCGAAGGATAAGCATCCTATTAAAGGTGCAGCAAAATATTGTTACTCTTCGTCACTTTGCGGCCCAGCCTGATAACCAACCTAGACTTGAAGACAGACCCGACATTTTTAGTTCCTTAACCGTTCCACTAGACCTTTCTTGATCAGTCATAACACAAAAAACGTCACTAGGACTTGCATTTTAGAATCGCGGGGGAAGGGGGGCGGACTGGAGCAAAAATGCTCAATAACCTAACAGGTAGCACAAAGGCTCCAGCTGTGGACCTTTTGAGACCGAGCACCAACAGAGGAACCCAAACCGCCTTTTAACCCCTAAAAGTACAACGAGCACCCCACTCCTTTTAATATGGGAGTCTCCCGCCCCCCCTCCCCCCCGGATTGGGTGTCAGAGCAGGTGAATGCTGAAATAAAAGCTGGGATAAGCACAGGAACAGTGGATAAAAGGCAGAGGGTGCGCGTGGAAAACGCCCTGAAACGCATAATAGGCTGATTTAGCAAGAGAACGGGAACGTCACTTGACGACGACGCGCGCAGTACAAATACCCAAATATGGTTAGATGACGACTGCAGGGCGCGCGGAATAATCTGGATTCTGTTCTAATTTGACCATATTTGGGTGTTTGTTCTGCGCGCGCCGTCGTCAAGTGACGTTCCCGTTCTCTTGCTAAATCAGCCTAATACAAGAAGTAAGGAATTCTCAATAGCAGAGCTTGCACTCGAGGACGGAAAACGAAACGAAAAGAAATATTTCCACAATGGGACTTCTGTTTTCTAACTATCCAAAACACAAGGACAAGCAAGACGTTTATTTTATTTATACTATGAAAAGAACTGCAGTTAAAGCAAGACAAGTTTCCAGTGACTATGGACATCCAAATAAAGCTCAGTGGAGAAGGGCGAAGCAGTAAATTTCGATTTCAAAAGAATCCTCAAGCAAGTAACACCTTAGGCGTTGTCGTCAGAAAGTTCCTCGTATTGGTCATCTCCGTAATAAGTAAGCGGTACAGCGCCAGATGGATCCATCACGGATTGCATGGGAATCGAGTCAGCCACGTCACCTTCATAATAAATTTCCTCGGGATTATCCGTTTCCTCGGCATAACTTGTGCCCTCGACATAGTCTGTGCCCTCGGCATATAACTCTCCCTCTCCAGGGTAATAACCCATTTCCTCCGGGTAGAACATTTGCTCGCCTTCAGTAAAGAACATTTGATCGGGATCATACATCTCTTCGGTAAAGAACACTTGATCTGCAACAGGAATCAGTAGGGAAAGGGTTGATTTTAAACGTGCTCATGTACGAGCTAAAAATAAAACTTTTCATAACAAAACTCAGAAACTCTGTTGAAATCTGACGATTCGCTCAAGACGCATAAATAATTAACAGTCGTTATATTGTGCCAAACGTTACCACCTGACGAGGAATGTTTGTCACGTAGAACTGACCCCGGGGATGACTCCCAAGGTCGGGGATGCTCCTCGGAAAATTTGGATTAAGGTGATTTCTCACATTGTATTGTGCATCCTTACTGCGCATAATTTATGGCGTCATTTGCGCGCGCTCGTGCACGCGCACATTGAAAACATGGCGGATTTGCCTTGACATTGAGTTCTGTCAGTTGAAAAATGGCTATAGCTCACTGACGAGCACGGGCACCCCAAATTTTTTTTCCGGTCATTTTAATCAACCAATCATTAGCTTTGCGTGAGAAAAGACTTGCCTGATTTCTATTGTTGACAATTGAATAAATAAGGAAAATAGCAGCTGGACTGTAGTCTTTTCTATTTTGCAGGTTGATAGCCGTGGCAAGCAATTTGGTTCCAATATTTTAACAAGGATTCAGCTGTCTGTCAAAATTAAACTTAAAAAGTTTATTTGTGTCCGACACAAGTATTGACTGTATTTTGAGGCGTGTTTTCATGAGTCCGGGCTCACAAAGAGTATACAATAACTTGGAATGCGTTCTTGTAATAAGCACTAATGGGAATTAATTAATTAATGCTAAAATGGGACATTTTCAATGCCTCACTGCTCCTTAACGAGCATGGGCACCCCCCCCCCTTTTTATTTTATCATTAAAGTTCTCATATGGTAAATACTCAGTGAGCAAAGTTTGAACAAAAATCTATTGACAATTTTATTTCAGGGGAATTACATTAAACCCCTAAAGGAGATCAATCAGGGCGTGGCTCAAGCTTTATTTGACCCCTAAAAGATACCACTTAAAACCGAATAGGCTCTATTACCAGCCACTGTTCAGGAAAGAAAACATAACAATAAAGCAAGGCTGATTACTACATAGAAAGCTTAACGGGACAACGACATGATAGAGTCCAAAGTGAAAGCCAAGAATTGCAACCGAGGACAGCTGTTTCGTGCTGGCGAGACTCAACCAGGTCGAAACAGCTGTCCACGGTTGCAATTCTAGACTTTCAGTTTGGACTCTGTTATGTCGTTGTCCCGTTAAGCTTTCTACGTGGTAATCAGCCTTGCTTCATTGTTATGTTTCTATTTTTAGCTGATCAGATCTTTTACAGATCCTACGTACACCGGTAGCATTTTCGTTTGCGGTCTCTTGCATCATTGTATTCAGGAAAGAGATCCGCGCAAAGCTGACCAGAATCGAGAAACCAGCGGAAACCAAGCCTAAAAATGGAAATGAGAGCGTTTCTTTTAATGATATTTCTTCGAGTGCAGCCGAAAAGATACTCTGAAAGCTAAAAATGGTGGCGTTTCGTCATCAACACCCGAAGTTAGAGACTAGAATCCCTTAATTTATACCCCAAGCGAGACGACGAGAATCCTCGGCACTAACGTTATCATCCTACAACCTGACGTCACACAAAGCCGCGACTATAAAGACTTTGACCGGACGAGCGCAACTAGTTTGTGACACACCGGACAGCTTACGTGACGAAAAAAGATATCTTGAATGTGTTTTTTAACAACTAAAACGCTGACTTTATTAGACAAAACATTTATCGACGCAGCGAACAGGAACGCAACACCTGTTACTAGTGACTATAACTTACATTAAGGGCACTTCTGAAACCATCTCACGGATCCTACAGCCCTACAACATCCGTGTAGCCCACAAACCTACAACTATCTTACGACACTTGCTGACCAACGTTAAAGACAGGGAGAACCTAACAACAGACAGGGAGCAGTTTACAAGATCAAATGCTCCGACTGTCAGGCTTCCGACATTGGCGAGACTTACTCAACACAAACGATGAGCCACGAGAAATAGTGATGCCAACAATCACATTGCTGTACATTATCAACTGACAAACCACAACTCTGCTCAGTGCTTAATCTACAGTACAAACTATTTTCAATGACTGACTCTGGAAAGCTGGTACACTAACTTAGAACAAACGCCTCTTAACAGATGTTAACAACTACCGGCGCCTAAACGACCTATCCTCGACGGAAACGAAACCGACGAAGGGACTTCTAAAAGACCGACTTAATTTGACTAACAATAGACGGACCTAAAACCGACGAATTTGACTAACAATAGACGGATCGAAACCGACCAATGACTGATGACAAACTTTACACGAGTCTTTCAGCCAATACCATCATGGCTAAACTGACCAATCACTTTCAACGGACCAGAGTTATAGCATCATCGACTGACAAACACCGCGTATTCACTTGACTCCGAAGATGACTTCCGCTCAGGTTGTCGAAACGTCAGTCACCAACAGCAGTTCCTTTCAAAACTACCCTCACCCAGACGATCACTCTAAACGAACTACTGATACTCCTGGGTTGAAACCATTTATTACTATATACGATTCACTTACCCTGATATGCAAATCCCTCCTTCTTTCCGCAGCATTTTCTGCACAGTTTCCTCAGCATCAGACTAACAATGACCAGCAGAGCTATAACAATAACACTCGCAGAGAGCATCAAAAGCATGGTGTCCCAGGCACCTTTTTTGAGGTCGTTCAGCAGGTGCTTGGGTGTGGTGAAGCGCGTCCATTTGGTTACACTGCACTTGATCCCGTTACCCTTGTACCCTTTTGGACACTCGCATTTGAAACTGCCAGGCGTGTTGCGACAGTAGCTTTGTTTGGAGCAGTTGTGCCTCCTAACTTTACACTCGTCAAGATCTGTTGCAAAGAAAAGCAGCATTCACATAACATTGCTATTATATTCTGGGAGACGTGCGTGGTGCCTTAAATTCTCGTTCCCATGGCCTTTTTTGCGTCTCTTAGCCGGCGGAGATTTCGTTATTTGTGCCGAGGCCCCGCCCATTAAGAGAAGGAAAGAGGCTATGGGGACGAGAATGTGTGGCTACTGCCAGTAGTATGATGGAGTCTGGAGCGAGTGGTCTGGGTTCACGGTCCATAGAGGGTCCTTTATCGGTTCTTAATTAAACAAAGAAGATACTTCTCTTGCAGTCCCTCTCCCTCCACCCAGGTTGATGACTGGGTACTTGCAAATTAAATGTTGGAGGGAGTAGTTTCGTGATAGAGAGTATCGATGTAGACTAGCAGTAATTACCACTTCACCTGGGAATGGGAATATTTTAATTAATCCATCAAAGGCTACCAGCATTCTTGTCACACTGTCAACACACAGGCAAATAATTAGTCCCGGGGGATGCAAAAAAGGGACCCTGACAAGACCAATCAGACCCAAGGTCAAATCCCAGCTCCAGTATTTTTACTGCACTAAGGGTTTTTCTTCAGGTTCTCCGGTTCTCGTCCCTTCACCAGAAGTTCGACTCTATCGAGAATTCCAGGGACACAGGTTTGTCAGAGTTGAAACTGTTCAGTGCTATCCTCATCAAGCAACTCTGATAGACTGACTGACTGTCTGACTGTCTGACTGACTGACCGGCTGCCGCACTGACTGACTAACTGACAGACAGACAGACAGACTGACTGATTGCCTGACTGACTGACCCACTGACAGACTAACTGCCTGACTGACTGACTGCCTGACTGACTGACTGACAGACTGACTGACTGACTGACTGACCGACTGCCGGACTGACTGACTAACTGACAGACAGACAGACAGACAGACTGACTGATTGACTGACTGACTGACTGACTGACCGACTGACAGACTAACTGACTAACTGACTGACTCACTGACTCACTGATTGATTGATTAATTGATTGATTGATTCAAATAACTATGTAAATTATTACTTTATAATTATTGTTGTTCCTGAAAAGCCTCATTGGGGAGGTTCAATAAAGTATTCATTCATTCATTCATTCATTGAATTATTGATTGATTGGACTGCGTCTTTCTTATTAATCTGTTAATCACTTTAAGTAATCAATTAAATCAAGTAAATTTAATTTAAGCATTACAAACTTCCGACCTTTGCATGTTTTGTAACCATCAGGAAGAAATCCATGATCACATTCGCACTTGAAGGATCCCGGAGAGTTGAAGCATTTCATGTCTCCCTCGCAGAGCTGTGCATTTTTATCCGCACACTCATCAATATCTAACAACAAAAGAATAAAAAACTTCCAGCTGGAAATGTTACGACTTTTCGTTTCAGTTAAAAGTCTGATGAATTTCAGTATTTTCGTTCCACACTATAGACTACCACATTATTTGCAACCTGCGATTTCCTCGACGAATTTTCCTGCGCAAGTTGTGGCAAATTCCCACTTTTTAATTTGCACTTCTATTTGACGCTAATTCCACCACTTGACAACAGGTTGCAGACTTTTAGAGCAATTTACAACTAGCGCTTAACTGGACACTTTTTGATCATTCTTAGCAGAATTTTTTGCACTTCTTTGTAATGCTATTTCGACTAGCGCAGCCTCGCAGATTTTACAAAATTTGTGATATGTCGTTCAAGGCTGGTTACCATATTATGACCATTGCAATCGCGACTACCTGTTTTCATACGATCGTCGAGATAGAGCTTAAAGTTATTCCCCAGTATTACATTGCGCATCGCTACTGCGCATAATTTCACGTGTGATTATCGCGCGCGCATTAAAAAATGGCGGCTTTTTCTTTACAGCTGGACCTCGCCATAGAGGTAAATCATCATTTTCTCGCAAACGAGTGTGGTGACCTATCATTTTTTTGTTGTTGTTTTGAATTGAGTAATAAATTTCTCTGTGTAAAATAAATATGGACCAATTCTCAGTGTAGAACAAAAAGCAACCGTCGGAAACGTGAATTTAGCAAGCAATCGTGACTGCAATCATGGTGCTATTATAAGGATTTATATGGGTATAAACAAGGTGCTGTTGCTCCTAAACGAACATGGGGACCCCTCATTTTTATTTCAAAATTTAAGTTCCTATAATATAAACAATCAATAGGCAAAGTTTCACAAAAATCTCAGTGCAGGTTCTGTTTCAGTGGAATGACCTTAAATTTATCTCCAATCATTGTCGCAGCAATCGCTAGGATCACTGGAGAGTGACTGCCATAAAATCGCAAGGATTGCTGAACTATTTTTACAACGATCTTAGAGATCTTATATAACAGTACAGGAATAAATCGATTGCATAGATATCGCGCTGAATTTGAATAGACCTTATCAAACTCATTAATAATTCATCAAGTTAAAACAAAGAAAATCGCAACTGTGAAGGAGGTTTGGATACCCGGTCTTAATTAGCATAAATTTTGACTATGTTACCTCTCCGTTTACTCTTTAGCTTTTGTTTCAATTGAGAAGATAAATCAATCACTCGAGACAGTGTTTCATCGGTTATCCAAACACCTCGAATTTCGTCAAAAATACTCCGCTGCGTGTCGTATTTTTAACTCTCCTCTCGGTGTTTGGATATCCCGATGAAACACTGTCTCTCGTGTTTGATATATTACCTGAATAACATGTTCCTGGAGTTCCGTCGTCTAAACCCATTGATTGAAAACAAATAAAAATAAAGCACCCACCTTTACAGCTATTTCCATCCTTTCTGTAGTGCGGTTTACATTCACAGCTGTAAGTGCCTGGATAATTCTGACAAACCATGTTCTTTCCACAGGGGCCTTTCTTTGGCTTACACTCATCAATGTCGTGACAAACGCGCGTTGCGAGATTGTAACGGTATCCTTTCTCCTTACAAATGCATTCAAAAGAACCGACAGTGTTTTTGCAGGTACTATTATCACGACAAATTTTCGAATTTTCTTTGCATTCATCGACATCTACAGAAACAAAAAAAAAAGTTCCAATGCAAAACCAGAGTCGGGGACGGTGCATGTTATTTTGGGCTCCAAAGCACCCTTAGCAGCAGTGCAAACCCATATTAGACATAGAACGTCCTGAACACAATTGAACTGGAAAGTAGTGAATCGTATAACTCTAAAGTAATTTTTAGTACTGGAAAAAAGTATTGAAGTATTTTCTTGTGAACATTAGCTCTTTAAGAGAAATGGTGGTAAAAAATAAAAGTGACATGGTGGGATTCGAACCAACGACCTCCGGATTAGAACACTATTGCCCTGCCGACTGAGCTATAAGGTCAGGCAAAAGTAGGTCGTGGATACGTGAGGCGCAAACTCGTGGCAAGATAGATAGCGAATGTAGTATTGCGACACGCAGCTTTGATATTAGAAGTTGGAAATTTGGGTAAAATTAGGAAAATGTAACATACTGACCAACGCAGTTTTTTTTGGACTTCTTGAAACCTTTAAAACAGTTGCAGCGGTGGCTTCCAGTTAGGTTTTCACATTCGGAGGTGGTTTTATTGCACGTGTGAGAACCAGTCTTGCATTCGTTGATGTCTTCACATTTATCAGTAATGCTATGATACCGGTAAACTTCCACGCAGTTGCACACATACGAGCCATTAGTCAGGTGTGTACAGTTAACATCACGAGGACATGGGTTTGGTTTGCATTTATTGACATCTGATGCAAAAAAAGCAGTAGTGGTAAGACAAATAACAATAATTAAGGAGGGAATACTTGCTCGCAGGGATGGTGATGTGGTGAGAGTGCTCGCCTGCCACCAATTAATGTGACCCGAGTTCGATTCCGGCCCGGTGCCATATGTGGGTTGAGTTTGTTGTTGGTTCTCGCCTTGCTCCGAGGGTTTTTCTTTAGGTTCTCCGGTTTTCCTCCCTCCACGAAAACCAACATCTCCAAATTTCAATTCGACCAGGATGGAAGACCCGCATGAAAACCAGCTAAGGCTGATGTGGTTTCCTCTCTAAATATTGTAATTTATTCGCTTTCTTATAACTAACAAACGAACAGTGGATTACGGCAAATATGAAATTGATTATCCGTTAATAATAATGGTCCAAGGGAAAATGATATTTTCTCTCTATTGCATAACAACTACATCGCGTTAAGCCAATTAAGTTTATTTTGGGAAGGCTGGCGAGAAGCGACAGTTACAAAGTAAACATTGCGTTGGAGAATTCAAAATAAACGAGCTCAAGAAATTAATTATAGGGAGGTCCAACACTACCATGAAGGAACAGTTTTAAACATACATACATGCTTTTGCATTTCTTTTCTTGATACCAGGCCAATGTTGTCTGGGTTTATTTTCAGCTTTTAAATCTGTAACAAAGGAAGAGAGATCAGATCTGACTAGCACTATTACCTGACTGTAAACGTTTAAAACTAAACCTGAAAATTAAAAATTTAATTGGTTTCCTTAAACAACAACAAAAACGAAATTACAGCACAAACACTGGACACCCCAAAGCGTTTCACGTTTAACTTACCACAAACGTCAGGTAAAGACTTGAGAGCTTTGTTGTGAATTTGCAGTGGCGTGGAACACTGAATACTCTCTCCATCTTGAATGACAGGTGAATCATTCCTTATAAGTTTCAATCTGAGATGTTCAAGATTACAGTCACAGTGCAATGGGTTGCCTTTCAGATACCTACAAAAAAGAATTGAAGGTCAAAGCAAACTATTAACTGGTGGCTGACCACGGTTCCAGCATTTTTAAGCACAACTACTTTGATTGGTTAATATAAGCATTCCTTTTTAGGTAACACAACAATAAGGCGCGGTGACCTCATGGTTAGTGCGCTCGGCTCCGGATCGAGCGGTCTGGGCTCTAGCACTAGCAGGGGGCATTGTGAAGTGTTCTTGGGCCAGACACTTTACTCTCACAGTTCCTACCTCCACCCTGGTGTATAAATGGGTACCAGCGAATTTAATGCTTGGGGTAACCCTGCGATGGACTCACATCCCATTCAGAGGGGAGTAGAAATATACCTAGTCGCTTCATGCTACAGAAACCGGGATAAGCTCCGGCCTGATGGGCCACTTGCGGGCTCGTCTGCAGACTCTGTCTTACCTACAATAAGGGCATATACATGTAACAAACTGCCAATTTATTAGTGTTCAAGATATGGTCACTTTCGAAGAGCGCGGGACTTGGAATGTCTTTCGCGTTGGGCCTACCGCGAAGGTAAAAATATAACCGTTTGAGAAGTTATATGAACAAGATTAATGAACCGACCACGAGAAACTGTAAGTCTATTTTATGAACTCTAACTAGAAATTATCTTAACTCATTGAAATATACTGTTGCAAATAAACTATATGAAACTTACACTTTTTTCAACTTTTCAAGGTGTTTCAAATCTTCTTGACTGATATGTGTTATAAGGTTGTCTGCAAAATCTCTGAGGAAAAAGAACATGTAAGCATAAAAAAGTTACATCATTATTACAAAGTGTAATCGCAATCTCTGTTCGTTACCTGGAGATACCAATACATATTTTTTACTTACGCTACCAGAATTTCCTTTGGTATCTCGGGTATTTTGCTAAGTCCAACCCCCCTGCACTGTAGCTCTTTTCCATACTGAAGTATCCTACATTCGGGGTAGGCGCTCTTCTCTCCGCTCGCAAGAGCAACCACAACTCCAACCAACGCTATACGGAGCAAAATCCGATGCCTGGACATTCTTTTTTTTTGTTTTCACATCTTTCTGTTGTCTTGGTTCGACTTTTGATGTGACGTAATAAAAACTAACGACCAGCTAATTGGGTGCGCACGAGATAAACTCTCAATTACGTCACCCGAAGAAACACGCGCGTGAAACTAATACGCGCAGGCTTCAATGCAAGCGTGCGCGTTGCCAGTCCAATTTGACGTCAGAATACCATTTCAAAATACGCCAACGTTTCTGTAACGAAATGGCTCAAGCGTTTCTTCTAAACACCCTTGTATTGGCTTTCTTCCTCTTTCAAACACAGACTAATGAAAGTGCTTCTCTACTGCATGACGCCAATCAGGCATCTACTAGAGTAAATGAAAAGTCAGAAAGTTTTCCAGCAGGATGCAGGCTGTATCAAAATAGAAAACTTCTGCAATGCCGTAACGCTGGGCTGCAAACCATCCCTGAGCTAAAAGAGGAATGGAACATATTTTCTGTGTAAGTTAGCTTATGTCGTGTGATACTTTTGGAACAGTGATACCGATATTTCTAAACAGTCGGGAAAATATTTCAATCATTTTTTGTCACCAGTGATCTTTCTACAAATAACATCTCAAGTGTCCAATTCGGAGATGGCTACAAAAACGTTAAATCTGTGTGAGTATATGGTGTGTTTTTGGGTTGTTGCACTTTTCTCAATACGCTTACCAGGGCTGTTCAATTTACAATCTGATTTATTTTTGCAGCAATTTGGAGCGAAACAACATTACGACTATAACAGAAGAATTAATTCTGGAACTCCGACACATTCACTTCCTGTAAGTGCATAAAAAGTTTGTTTGAAAATTATTTATGTAACTTGCTACATTTTTAAAGAACAGAACGATATATTTGAACTGTCTCCCCAACACCAACAATGACTGGGAGGTTAGATCGCAAGGTATTTTAAACTTGTGAGAGTTTCAAAATATGACTGCTTGTCGCCTCGCCTAGGGCTGTAAAATGAAGATGCTGTTTGGCTGTTCAGGGCGAGTTTGTTGGCTATCCCGATCAGGCTTGCTCAGGTGAGGCTCAGATTGGTCTTCTTTAGGGGTCTAATTAAAGTTTTCCCACGAGCATATCCAAGTTTTCAACATGGGAGTCCCCTCGGTTCAAAGTTGGTCAAAACCGTGTTACTGTCTCAACCTAGTCTGATCAATTACATCGTTTACGAACAAAAACCCAAGAAGTTCCTTAGCTCGATCGAGGCGCATTTTGATTCCAGAACAGCACACTAAAACGCTCTCGCACCAATTTATTCGTCAAATATCCTGAATAGTACATCCGTGGTTAACCTGCGCATCCAGTGAGTTTTGGAAGAGTACTTAATTATAGAGGCTACCCGTAACAGAAATATTGAGAATTCGGAACATTCCATAGTGCCTCTATATGTTACTGTTTGTCTAGGTCCATCGGAGGAAACCCACTTCACTGCGACTGTAAACTTAAATGGCTTCGTGAGCGGCTTCTCGGCTCAAACAACCAATTTCCGTACGTAAGGCATATTCAGGATCTGAAATGTGCCACGCCGTCACGTTTGCAGGGAAGGATTCTTGTAAATCTCTCAGAAGAAGTGTTATGTGGTAAGGCCGAGCGCATGCACTAACAACCCCCGAACCTACACAGGCTAACTAAAGCTGTTGCAAGCTAACTATAGCTGTTACAAGCCAATATGGGTGTTTTCTAGCTGGATTTTTTTTCCCCAATAGCGCGCGCTCCCTTTATTTGGTACTTCGAGGTCACATAACATCATGCAGTCATCAGGCAATGGGACCATGTTTTATCCCGAGTACTATTGGGTATTAGTATCACCCAACTAGTGGACTAATGCAAATCCTGCATTTTGATTGGCTATGCTACTAGGGGACTATTAGTAATAGTCATCGAGTAGCGAAATTGGCGCCATCGAGCCTGACGCTTTCTTTCGTTTTATTCCCAAATAAATATTTCTTCAACTTGCATTTGCTAACTTTATTATTACCTTTTCTGTCCGACTAGTTGGGTGACACAAAAACAATTAGACCCTTCGCCCTCAAGGGCCACGGGTTAATAGCCCATGAGGCGAAACGGGTCTAATTGTTAACTATTGCCCGAATTAGTTTTGCCCGAAAAATTTCAAAACTTTCTGAAACTGGGAAGGGGCGGGGGGGGGGGGGGGGGGGATGAACTGCAGGCGGGGGCGGCTCCTACGCCTATGCTTCCCTGAGGCCAATCCTCACTGCCCCAACTCAATTATTACTCCATGAATCAACTCGACACGAAGCCAGGATGACAGTTACAGTTTAAGTTGATTTTCGTCTTTGCAATTAGGCTCTAAACCAGAGGACAGACTTCTAAGATCTACGACTTCAGTTCCCACAATTGAGGAGGAAAAGTTGGCCAACTTAACTGCAACAACTAAACTAGACGAGGCACGACAAAAAGCTGAGAAGGGGCGAGTTGCTGAGATCATCGGAGTGACTTTAGCTTTTGCTGCTGTAATAGTTACCATGTCTGTCGCTTTCATTCTCATTTGATGTGTATCTCTCCCCGAAATATCAGTTAGTATTTGACTACATCTTGCAAGGATAAATTTACCCAGTCAGATAATGAAATAATAAATACCTTTATTATAGGCAGTTTGCCGGCATTGTCTGCAAGAACTGGGTGCCCAATTTTTCTTGTTTCCTTCCATTATCCCAGCGCAAATAGTCTGCAACCGTTTCACTATTTCATAATAATTTATTCATAATATTCTGACCAAACAATATTTGCTACAGAACTTGAGGAGCATCTCAGTATTACTTTTATCTGTCATATCATTGAAAGGGCTAAGTCACTGTATTTTAAGCATCTTTGGTTTCAAATTGGCAGACTAACAGCCTTTCATTGGCAACATCACGGTCTCATTACTGAACAAACAAATACGGTTTCAAAGACTACCATATGACATGACACTTTCGTACAAAATGAGATAACCTTTGAATAGATGGAAAAACGATCAAGGCGTGAAAGGAGCCTTGATCGTTTTGCCATCTATTCAAGTTGTCAAACTTGAGTAATACAACAGGTTACTCAGTAAACACTGTCCATGTTTGGTGTAAAGGCGCTGTTTAGACATGCAACCGCGGAAAACCACATAACTAGCGCGGCTAGCATTGGAAAAGAGAAAGCGCGGGAAGACATGCACTACCAACAGGCGGCTGGCTAACAGAAAGCGCGGGAAAACATGTTACGCCAGCGACAAGTTACAAAGTAACTACCGGTGGCTAGTGCGGGAAAACCTGTAACTACCACGACTTTTCCGGGCTTGATATTGGTTAAACGTTTTAACGTTTGGTCAAAATTCGCTCTGATTGTAACTTTCGTCATTTTTTTCTAACCACTATAAAGCGGAGTTAACGCAAAACCGGAACGAGCTATAATAATTATGGCTCGTTCAACAGCAGCCTTAAACAACCTCTTTCCTAAACAAATAGATTCTAAGACACATTTTGACGTTTAAAGGTACTGCCCCTGATTCTGCAAAACTAAAGATTGCTCCAATGTCATTTCTCCCTTCGATTTCACAAGTAAGGACTGCCCAAGCTGTGAAAATCCATCTCCACAGACCAACAGTCGAGAAAAACAGAGCACCACACTCTACATGAAAATAGTTACTAAGTGAATACTTTTGTTGGGTGCGTCTGACTTTTGTTGCAGAACAAAGAAAATACTTGAAATTCTTTCTACATCTGTTGACCAACTCCAGAAAGTAAATTTTCCACAACAGCATCAAAAGTTACAAGACAGCTTTGGGACCATCCAAGGGCTCTGAAGCAACTGGTCTCAAGTGACTTGTTAAGAAATACATAAACAAGGGCTGTAACAGGGCAATAAACAACAGAAGGTATATTCTTCGCTTGCTTGCTCTCGCAATGCCATCTGGAGCTGATTCTGGTACAATGATTAACCTCAGGGTGCGCACCTGCAAACATATGAGAGGGGAAACGAGCTCAAACAAATTATGGGACGTGAAAGTTCTAGCTTTCAAAACCGTGGGCTAATTATCTTGCAACTTTATAACTACGAGACCCCCACCCCACCTCCCCCTCTGGGTGGATTTCCTATATCATCATCATATTCACTTGGGGAAATATTGTTCATGGAAAGCTGTTACACTGAATCTGAGTGAAATGAACTCCTAATCTGGCAGTTTTGGTATTTTGGCCAGATCAGACTTGCTTGGTTTCACTATGTGTTTTATCTTGCATGTATCTTGGCAAAACACTTACAATGGCTTGGCCTGATTTCTATCTTTGTGGAGTAATTATGTTTCATAGATGCATTGTACATATATACATACAACTTTATTTGACAATGTAGGTTTACAGAAATTGGCAAGACCTAAGTCCTGCCAAACTACAACGACAGCCTACAAGTAACTGCTGCAAAAGAGTATTTTCTAATACACTACATGTACCATACTAAGTTGTCAACCAGTGGCACATCACTTGTAATATAAAATAGCAAATAATTTTAATTTGGAATTTTCATACAAAAACAGAGTAAATGTAAATGTAAATGTATACGCAACTGGCCACTCCCCATCGGGGCTTTTCAGGACCAATGTAAACAAACAATGATAAGTAACAATCAATATTTTTACCATAAAAAATCCAATGCTAATACTCATCCACAGAAGTATGAGGTAATAACCAACAGAGTGGAACACAAGACCACCAAGGCAACTCACAATCATCCTGTGAGAAACAAAGGCAATACAAGACTTAATTTGTCTCATTACAAACGTACATGTACGATGTTTTCAACTAGACCGGTTAGTGTGCTGGCCATTTCTAGCAGCATTAAACTAAAACAAAAGCAATTTAACCATGATGTTTCAAAATGCTTTTATTTCTCCATTTACTCCATAGTTTTGATTTTGATTGAGAAGGTACATGACCACTGTATATCAAACAATCAAGACAATGTTAATTACATCGCCAACATTGTTCTTACCCAAAGTATTTGTAGCCACAAAATGCTAAGAGATCAAGTGACTTGATCTCTGCTTGAACATTACAGAGGTACAAAGAAAAGAGAATGGCCATAATCTCAACAAAGAGCCACACCAGGGCTGAACTGGCTGTGATGCCCAGCTGTTCTGGAGTAAATCTGGCAAAACAAAAATGAACAAAGTTAAATTATACATATTTTGTACAATAACAACAGATAAGAAGTCTATTCTGAAGTTAAAACAAACAGGCAAATTTCAAAGAATATCTGAAATACCCACTTAAGCGAGAGCTGCATATGTACATGTACATTATGTCAGCTTGTACTCAATGTAGGCTGGACTTGTTACCTGTTTTGTGTTCCCATGACTAGTCCAGCAACAAGAATATATGTAACAAAAGCCATCACTGCCAAGACAAAGATGAAACAAGCTTTATTACAAACTGAGCCTAAATACACGGTATTCTACAGACCCACTTACCTGCTCTGCAAAACTACAAGCACATAAAGTGTATGTAGTAAATACTTAAACATTTTACAAGCAGTAAAAAAATCAAAAGCACCGTTTTAATTCATTAGGTGTGTTTACTATTAGGTCTCCCTCACAGCTGCCACCTAGATCATCACCCAACCCTCCCAACACTTCTTATCTGCAGTGACTTAGAGTGGGTGAGTATGAACAGAGGGTTTCACATTTCCATATTTTTTTTTGGATGCTACTATTCTTTGTCTTTAAAAAAATATGTGAAACAGATTGGAATTGCTATGATATCATACCTGGTATATACAAATCAGGAGCATTTATTTCATATCTTGGAGCCACAGGTTCTGTCTTGTTATACTGAACTGACCAGTTCTAGGAAAAGTAACAGTAACATTGCACTGATCAATACATGCATGCATTAATCATAAAGGAGCTCTGAAATGGGGTTTAATTAATAAAAGTCATTTTTCCTATATAACAAACTACTTTCAAATTGAAGAAATAATCTTGTATCAAACAAGAGAGACCGTGTTTAACTACATTTCTAAACACCGAGAAGAGAGTTGAAAGTACAGCATACAACAGAGTATTTGTGATGAACTTCAATGTGTGCGTGGAAATGTGGTAAGACATTGTCTAATCAAGGTCAGATATCCAAACAATAGCACAGTTGTACAGCAAAACTGTTGGCTTCTTATAACATTTGGTACACACAAGCAATAAAATTAACATAGTTTGAAAAATCTACATACTTTGTGTGTGAAGGGAAAGACAAGCAGTCCCAGCTTTTTGACAACGTAAGAGGTATCTACAGCAAAGTAATACTTTAATTTTGATACTGAAACAAAACGGTCAATCTGAAAAAAAAACCCACAAATATATCAATTATGACTCATTAATTAATTAAGGCACTTCGCATCTCTATAACCACCAGAATCCTTCACTTCATGTTAATTAGGGCAATAATAATCAGGGCAATTATTGTTTTTTTAACCCCACTGCAGCTTCAAAATTTTAATAATGAAGGAAAGAGGAAATGCATTCTGGTAGTTGTAATCAAATGACGACATTGAAGTCTGCTTTTTTAATATGTTACCCTAATTTGTTTATAGCCAGCACCACTTTCCAAATGTAGACCTGAATATTCTTGAGTAGCACGTGAAATTTTTAACAGATAATAATGTTATCAACACAGGGCTGGTTATGAAATTTCACAGCACCTACATGTAATATCAAATTTTGTGACAAGTGGGATAAGTTATATATCAAATGCTGAAGGAGTTAAAATTGCGACACCTTCAACTGTTCTAAACTTATCAAATTGTCACAAAATGGCCATTGTTATCTGTTTTCAGCATAAAGAATCTTGAGTAGGTTCAAACATGAAAAAACATGAAAATCCAACAAATATTGATATTATGTTTCATTTTGTCATAAATTTTTATCCATTCAAAGACAATAAAATGGCTGTTTAAAGCTCATATTTTTAATCATTTCACCAGGAATACTTTATTCAATTTTATAAAAATGGACAAGTTTTAAAGAACAGTACTACACAAATCACAAGACCCCATTAAGCAGTGAATTTGGACAATGTCAACATACATGTTTCTCGACATATTCTTTTCCTTGGCTAGCCACTGCTGCTCCATAGCCAACAGCCACATTGGCCATTGGACCCTGTAAAAATTCATTTCCAGCAAACTGTCCAAACCCCCCTGGCATTCCTGGCATTCCCTGTTGTTGGTCTGTGCTGGTATCCTCAAACAGGGGGGTGGGACCACCTTGACTTCCATATGGGTTCCCTCGGTGGTGAGCTACAATTAAAATAATTATATAAATAAATTAACCAAAAATTTTGACCATGGTTCTTTCTAGTGGCCATAAAATTGAATGAAATCTCAATGCCAAAAAACTAGGGTTACAAAATACTAAGAGAGCAAAATGGAGTAAAGATAGCCAAAAACAGCAACTTCTGACTGAAAAGTCCACAAACAGGATGGTTCAAATATAAAATGTGCACTCCAATAATTGGATTACCTGAGTGTTCCATTGCATGATGTTTCATGCATACATGTGCATCACAGTCATGGTTTCACATTTCAGCCTCCCCCCCCCCCCCCTACTGATGTTTTGAGAAACACTTTGGACACTTTGACCATGTTTGACCATGTGTACACACACAAATTGAGCATTTTTCTATTACTTATTTTTCACCAGTACATGCATGTTGGAACAATATAAAATAATGTCTACCTGCTTGAACATTCCTCTTCTGAACAGGCCTTCTTTGATTATACATATCACTGTTATCTGGGTGCCAAAAGGGGAAAACGTCACATTATATTTGTTAATACTGGGTAATAGCAACAGAAAATTGCTGTGAAAACATGTCTGTCATAGACAGAATTAACAAAAGCCCAAAATATACTTGGTTACCACTAAACACTTTTTAATTAACTAAAAATAAAACATGTATGACTTAATCTAAGCATTTTGCGCGTCTTCTAGCAGTACCATTATACTAGCATTATGATCATTTTCCTGCGCTAAATTTTACATTATTTAACACTGATTACTATATTCTCTATAATGCTTCATCACTTAGCTCTAGGCTTAGTAAACTACATATATTTATATTTTACTACCAAATTATAAAAATCAACTTAGACTCTTCATTTAAATACTTTCGACCTACAGATAATGTGCAGTGAACAATTCATAAGAGCTGTGTATCAGAATAATTTAACTGAGCACACAGCTTAATGAGATAGCTTTAACACCAAAGACTGGTTTTCAGTTAACAATCATAGATGCGAGGTTTAAGCCTAACGTGACGTAAATGTGTCTCTGAGTTGCATAATTTCAGATCACTGTGGAAATTGCTAAACTGTGAGTCTAGTTTTGAATGTTTTCACTGTTCAAAAAATTCCAGTGTTATACATGTAAATAGTTTTAATGCATACAATGTGCAATGACTGGAGTTAAGAAAATGTGGTTAATTAGTGTACATCATCATTCTCAACACCCTGTGTCATTTTATTTCGTTTTGCTCTACAATATCATTACTTTTGCACCTTATTGGTACATTTTAATTGTAGCAAACAATCACATTGCATACGATGTACTTATATGGAAGGCTGGAGTTTAACCCTGCAAGTTTTAACCAAGTATGTTTGTTAATAAGATTGTTCATACCTTGCAACACATTTTTTGTCATTTTGTGTAAGAGCTATTAAATACTATGGTGTTACTACAAATATGTTTTAAGCCTGATGTGGACCTGTTGTTTAGTTATAATGTACTCTTTAGTCAAAGAACTTAAATCAGAGGGAAAGAAAAAGCTCTTAGTTTTTTTTTCTTTTAGAACAGACTGTGATAAGTAATAAAAGTTTAGAGTTAATAGTCTTGCAACATTTTTATGCAAAACAAATTCACCACCGATACATGTACATCGAGAGCACGCAAAACGCAAGAAAGATTAGTAGAGAAAGAATATACATCACAGATACCATCAAGTGGTGAACGTCTGCGAGGAGTAGTTTGCATTGGGTAGAAGTTAGAGTCTAGAGAAAAAGGAAAGATGAAACTGTGAATAAAATGATTTTAAATACGTTAAAAACTAAATCAGGATATTTTTGTTCAAAAAAAATTATGTATGCAAAAAACTTTACGGATAAGATCAACCAAAGGCAATTCTTACCCGACTTGATTCTCAAATTTGTTCATATGATGTTTTCAATAAAAATAATAAATGTTTTTGGCAGAAAACCTTCTCTATGGTAGATCATAGTTGGTGTATTTATAAACAAATATAGTCCCAAATTATGTTCAGGTGAAGGTTACACTCAAATATAAAAAATAACGTTACAAGTATAATAACTGAACACAATGAATGTGTTAGAGTAAATAATTGTGCCCTATTCTCCCAGAGGAGAGCTAGGAACTATCATGACATGAAGACAGACATGATGATGAAATAAAACTCTTCTACTGTGAATGTCTACGATACAAACAAACACAACACTGGAATTTTTCTTCCCATTATACCATGACAAAAATGACTTAAATTTGATTTTCAAATCAGAATCAACAACTGATACATTGTAGAGTATTCTAAAAGTATTCCTAGTATGTTAACTACATGTGAAGTTAACTGAAATCAGTGTTATAGAGCTAGAGGATTAATCTAAAAGTGTTGGAAGTTTGATGACAAAGAGACACAAGTGCAATGAAAGCTGAGTAAGAAAAGACACAACTTAGTGCACAGTAAAATTGTCATATATGTATCTAATTCCACAAGACATCCCTTAGCCATGATCAATAGCCACAGGGTTAGTAACTTGCCTTCCATTCATTCATAATATCATGGAGATCAAGTGAGAGACGCTGTAAATTAAGGAGAAACTACGCAATGCAGGGCTTTTTTCAGGTGAACATCCAACGGGTTATTGACCAAGTGTGAGGTCAAGATGGCTGGATATGGACCAAGACTGAGGTGGGGTCAATAAACAAGTGAAAAAAGAACAAGGCCAATATCCAGCCATCTTGGCCAAACAAGCTTAGGATTAATTATTGCCTGACTTCTGCTTTGGCCATGGAGAAATTTTTCTTGTGGAACAAGGGCGCACTTATAGAGTAGGCAAGATAGCATCATCTTGCCCGGTCAGGTAACTGATCACATTGCCAGATTTAGTTCATCTTACCTGCTCATGGAGTTAGCCCTATAATAAATACAGCTTATTATGAAGAGCTGATGTTTTCCCAAAAATTTCCAAAACAAAATCACAGTAGAAAGTGTCAGCTGACAGGACTGAATTTTGAAACAACAAATAATGAATACAAGTATACGCTGACTTCCACAAGCCTCCTTTCTGAATCACACTGAATGACTCTTTATCACAAAGACAACGTATCAATCAAGCTATGTCGTCTGCTATTTGTTAAGAAAACGGATTGGAAATAAACAGTATTTTTTAATCTTTACTCCACTATCTGATGAGGCTATCCCTACTGTTTGAACAAGTGTTTCGCGGAAAAAAAATAAGAAAAAAATAAGTTTACTTTGGGATTTAGCGAAACATAATTTCGATTTTTTGTGAAAAATTTATGCTTCTTAGGACACAAACGTATGTTTCCGATGGAGTAAATTATTAAAATTATTAAAACCTGAAAATAAACCGTGACATAAAAACCAGGACAAGTACACTATTGTAGCAACAACGACCACATGAAATTGATGGTGCAAAATTGAAAGTTTGACACGAGTTAAGGTTCATCTCAAGGATGCAATACTTCTTATACCAGAGGAGAAAAACAAGCAAACTTTACCTCCCATTGGTGGGTCCATTACTCTAGATTCGTTTCAGCCCAAGAGACCTTTCTAAATACTGTAGTTGAGTAATCTATTCCCACAAATCACCAGGCCTGGCCAATCTACTGTACTTTCTTTTCGATGTTGAAGGTTTGTGAACCACTCGCGCCTGCGCACAGCATAGACGTAACGTGGCAGTATAGGTGGGAACTGGGACGAGGAAACAGTGTTTTCGTTTGACATTGCTTTCGTTTTCTTAGGCTTTCTCGTGATGTCAATACCAATAAAATGATTTCCACCTTTAATTGAATCTATGGGAAGATAAAAAAGGAAAGCATGTACCCCATATCTGCGTTATAAATATCGTTACTTCGTTGCGTGATCACCGGACATCAGTGACTAGTGTCACAGAGGTCACGCAACCATCATCAAGGAAGGGCGAGTGTAGAGTTTCACACTACACTAGAATTCGTTGTTTTCGCCACGTTTCACCGGATCCGTGCAGTCTGGGAGATGGTCGACGCTCGTTAACTAGGAATCCTTGTAAAGATGTAAGGTTTTAACACACATTTTCTTCTATACAGCGCATGGATTTGCAAACACGCAGCTGCTGTTCAGTTTTATAAAATAGTTAATTTGCATTCTGGCACCAATACCGTTCCTGCGTCGGATTCTGTATTTCGTGTCATCCTCTGATAGGTTTGTTCTTGATGTTTACAGTGCATGAAGGCAGATCTAGAACTAAACGAGTATCAAACTTATCTGTAGACTGAATCGATCCAACTTAATCATCTTCCGCGCGGCTCCCCTCAGCTCAGTTAACTTAGCATTCTTCTAAAATAGATTATTGTCTGATCATAAAAGTATGTCTCAAATACAGTATGTATGGGTTATTGACCAAGTGTGAGGTCAAGATGGCCGGATATTGGCTAAGTTCTCTTTTTGCGTGTTTATGGACCGAGACGGAGTCGAAGTCCATAAACTCGCAAAAAAAGAACGAGGCCAATATCCAGCCATCTTAACCGAACAAGCTTGGTCAATAAAGGATTTACTGTATGGCTTTCGGGAAAATTTTTCCTGCGGGACACGGCGGGTAGTCCCGAGCGGGCAAGATAGCTCCATCTTGCCCGCGCGGGTAGCCAATCACAGTGCAGGATTTGATTCATCTTGCCCGCTCACGGAGCAAGCCATATGATAAAAAGGGTTTCAAGAAAGTGCTGTACTCCCCACCCAAAAAGAAAAAATTGAGGGGAGTCCCCCAGGAGTTAAAAAGTGGGGAATATGAGGGTGAATACTAATGGGAATGAGATGTGAAGGGTAAGGTGCACAAATCCTTAAAGGGGAGATCTATAGGCAAAGGAAATAGGTCTTAAGGACCATAACTTTTTCAGCTACCACTCTCCTCTGTTTTTGAGCAAGAACATCATCTTAATTTACTATGTTGTAATATATATAGTAGGCCAAACGCAGGCTTGTCACGAACAAACATTTTCACACATTATATTTTAATAAACAGGGGTCTTGTAGGAATGTTGATGACCTTGGTGTTGCTGTTCTTAAGTGCTCTAGATGTTATATTCTTCTTTCTGCCATCTCCAATTGATCCTAAACCAGTTGTCAGGTATGATGAATACAGTCCTCTTTATCACAATATTTTGCCAGATAAATGAAATGATTTTCATTGTAGAATTAAAGGAGCAGATCCAGGATGTTATGAATTTATATGACAATGTTAAAAAATGCATGTGCAAGTGACAGTCTGGGGGTTAAATTAGTTTCTTCCAATTATTCACAACAAGGAAAATACTTGGGGGTGGGATTGTGTTTTCAGTTTTCTGACCCCCTTAACCAGTCTTTGCCTTATTGGTATCTCTCTTAAGGCACCCAACAAGAGAATATTTTCACTTTTTAAATTTGTTTTTGAATGACTTAGTGGTTTTGAAAAGAAGTGTCCAAAGTTTGAAGGAGTGTTGGAAGTGAATACCATCTTAGCACAGACACAAAGATTGTATGCAGGACAGCTAGTTGGACCAGAATCTCTAGCCGCAGATAGTACAGGTGACCAAACTTTGGAATTAATATTCTGTTTAATTTTAAAATAATATTATAGATAATGTGATAACCATGGTGCAATTATTCTAAGGCTATTGGACTTTTACTTACAAAAAAAAAAATGTTTTTTAAGTTAAGCAAAAGGTCTGAACATGTCACAATCATTTATACAGGAACTCTGTACACTGGCTTAGCAGATGGTAGAATTGTGAAGCTTGAGGGAGACAAAGTGGTAGATGTTGTTCGCACTGGCAAACCCCCATGTGGTATGTATAGTAACTGCAACCGATCTTCGTCAAAGGTTTAATGCTTGTATTCTCTGCCAGGGGCTAATACCATTTATATATACTGTTTGGAAAACTCCATGATGGCCCAAAGAGGAATTGAAGTCTTTATTCTGGTTCCCGTTACAGGAACTGAAGAGCTTGAGCCCACGTGTGGTCGTCCATTAGGGATGCGCTTTGACAGATATGGAATCAACTTGATAGTGGCTGATGCGTATTTTGGTCTGCTTGAAGTGAATCCCAAAGCCAGAACAGTGAGCACGCTGGTACCTCCTACACCAGGAATTAATGGAAAGCCCTTTCGATTTGTTAATGATCTGGACATTGCACGAGATGGTACCATCTACTTCACAGATACAAGTTCTAAGTGGCAAAGGCGACATTTCCGACACTCCATCTTTGAAGGAGATAACAGTGGGAGACTAATGGCATACCATCCCAAGACGGGTGACATGGAAGTACTAATGGAGGGACTTCACTTTGCTAATGGTGTCCAGATTTCACCAGAGGGAGACCATTTGCTAGTAGTAGAAACACTTACAGCTAGAATAATGAAGTATGAATGTCTTCTTTTTACTGTTCTTAACTCAATTTTCTCAACTCAATTGCTGGTATCAGTCACTAGTAATCTTTGATGAGACAGATACTCCAGGTCACCAGGAATCCCTATTTTATTGTATTGAAAAGACGTAAAGAAATAACTCTATGTTGAGATCCATTGACTAGCCTGTGAGCACGCTGATGAGAGATGTACACCAGACTCCTCTCTGCCAGATTACTTCGCTTGCCAATTCACTCTTGACTAACGTGTGTGACTCAAAAGTGAGCCTGTTTGCAGAATGACCTAGGTTTCATTGGCGGTATGAAGTGAATCTAAATCAGATCCACAGTTAACGTACTCTGTGAGTTAGTCTTGCCCTTTTGTTGCATGGGCAATAGGATGCCCTGAAATAGTGGGCCAAAATTAAAGGCTAAACAATAATGGTGACAATTTTTTTTCTAGGTATTACATTAAGGGAGAACATGATGGCAAATCGGAAGTTTTTGCCCAAAACCTGCCTGGATTGCCAGACAACATCCGGCTGAGTAGTAAAGGGGGTTATTGGGTTGGATTTGCTTTGATAAGAACAGACTTCAGTGACCTGATCACACAGTATCCTAGGGCTAGAAGCTTTATAGCTAAGGTAGGCATGTTATAACTCCATTGTGAATGGTCATGTTTTAAAAGTTGTTACTCCCTGTGAATACACTGACCTTTATTTTTTTTATCATTTGTTTTTTACTGACCTTTATGAAAAAAGCACCGGGATGCATCAGACCAAAATGTCCCAAACTGCCAAAGTTTATCCAGTTCTCTATACAAGTATAAGATGAAGTGATTGGGAGTGTTTCAACCCCCCCCCCCCCTCCCCGAGTGGTCTGCTGTTCCACTGAAGGGTTAGTATTCCCATAATTAACTTCGCTAGCACTCATCAAGACATCTAGTTGGAGAGAGGACACTGTGAGAATGAAGTGTCTTGCCCAAGAACAGAGCACAGTGGCTTGGAAGTGCTAGTGCCAGGGAGAGGGACTTGAACCCAGGAGCACTCGATCCAGAGTCCCAGCAAACCATCACAAATCTCCCACTTTATAGATGCATAACATTAATTTTGCCTTTTTGGATTGTGTTTAGGTCTTTTCTCTGCCATGGATAGCAAATACTGTAGCTCCAAAGCATGGTCTTTTAGTGGAGCTGAATGAGAATGGTCAAATCACCAGGAGCTTCCATGATCCAACAGCCAGTGCTATATCTGGAATCAGTGAAGTGCATGACGACGGTGATGTGCTGTACTTTGGTAGCTTCAAGTCCCCATTTGTTGGCAAGCTTGTTTTAAAGGACTGATTCAGTGGATGTGAGGGTTATGCAACATTAAGTCATTCTTATGGTGAAAGGTTAAGATTTATTGACCAGTGGTGGATCTATATAGGCTATATCAAAATAGGGGGGTCCTCCACCTCCCCTTATTTTGGGTAAAAAAAGAAAAAATCACAAAAGGAAGAAAAGCTGGCAGGGCAAGCAAAACAAAACCATCCCCCCCCCCCCCCCCTTAGCTCAAGGTCTGGACCCACCATTGTTGATGATGATATAAGGACTGTACAGGCTGTCATACATTCAATTTTCAACAACTAGGCTAGCTAACTTGGAACCTGGAAATAGCAATCTTAAGTGGTTCAGAGTTCGTTCTCAATTAAGACTTAAAACTAAGTTGGCTGCTGAGTGAGTTATTTTCCAATTGAACAAAGATTTTTCTGGTCCTAAGTTAAAATACTAATAAACAGATTTTTTGTTTACTTTGAGATGCTTTTTTTCCATCCAGCCAGCATAACTTTTAATTTGGCTATATAAGCTTAGTGTTTAAAAATGTTAAGTATTTTCCCTTCACAACATGATTTTAAGATAATTTTTAATGCAGGAAAACAATCAGTTGTTACATTTCATAATTGAGAAAGGTTTATAGTGATCAAATTGTAGGGGGACCCGAAGCCTGTCCCCCCTCCTGGTGGATTCTTATTTTTAATAAACAGCTTAAAAGCGTGTGCATTTTTTTTTTCGAGAGTCGACATGACCTTGCATACGGTGGCTGTACACGCAGTATGAGCGGCAGACAAAACTTGGGCTGTCCTACTGAAAAATTTCAAACGGTAAATGTCCATTTTTTCACAGAAAACAAAAATAAAGACAATGCTCAAGTTGCTCTGGCCTCTTCTAATACGTAGCTCGAGAACTCTGGGTTTAACATTTTGTTAAAAAATAACACAACTATTTTCCTATCTAGCGATACTCTAGGAGTGACGAGCGAGTTACTGGATATGGGCGACCAATTTTCATTGCCATCTTTTCTTGGCAGGAAATCGCGCCTACATGTCACAGCGTTTTTGGGCAGCCTGCATTTTTCTGGCAGGGAAATAACATGAGAATGACAGTTTGAAAGGAAGAGTTTCCCGCAACAGAGAGCTGCGGAGAGATAGCGAAGACGGAGACATGGAGTTGATATTTACGTTTATTTTCAAGACAGTGTAACTGAAACAGAACATGAAAGAGAACAGCAGAGAGCAAGAATTACATAACCGATTTTTTTGTTATTTGGTTTCTGGACAACAATTTTACATGTGTGCATTGAAAGTAGGGAAAAATTTGACAAACCATTGAGTTTGGATGATCTGGCATTGTTTGGGAATATCTGGTGAATATCAAATGATTAAAAAACCTACTTATTTGTGCTATTTGTGCTTATTGGTGCTACTAGCTTGTTGACAGACGTCTTACTAATAACTCACAAATAGGGTAGTTAACTCTGGCAAAACGCAGGGAAAAGGTTGTCTCAGAGATCTTATTAGTTTAAGCTTATCTGAGCAGTGTTTTTGACACGAACCTCTCTATAGGCCCTTTTCCGTGTCAAATGATTTTTATCAGAATTTTACTGAAAAGGTTCAACGAAGTTGAGTAAACATTAGAGGGGAAAATGCAAAACGAATCATTGATTTCCACTCGACATTTTGGATATTTTTAAATATGTTAAAATTCCAAACCACACATCCCAAAAACGCTGTTCTTGATTTAGCTTTGTTTTCAGTGAAATCGTTGCCCTAAGTCCTCAAGAACACTTCTATGGTGATAATAACTTATTTAGAAATTAAATTACTTATTTGATCATGAACTTGGCTGTCTAAGAACCCTCATTACAGTCAAGATAGTCTTTACCTATCAAGGCAAGACAGATAATGTACGTGGACAAAGGTCCGCGTACAAATCTGTGAGCATATTTTCGAGCCAAATGGAGGCTATTGTTTTTGTAATGGACCATATATTTTTACTACTAAGAGTTACGCTAGAACCGTCAACTTTAATTTGACACTTGAAATTAAAGTAAGCTGTTTCATTGCATTCTAGACACTAAATACAAGAAGTAACATAAAATTTCCTTACCAAAATTTGCAATTAGCCAATCAGAAGCGGTGTCTAATGTCCTAATATCCTGCGATATCAATTCACTGACCTGATACCGCTACAATATCATGCTTGCTTGGTAGAATTTGTACATGGTAAATACCTAATCGTACCATTTTGGTATGCTTCAGCAGCATATCAGTCTCGTTTGTTTTCAGAGTAACAACTTATGTATCCTCTTTAATTTCCCTGTATAAATTAATACATATATGCATGCATATATATGATGAATGAAAGAATGCATGCAAGAAAGAAGGAAGGAAGAAGGAAAAAAATAAGGAAGAGAGTTAGGGATTTTAACCCGTTACTTCATGTAGAGGTTAAGGTATGTGTCTTCGTAATGCTTGATGCAGTCCACTACCAAAAATCAGTCACATTAGAGCCCCATGGTTCATGATGTAACCAGACTTGAGCAATCCATTTTTCTCCATTTATTACTGGACAGGAGCCATGGATTGACCTGGGGTTCAACTCTCCATGGTCTTGTTCATTAACAAGATGATTAAAAAACACCAGGCATGACCTTGCTTCGGGAACAACCTTCAAAATTTTTTCATCGCAACAGATCTCCTTTAGTAAAGGCTTTTCAAGTTGTAGTGGTTTATGACCAACATGGGAGCCATTTATAGATCGGGGAAAGATAGTTTCTCCACCTTGCGCAACTGAATTTAAGTAGAGCAGAAACGTGGCAGCGCGTTTCATTTTCTTGCCTTGAGTAACAAACCCAGAGTCGTAATGAAGATCATAGTTCTGGTTGACTGTATATTTGGTCAGAGAAACTGGTTCTGCTAGTTTCCATGGCAACCCAGACAGGTTTCCAGCTAACATAGCAATCTCTCTTAAAATCTCCAAATTAGCATCTCTTTTGTCACGCAGATAAAGCGACCATGAGAAACCACTGTTTGTATCCTCGACAAGTCGTTCTTTTGCTAATTTCATTAAGCTATCTTGTTGTTGGGAAGTAATGCAGTTTTTATAGAGCTTTATTAGTGGATCTGTTGAGAGAACAGCCACTCTAGATACTTCATTTGAACTCCGTCCTGACAAAAAAGTAAAGAGCAATACTAATTAATGCCGTTTGTCATATAATTTATGTAAACACCCTGGTTATGTGTGGTTTCAGGTCAATGAGTGAAAATCACAGACTATTTGCCAAGCTAGGGAGCACAATTTTTTTCAAGAGTACAGGAATTTAAGGCTACTCAGGAAAAACTATTTTAAAATAATAATATGTTTCAGACTTGAAGTAAGGTGCCCAGTTCTATTCATTCTGGGTTGGAAGCTTCCTTTTCTGGTAATTAATTAATTTACAGAACTGATATCTGTTTAAGAATTAACAAGTTGACATCAGTTTTTCATGTATCTGTCCTGTTATTGATCATGAATTTCGTCAAAGTGTTGTCAACGTAGTCTGTGGATCCACTTGGCCATCGCCTTGTGGATCCACAGCTACTTTGACAACATTTTGACGAAATTTATGATCAATAACAGGACAGACACATGAAAAAGTGACGTCAATTTGTTTTTTACAATGATAAATTGTAGAATTGTCTGTGTGCGCTCGTTGATGTATTGCATAAATTACAACTTCATGTGTCTGTCCACTTATTATAAAAATTAGCGAATGAGTGTACAAGAATTACTGTAGTTATCGTTAAAAGCCAGATTAATTAATTAATTAACCCCTGCCACAATTAGTTCTGGAAATAGTTGCAGGGCATGCAATTCTTGTAACTTTATTTTAAGAAAAGAAAAGAAATTCACTCAGAGCTCAAAGCCATGATGCTTGCAGGCTGCTACATAGTTCATCTTTTAAAGTGTTACATTAACTCATTTCACTGCAGCCGAGTTGTTCAAAGCCTGATTAAACTAACCCAGGATTGGCGAGCATTTTGATTTCAGTTTTCTAACTTTTCAGAAAGGCTTTCTTTTTAAATTGTTTGTCTTTCAGTTTTAAATTTGAACAATTTCAAACTACCGGTACACAAAACCTATGGAATGAAAAACATTTTTATTCAAGAAAAATTAATACTTCGGTTAACTATTAATCCGGGGTTAGTTTTAACCGGCTTTTGAACTTGTTTGAAAGCCGCACACAGACAATTTTACAATTTCTTATTGTAAACAAACAATTTTACAATAACTGCAGAAATTTTCCTGCGCTCATTGGCTAAATTTCATTGTCAATATGCAGACAGACACAAGAATTTATAATTTATGCAATGCATCAACGAGGGAGAGTGGACAATTTGACAATTTTTTAATGAATTTCTTCATAACATTGTCACAGTAGTCTGCGGATCCGCTTGGCTATCGCCTTGTGGTTTCACAGCTACTTTGACAATGTTATGACAAAATTCATGATCAATAACAGGACAGATGCATGAAAAACTGACCTCACTTTGTTAAATTGATGTCACTCTTTCATGCGTCTGTCCTGCCTAAGCCATAGGTCGTAAGTTAGGACGTCAGTCAAAAAAAGCAACTTAAGGTTATTCCTCAGAAGAGCATTGTGCATCACTACTGCGCACGATTTTTGCATCATTAGTGCACGCTCACGAGCGCATGCATGTACACAACATATACAAAGTGGTAGCTTTTGCTAAATGGCTAAACGGGAGACAACTCATTGTTTTCTCTTGGAAATGAGTACCAGGAACCGACAATTTTTTTTATCTCGTTTGAATGCAGAGATCACCTTCTTTCTAGACAGTGAATATTGACCAATTTCTATTGCAGAGTTTTAAACTATCACCGAAAATGAGAGCATAGCTAGTGTTCAGAAAAGATAATATATGCTCTCAAGAACACTGCGTGCTTGGAATATATTGAATCCCTGTTGGTTAAAAATGAGTACCTTTATCATAAGAAACGCACATCAAATTGCTCCTTAACATTGATGCTGTACATCCACTGATGTTTTTGTCACTTAACTTTCTCCCTTTTTTTCTGCTCTCACAAAGCGTAAAGTGAATGGTTCAAATGTAAACCTTTCTGAAAGCAGATAGTTTAAGGAGTTATGGGGTTTATTGAAGGACCTCCTGCTCCTAAACGAGAACTGGGACACCCCATTTTTATTTCAAAATTTAACTTCTCTTGAAAGAAGCAGGTGAAGTTTGAAAGAAAATCGATTGTGAGTTCTATTTCAATGGAATTACCTTAAAATATTAGTTTTACTCACCAGTAAAGACAACATCACAGTACGAATGACCGGCTCGAAGGAAAGAGCTTGAACATTTTAAGTTTTCTTGTTTAGAAAACACCAAAAAGTGATGCAATAAGGAATCAAGTGTTACAAACACAAACACAAGCGTTACACTCCACGAGTCCATTGCCGGTGTCACAGTGATATGTGTATCCCCGTGATATGTGTATCCCCGCACACATATCACTAGTGATATGTGTATCCCCTGTGGGGATACACAAAACACTGATACGCGCCTGGGCATTCAACGAACAAAATGGCGACTCGGTTGCGAGGTTCCGACGAGCTCTGTAAAGAGTAGAAGAAACCAGAAATGAATTCGCGCCCAACGGAGCAGATTAGGATTTCTTGAGTTTGGTTGAGTTCCAACCGACTCGATTGTATATCTGACTAAAACTTCGAACAGCGGATACGCATATCACTAATTATTTCATGGCGCAGTGATCTCAGTGTGTATCCCCTAAACACAGCCGTTAGATTGGCTGTCTACCTGATCGAAGAAAATGGCTAATTATTACCGAAACGTGCTGGCTGCTTACTCGCTACGACGTTTATACCCAGGTTGAGGTTTGCGGAGTTTGCAACTCGAATGTCTAAATATCTAAACTGAAATCGCGTGCAGGGGATACACATATCACTAATTATTTCATGGCGCAGTGATATGTGTATCCCCAGAAACACAACTGTTATAATATAGCGCATCAACCTTGTCAAAACTGCAGGCAATATTAGCACCCGACGTTTTTACACGGCTTGGGTTCACTGAAGTTTGAAACTCGATAATTCCACTAAAAACGCGTGCACGCGTGCACGGGATAATAAGGGATACACATATCACTGATTATTTCATGAACTAGTGATATGTGTATCCCCATGGACACAGCTGTTACATTGGCCTTCTACCCAAGAAGAAAAATGCCCATAACATTTGCATTGTCAAAACTGGCTCGCTAGAAATATTCACACCCGGCATTTATTCATAGCTTGGGATTTCTGGAGTTTCACTGACCTCGGTTGTATACCGTCGCCGACCGCATGCAGGGGATACACATATCACTAATTATTACATGGCGCAGTGATATGTGTATCCCCTGAAGACAGCCGTAATCTAGGCTAACTGCCGAAGAATAAACGTCGAATATTATGAAACGTGCTAGCAATATTCGCAGTATAGCAATGTTAATACAGCTTGAGACTTAACATATCTTACAAAAAGTCGAACTGAAAAGCGGGTGCAGGGGATACACGAGTGCCACTAATCATTTTATGGCGATCGGGTCGAAGCCGTGATATGTGTTTCACTCCACGAATAATTCAGATGCAAACAAGGCGATGAACAGTGGAGAATATGCGTTACTCGAGGGGTGAGAATGCACCGCGTCGAACCGCGCAATTAATATCGTCCTAGAAATCCGGTGCCGTGAAACTCAAATTGAAATATATCTAGATCCATTTGGTGTTCAACTTTAAATTCATTATATCCTGCTCGCAGAAAACCAGTTAGGATCAAGAACACAATTCCAGCAGCAGATACGTAAACTTTTTCAACTACAAAAATTGAGATTTGTGTTTTAAGCCTGTTTGGGTTAGTCGTTCGTCCAGTAAGCGACCGGACGACGAGAGCGGTTTCAAGGAGGATATTGCTTTTTAAAGTAGAGGGGAGGGGGGTGGGGGATACACATATCACTGGTCGCCATTTAGGAGGGGATACACATATCACTAGTGATATGTGTGCGGGGATACACATATCACGGGGATACACATATCACTGTGACACCGGGGCTGGTCTCCAGAGACGTCTGTCTCTGCTGGCCCACGGAGCCTGGACACTATAAATGGCTGAAATCAGGAAACACGGCCAAACATGGGGGGAACACAGGGCGTTTTCGATCAAACCAGAAAATCCACTGCCAGACCAAACAAGTGCAATGCAAGCGTAACGCTGGATCAAGTACACTCTTGTCTTTTATTAAAAGAATATAGTTTTTCAGGCCGAGGCTGAATATCCTTATTTTTCTGCCCATGTTAGGCTGAAAATATTGTTGTGAATATTCTTCCAGGTTTAGACTGGTAGCTCATGACATTTCTGTTTTCGCATGTATTTGGTGTACATGTCTGGATGGTGTTAAAGCAGTTTTGGAGCCAGCCTGAAGGCATTAAAGCCTGATATGGCTACCCTGCAGAACAGGCGTAATTTTATCTTTTACGTATTTTTAATAGGCGAACTGAGGCGAAAGGGCGGCGAGCGAGTCGCGATTAGCGAGTCGAGCCTCGCGCAAATAACATTTTTTACCAGTTTTGGGACAACTTTAAAATCCCGTCACCCACCTACCATTTGAAAGAAACTGAGATGAAAATCACGTACGTTTGCCCATTTTCAAGAGTATCACAGAAATCCTAAAAAATTTTAAGAGTCTATATGGTTTTGGGGAACACTGTCTCAAAATTACAGACGTTTGTACGGATTTTAAACCATGTTTCAGTCTAGAACTCGGTCTCTGTTCACCCTAAAAGCATCAAACTTGGTCAAATGACTACTCTTAACGTGATCTTTCATGTTGTGGTGTCAGTTTATCGATTGGTTAAAATGTGAAACTCGCAATTTCGGAATGGCCTATAGGATTGGAAACAATTTTTAACGAAAATAAAACAAGACCGCGAGACAAGCTTAACTGTTAGTATTCTTTCTGTAATAGGAAAATATGTATGTGTATGAGTTTATGAACGTAGTAATCGCTAATAATCTAAATACAATCGACAAGGATCTTAAAACTTTCGGTGATGTACAAGGCTTAGAATTCACATACTGTCGCCCAGATGCAGTATAATTGATTCATTGAGCGCTACAACGAAGCTGTACCTGCAAGGATTGGCGTTTCCAATATGTTATGCGAAGGCATCCAAATACTGACTCACTGGCAGTCATTCTACATAATATTCAGTTTCTCTTTTCCTTTTTCTAGGACATGATGTTGACAAAGAGTCTTTAACGAAATGACGGCCTTAACTTAATGAACACAATGATTAGTTGGAGAAATATATATGCCGGGGAAGTAATTGAACTGAAATAACAATGTGACAAGAGGATAAACAAAGGATGATCATTCAAAACTGTTTCTCTCATTTTCTGTCTTTATTAATAATGCTAAAACGAGGAAAAGAAACTTAAAGTCAAAGGGGCCTGCAACCACATGGCTTTCTTGAGCGCAAAAAACCGATCTTAGCAATAGCGCATCACCGTAATTAGAATATAATGTGTTACAATGTTCTCCAAAAGAGGAAAATAAATTGACACTTGTGCCCACTTTACACTAGCCAAGGTGATGGTAAAAGCCGAAAGTGTCTAATTTTTCGCTATATTTTCCTAAGAGAGGAAGTAATTCCTCTAAAGTTATTTACATGCATGGTAGCCAATTATTCCTTAGATCATCACGCGCACCTCTCAGGAAATAAGCAATCCTGCGACGCCGAGTTTGCCAGGCGAACACCACGAAACATCCACACACGCGCGTGGTAGCCCGCGAACACAGACGTATTTCTGGCTGTCACTTGGTTCCGCCGAACTTTCACGCATGGCAACATTTTCTGCGGAAGAACTGAGTACGATGTCTAAAAATAACTTTAGAGAGATTACCTTGGGAATAATGTCTATATGAGGGATGAACTCTCTTATTCTTCAACCTTTCTTGAGTCATCTGTTATGCGCTTCTTTACGTGCAAAGACGTTTTCGCGTTCTGTTTGCACTAAAGTGATTTGGGGCGCGAGTAAAAAAAATCGACGGAGTAGAGGGTGGTGGGGGTGAAGGGGTGGTGGAGTTGGGTGTCTCACTTGAGCAAACAAGTAAATGTTCAGCATCCAGATCCAGCCAATATTCTCTTTTTTTTCTGGTAAATCATTAAAGAACAGTGTTAAATTTAGTTTGTTTTGTTTTAATGCCACGTTGATTTCACTAATATCAAAAATAAGTTTACAAAGGTTACATTCCAGAAGTTTAATGCATTCTTTGAAAACATTATACGTACGGATTGAGGATTGAATTGTGTGAAAATCAAAGACCTGTCAGACTCAAAATAATAGTAGAAAAACTATCTTTTTAAAATTTTTTTTTTTTTCCGACTTACAATTAAAAAATACTGACTGTAGGTACATTAAATACATCTTAGGATTTTACAAGCCAGAAGACAGAAGTAGCATGTGATAGTCACGCTTACATATAACATTTAGCTCTGTGACGTCTCGTTTGGCCATGACTAACAAGCTATGTTACCAACCAAAGATGCACAGCGACTCGTCCAAAAAGATTTTCCCACGCTAAAGTTTAAAATAGAACGGCTTAAAAAATGTTGGTCTACTTTGCAGAAATACTTTAAATACTTAATTTCGTTTACTCACTACACCTGGCCTATGACTGAAACCTCCTGCTGTAAAGAAGCCCTTGACGATCTTACTGAAATAAATATCACAGAAATGCAATCTCTCCAAAGATCATGGCCGTTTACAGAATTCTTACAGAAACAACAGGCCTTTAGATTCTATAGACATAGGCCTGTTCTTGACCCAGCCTTGATTTCACTGCCCAAGAGGGTAGACTCGTTTTCTTAAACAACAGTTTTTAACTGTTATTAGTGACGTTCAAAAAGTTAGCTTGTACTGTAAACATTTGAACATGTCTGTGCTGTAGATTTTCCTAAAACGAGTTAATCGTTCTTTGAACGTACACAAACAGCATTGTCCTTACATTATTCGATTTGAGCTTCGAACCTGGAGATCAACCTTAATCTCACGCTCTCTCTCCGTTGCGTCCCTAGAGACTAGGGAAGGCAAAGGAGAGAGAGAGTCTGGGATCGAGTTTGCCTCAAGATTAATCGTCTTTGGCATAAAGTTCAGTGGGGTACTCATGGGGATATTTTGCCACATGATCCATACACTCCTGGTGCTGTTTTTTCAGGCGGGAAGGCAGAGTGTCATATACATCTTGGAACATTTCTTTGACAGGTGGTTTGAGAGCTTTTTCAGCTCTGGAAAAGGCTGCCATGACTTGCTGACGGGCATCACGCTTCCACTCCTCTTCCATGTTAGTGTCCCACCATTCTTTGTTCTCCATGTACTGTCTGGATAATAAATGTCAGTTTATAATTAACAATTAAATTATGAACTCGGGATTACTATTGCATGGGCACAGCACGTATAGAAATACGTATAGAGGCAGAACGTATACGTATGGCAGCACGTATAGCAGCACGTATAGAGGCCGACGCGCTGACCGTTCGGCCACGCTGCCTCTATACTAACCTGCAGAACAGGCGTAATTTTTTTGCGTATTTTAGGCGAACAGAGACGAAAGCGAGGCGAGCGCGAGGGGAAGAGCGCGAAAAAAATAACCAATTGGGTAGCCAAGTTCATATTTGAACGCCGGAACAGCTTGAACAATGGTATGCGTACAGGCGTTATTTTTTTCGCGCGCTCGCCTCGCTTTCGCCTCTGTTCGCCTGAAATACGCAAAAAAAATTACGCCTGTTCTGCAGGTTAGTATAGAGGCAGCGTGGCCGAACGGTCAGCGCGTCGGACTCCCAGTCAAGCGGTCCCCGGTTGGAGCCCCGCTCACTACCTCGATCTGTTCCTCGGTAGCCCCGAGTTTTTAGTTCCCAAATTCTTGGCCACGCTTGTAAATAGCCAATTGTTTTGGGATTCTTAACAATGTTATGTTCAATTTGAATTATTTGTTTCAGTTGTTTGCTCGGCCCCACTAGCGCTTACTGCCGTGGGTACATTAAGGCTATATTTCTTCATTTTTATGAATGATTTAACTGTTTTAGTATAAATCTGCTAGCCTAAATCTTCTTTTCTTCTTCAGTACCACTGGAAAAGTTGAAAATTTACATGGACATGTCAATTTTAATTTACAGCATGTAAATATTGATTTACATTCTTTGTAAATTACAATTTACATGTTAGGGTTTTGTAAAATAAATTTACAGGAAATTTACAGCTTTTAGTACAGCATGTAAATGTTCTGTAAATAGTGATTTACATTGTTTTTGTCGACAATGATCATTTGAAGAACATGTAAAAACCTGTAAAATATTTTACGCACTTTTACAGTATCTGCCTTTGTAAAAAACATGTAAATTGCTTTGCTAAACCATGTAAGAAATGTGTAAATAATTCAAGCGAATGCTGTAAAAAGTCTGGAAATGTTATGTTTGTAACTCTGTAAAAACCATGTAAATGAAAAAAGGGGGCCTGTAAGAAACATGTAAAAACCATGTAAATGAAAAAAAGGGGCCTGTAAGAAACATGTAAAAACCATGTAAATGAAAAAAGGGGGCCTGTAAGAAACATTTAAAAACCATGTAAATGAAAAAAGGGGGCCTGTAAGAAACATGTAAAAACCATGTCAATGAAAAAAGGGGGCCTGTAAGAAACATGTAAAAACCATGTCAATGAAAAAAGGGGGCCTGTAAGAAACATATAAAAACCATGTCAATGAAAAAAAGGGGGCCTGCAAGAAACATGTAAAAACCATGTAAATGGAAAACCTAGAAGTTGCACGGGTGCAGTGAGGGGCTGTAAATAGCCTGCTAAAAACATGTAAATTAAAAAGGGGGACCTTACAAAGGCTGTGAAAACAATCTGAATGAGATAAAGGGGGCTTTTCGAAAAACTGTTAAGACCCCGTTAATGTAAAATGGAGACTCTTAGAACAAAAAGATCTAAATTTAAGAGAAGGCCTGCCTAAACCCTGCAAAAACCATGTAACGGAAAAGTGGGCTTATTTAATATAACTCTGGTGTAACGGTTCAACCAACGGAGACCGTTGAAATGATGTAAATTCCAAGTTACCGACAGGTTCGCTATCCTCTTGGAAACGGTTGGTTGGATTTTGCAAAGAAATAAATGAAAAGTTACCCCGGCCAGGTTAAACTTGGGGGGACGGGGTGGGGGGGGGGGGGGGGGAGAGAGAGGAAGAGTTGTCTCGGGTAACCGAGAACATATAAATGGGACCTTTTAAAGGCGCGTAAAGTTAAAATGTAACACCGCCCTAAAGCTCCGTAAACCTACCGTGAAGCCTCCATTAAGGTGCCTTTTACGTTGAAGCATTTGAACTTCTCTAAAATCCAAGTGTGTGCTATAGTTTGCTTTAAATTGAAGTTGGGTTAGAAGGTATGCACCAAACTAAATCGCTGCATTGATCGACACCGCACTAAGCTGTCTTCTTGTGAACTTTCCGCGCATCCACAACGACAAATTCTATTCTATTCTAGAGTAACTAGAATTGTTACTGCACATGCAGGCGTCCCAAGCTTACGTCTCTAGAAAAGAGAAAAATTAATTCTCGGACACGTACGTATTCATTCATGAAGGACCATGAAAGCGTCACGTGTTGTGTGAGCTCAAGACGGAAAGAGCCCCGGTGACCGAGTTTGAACTGACGCGAGTTAGGTTAGGCAGGGAACCATAAGGGACACAGCCGGCCCAACGACCGTTTTCTCTCTAATGCTTTGAAACGCTGTTTTAGGCTATCTGGTGTACTTTCAAAGCTCTGTAGGTTAATTTTAGGTTGCGCAAAAAAAAAAAAATTATCTGTTCGGTTATTCTAGAGGAGCTTGTGTATCTCGTACTTATTAGGGCTTTTTTGTCCATTTCCCGAAAACGTTAGGACTTATCGCCTTTACGAAAATGATAGCTGACTTTTTTTCGGTACCCAAAATGACATTTTGTTTTTTTGTTTTGTTTTGTGTTTTTTTTTTTTTTTTTTTTTTTGTGATTTCTACCGTTCTGTGCTTTCATTGCCGTCACTGTTATCCCAGTCCCTTTGTAAGAGCATACCAGCCTTGTGAGTGCCCGATCTCCAACAAACAGGAATCAGCGGTCTTCATGTTAGGTACCAGGTCCTCTCGGTTCTCCCGCCATGTTTGGCAGTTCGTTGGAACCTGCATCGAACTCGAGCTCTGTTTTACGGGCCAAAATCCACTCTACCTTCGCTTCGTCATCGTGCACGGTTTCAAGGCAAAGTTTTCCCTTACCCAGAAGCTGAAGATAGCGATCACAGGCAACAACAACAGGTAAGCAAGTTTTGCATAAATTGAACGAGTATAGTAAAGTTACGTCAAGATACGTATACATTTCGTTTTGCCTTTGGTTGTGAATGTGTCATTATCAAGGAGAAGTTACATTGCTTGTGGAATCGACTTTGTTGATGTTTACCTGCTGTGCATAAAGGGCTTTATTATCTGTTATTATCTGTTCTCGATAACCGAGTATGAGCATGCGACATTTGTTATTGGCTTATTGGCTGATGCGTTCTCTTGTAAGGTTATGTTGCCCTCTGATGTGAATGCTAGTAAGCTAAAATGTAATGTGCCATCTTCAGCAGAGAAATTTTTCTTATGCTAGTGTAAGTATTCTGAAGTTACTCAAGTATCTACAGTTGTACCTACATGCAAGTTACAATATGCTACACAACTGTACATGGACATTGCACCCACTGGTGCTGATAGTAAGCTAAACGTTGTGAATTTTTCTTTCACAAAAAAAAACACCACGATACTTTATAAAGAGGTATACATGTACCTCAAACTGTCATGAAAACTACACAGGACTTGAAAAAAAAAAGGAAGAGTAACTTGCCCAGGCAGGAAAATCTACTTGTCTTGGACGACACAGTATAGTCAATTGATTATTTCATAACAATCAATAGGAATTAGTCAATGATATCAGAAATCAATAAAAGAATTCGTCATGAGTAATCGATTGTGATCAAATTTTCAATAAGCATTATCAATTTTGCTGATACTAGCTTATCTTTTAAGCAACATTTAATAAGGAAGAAATGAACAAAAGATATAAAGTGAAATATGAAATCATCAATACAATTGCATAAAAACATAACATTGTATCTTGTAAACAGAATATTTTGCTGGCATACATGTATCGGGGACTATGTTTTGGGGATCTTTGGTAGTGCCTTTGAAATCTACATAAAAAAGTTACAATCAAACATTTTGTTGAGGGACACAATTTTTCTACAGTTTATGTGAACTAACAAAGAGAGGCCAACTTTCAATTGATTCTCTAATGACTGATAAATTTGGTAAAATCAAATTGATAACTTGAAACTTCTCTAGCATGTGAGTATGAATTTCTTTCCATTGATTGATAGCACTGATAACACTTACATTAATTTCAATTTATTGATTTATATCAATTTATGGATCAATTTCAATCAATTGCCTTACCCTGGGATGACCAGACAGCATTTTAGAGACCTGTTACAGCTGTACATTTTACTTGTACGAAATTGGGCTCTTACCAAATACATGCAGGTTTCATGTGTCATGCATCTGTTCATTCATCTGTAGCAGGGCAGGAAAAAAAATTGTAAGTCACTTGCCCACTGGGCCAGTCAATTTCAGTTTTCACTTGCCCCCATTTAAATATTGGTTGTCAGTGTGATGGCCAGTAAGGAAATCAGAGGACAAATGCGAATGAAGTATGCTCGGATTCCTAACTAATTCTTGCTTTCAACCTAATAATTAAGTAATCTTTAGGTCTTAAGTTTTGAAATGGAATGACTGGAAATTATCATTTATCAAGCTGGCATTTTTAGTCAGACTCACAAGACTACTGAGGCTACATGGTAATTTCACTTGCCCACCGGGCCACTGAACTTCTATTTTCACTTGCCCAAGAGCAAAATTTACTTGGCTGAGGAAATCAGACCTGGTTTTTTCCTGCCCTGAGTAGATCACAGATAACACCAAAATGTGGTAAAAACAAAAAATATTCACATAACCCATTACCAGAGTGTGTCACTGAATCTGTGAATTTTTCAGGCGTGTGTTACTGATGTTCTTACCACATTTTGATGTCTTCAGTGATCTATTACTGAACAGATGCGCGACAACGTAGAATCTATCTGCTTCGTAATACATAACAAAGAAACAAAAACAAACATTTATGACATCAGCTGTACCTTTGTCCACCAATAGAGCATAAGTGCGTGTAAGAAACAATCAAATTGTGCCTGCAAATAACTTGACTTATTATTTAAACATTGTTTGATAGGAGTTTGATTTATTGTGCATGAATATTACGATGTAGAAGATAGTGAACATTGAATATTTACTGCCACACATTTTGAGTTTAGTTCTTCTACATCCTCTGACATTCAGTGCCTTCCAATCAGAGATGCCAAGTTTTTGTCACACAGTAGCTACAGATGTAGATGTAAGATCTGTTTGATTGATGAATATTCAGGGCTCAAAATAATGGCCGGTCAACGAGCAATGTCTGGCCAGAATGGTGACTTGAATGGCCAAAAACTTCACTCACCGGTCATGTTGACCAGTCATGTCATGTTGAGACGGTCACGTTGTTCATTCTTGAATAAACAATCAAATCCCCAACTGTAAATCTGAGAGTTTTAAATCTCTTTTTTATTATGACCTCTAATGAAAACATACACCAATGCATACATGTATCTGTTCGAACGGCTAAAGACCATTCGCTTGCTGTTTGTCATGCGTTCAAGATCAATAGGAATGCCATTCAAGTGACGGGTTAAATCCGTTCAGAAAAATATTAAGCCAATTTTTAAATGGTCTAGCAGTGACTGGAACAAACAAACTCTATTTGTGGGTTTAATTTGGCTCACATTACATGTACTTGATTTTTGCATAAATATCGTGACCGGTCAGAAACGAGACGTGACAGAGCTAAAATTACTTTGGCCAGTCAACATGACCGGCTACAGTCCAATTTCAAAGGTCACAGTATAAATTGGAATGATAACAAACAAAATAATAACTCCAATGTAAAATTCACTGATTGATATCATACACAGAATTTGCTGATTCGTACTCAGACATAACTTATCTTATTTAACGAAATGTTTTATGTTACTTGTAGGATGAAGTAAAATTGAGAGTGGTCAATACTTGCATACTCCTTGGCATTGATGCTTGATCAGGAAAAAATCAGCCACTGAGAAGTCTACAGTACTTATGACTCTATAAGGGGTCCAAGGCCCATTTCTTGAAGGCCCTGGAAACTTTTCGGGCCCACAAAGCCATCTTTAATTGATCTGTGTCTAAAAACTAAGAGCTGTATATGCCTGAAACTTCTTGTGTGAAGGAAACCTCTGTTCATATTGAGAATAAGCGATTAAAACAGCTCTGTAAGCATAAGATTTCAGATTTTGGTATGGCTTTCTGGGTGCAAAAACTTTTTGGAACCTTCGAGAAATGGGCGCCTGGTGCATTACAGTCTAACGTGGTGACCTTCAACACTTTGATATGCTCTGGCAGCTTTCTGGCATAAATTCAACCACTTTAAACATTATTTTTAATGCTTTGAAGTATCACTTACCTGTGTTAATGAATTAGCATTAAATTTAAATATCTTAGATTGCTAGGTTGATTCTTACTGTTCAATACAGCAGCTATAAGATTTCATCATAAAAAGCAAAGGCTATGTTTACATACGTGTACCAGAACAGTAATTTATTAACTTATGTTGTATTACGGGAACTATGGTACTAGATAGGCCTTTCAATTTCAACAGGCCCTTATGAATTGTTGTTGTTGTTGTTCTTTTTTTTTTGTTTACAGTACAGTTTTTTATCACAAAAAAAGGAAAATTTTGGATCTTCACCAGTCTGGATATTGTTTACAGTGAATGTTTTGTCAGGGGTCCAAAATGTTTGTACTGTATGGATTCTGTACAGTTTTGGAAAAATAAGGAAACTGTGACGTTGTAAACATAGCCTAAAAGATGTCAGAAGCCTTGTTTTATGTTATGCAATGTAGTATTCCTTTGGCATGAATGTTTTTATGATGAATTTAAAATGTCAACCTCTATCTTGTGGTAAATGTTTTTTCTCCCTATTTTCTGTTATTTCAAAGGGACAATTCACTCTATGAAAAAAGTTGATCAATACTTCACACTTACATTGCAGTAATTTTCATAATAAGGTAAAGGTAAAGTCTGCATACGAGCCACGTGGCCCAACAGGCTGGAGCTTATCCTGCTTTCTGTAGCAGGAAGCGACTAGGACTATTTCTGCTCCCCCTAGATGAGATGCCAGTTCAGTGTAGGGTTACCCCACCATTAAATTCGCTGCTACCCACTTATACACCTGGGTGGAGAGGCACTGAGTAAAGTGTGCTGCTCAACAACACAACAGAACATACCTGCCTAGAGCTTGAACCCAGATCGCTCAATCAGGAGTTGAGCGCACTACATGTAACCACGAGGCCATGATGCCTCCCCCATTTCTCATTATTAAGGCCAGTTTAATCCTACATTAATTACTTAGTAAGAAAAAACAGTTTATTCATTCATTTTATGACAAAGGTATTATCATTATGTTGCATTTGACTTTGTGGATTTAGTATATATTTAAGACAGGTATCCATTCGCAAACAATTTTAATTTAGTAATACACCTAAATTGCAAAATTTTCACTAGTTGTAGCTGACAACAGTATAGTTCTTAATCATTTTATTATTTATGAATTAAATAGGGCTCAATATGACATGGTTTCGCACAATCTTGAAAAGGTCTTGAATTTTAGTAGTCTTCTCGAAAAGTGCTTGAATTCGGTTAAAGGAGCTCAGTCATGGTATTTTAAAATATTTTGGCCATGCACAAAATTACATTTAAGTCGTCTTTTTATGGATAGATAGAAAAGAAAACATGTTTTATTTGTTGCAATGTATACATTGTAAACCTTATTCATGGCATATAAAAACTGTTTGAATTTTACTGAGTTTGTTCTGATTGCAATAAATTTCTGATTCTGTATAAATTTGCATATTTTCTACTATTATAATTAAGGTCAACAGATTTGATTACAATAAAACAGTACATTCCATGCATTTTTCTTCAAGTTATTATTTGCAAGTCATTTATCGTACAGGGTTTCTGCCTCCCTTTTTCGATTTCCATGTTATTTACAGGCTCCCTTTTTTCAATTTACATGTTATTTACAGGCTCCCTTTTTCAATTTACATGTTATTTACAGGTTCCCTTTTTCGATTTCCATGTTATTTACAGGCTCCCTTTTTCCATTTACATGCTATTTACAGGCTCCCTTTTTCGATTTCCATGTTATTTACAGGCTCCCTTTTTCCATTTACATGTTATTTACAGGCTCCCTTTTTCCATTTACGTGTTATTTACAGGCTCCCTTTTTCCATTTACATGTTATTTACAGGCTCCCTTTTTCCATTTACATGTTATTTACAGGCTCCCATCTTCGATTTACATGTTATTTACAGGCTCCCTTTTTCCATTTACATGTTATTTACAGGCTCCCTTTTTTGATTTACATGTTCTTTATGGGCTCCTTTTTTGATTTCCATGTTATTTACAGACTCCCTTTTTCGATTTACACGTTATTTACAGGCTCCCTTTTTCGATGTACATGTTATTTACAGGCTCCCTTTTTCGATTTACATGTTATTTACAGGCTCCCTTCTTCGATTTACATGTTATTTACAGGCTCCGGTTTTCATTTTCCATGTTATTTACAGCCTCCCTTTTTTTATTTACATGTTGTTTACAGCCTCCCCTTTTTTATTTACATGTTTTTTACAGTATTATGGCACCCTCCCTGTATTAAATTTACATGTTATTTACGGGTTTCCAGGTTGAATCACAAGAAATTTACAGGCTATTTACAGTATTTGCAGGAACAGTTTACATGTTATTTACATGATCTTAGCCCTTTGCTTTGAAACATTTACAGTGTTTTCTTCATCATTTACATGTTTCACTTAAAATATTTACATGTTATTTACATGAAACCTCCAAAACATGTAAAAGGGGAAAAATCATGTAAATTATTCTTTACAGTCTTTTTTTGGTTATTTACATGTTAATTACATGTTATTTACATACTCTGTAAATTTTCAACTTTTCCAGTGTACCAAATTTCTTCTTCACTCTCAACTTTTATGAGGTAATAATTCAGTTAATAAGGCCAAAGGTCGAATAAAAAAAACTAGTAGCCATTTATACACTCTGATACACTTGGGTGGAGAAAGGCGAGGTGAAATTAAGCATCTTGCCTATAAAGCACCGGCCAAACGTTCGCAACATTTGAACGCAACATATCCCAACATTGTTGCGCGCGTTTGGTCACCCTGTTGCGACGTGTTGCAAAATGTTGGGTATTGAAAATCGAACAAGTGCGCATGCCTGGGCGCAACATTGTTGCACTGTGCTGGCCAAACGGCTACAACATCATGCAACATCCGCAAATGTTGCATGAAAAATTTGACCATTTTCAAATTTGAGCCAACAACACCCAACATGTCGCAACACGTCGCAACAGGGTGGCCAAACGCACGCAACATGTGGCTCCCAACAATGTTGCGACATGTTGCGTCGAAATGTTGCGATCGTTTGGCCGGGGTTTAAAACACAACATGATGACCCTGCGAAGAGCTTACAACCCGAGCCTGTGGATGTGAAATTTGATATATTAACCATCTCGGGCTAGGAAACACTGTAAAACATAGATAATATACAGGCACAGAGAAAACTGGAAGTATCCAATTTGATACGTGTTGCACAATAATTTGGTGCTGTTCCGTGAGTTGGTTACTCCAAGCACATACCTAAGCCTCCCAATAGGGTGGTCCTCTTTGTCCCAGTAATTGACTTCCTTCAGAGAGCGGTACACCGAGGAATCATCACTTGTACTGTGGTGGCCAATTCTGTGAAAACATATTACATTGTAATTATTTATTGTTTACTCTTATGCTGCTTACAAAGCTCAAGATAGGTGAGATCAAGTAATCTTAAGAGGAAGGAAGTAAACATGGTTCATCCCAGATCTCAGGCCATTCAGGGACTTTTCAAGGACAAAGCAACAAGATTCAAGAACTTGCATAATTTTCCTCAGAATGACATGGAAAATGTGTTTAGGTAGCTATGGTTGTTAATACAAAATACTGAATTCTCAGGCCCATCTGAAGGCAGGATTACTTTGAATTACTTATATGCTAACTTACTTATAGCAGGTACAGTACTCGACATAAAAACCCTTCAACTCCTGAATCATCAAAATCAACTTTTTGAATTAACAATAATCCCCAGGGGCAGGGGGGACTCCCATGTGAAAAGGCAGGGGATGCTCATAATTGAAAAATTGGGGTTCAACCTCTAAAGGAGACCTATCTGGGTACGGCTAATAAGCTTTATTTGACCCGCATGAAACATGCCACTTCAAAAAGGATATGACAGCATTTTTTTTTTATATATCTTTGAGTGCAAACATTTCTCAATAGTGGTGTTCCCTTGAGCACATTAAGCGAGATCAGAATTCATGATTTACAAGCCTAAGCAAGATGACGATCAGCCCTGACATTTTGACATGGGAGTCCTCCAGGCATTGTAATTGTTTCACCATCACTACTCTATCTAACCTGTAAGTCATAGCCTCAACCATGACTGGTCTTGACTGATTCACTGCAATCTCACGAGCTGCTTTGGTGACATTATAAACGGCAAAGACATCGTTACCATCCACACGAATTGCTTTCATCCCATAACCCCTGCCACGTCCAGCTACAGAAACAGATATCAGACAAAGTTAAATCACACAGGGTGAGTAAAATAATAATAAAAACATCTCAGGGGTTTCAATGAGTTTTTAAGCAGATGGCAAAAACTGTGCATTAGCCAGCAGATAACAGTTTAATTTTGACTAAAATGTTTAACAGTTTTAGGGAAAGTTGGTATGAAATTTGCTTGGTTAAGATCTTAGATAGGCTTTATAGAAGCAGAATAGTGTGAAGAAGTCCTGTCAAGAATATCTTATTTTGAGTTGGTGACAAACATTAGCCATGCATGTGTCTGAAGAAAAAAGCACAAACCTATTCCATCCCCTCGGTACTGATCAATGGTAGGAGTGGATATGGCATAACCATTGTTACGGCTGTTAAATAAGATGTTTTATCATTGTTAGACATAACATCCATGTAGGTAATAACCAGTAACTGTTGACCTTAATCATAAGGTAATAGGAGTTTCCATTAAAACTGAGCTAGAGCATTATGAATCGACAGCATGCACAGTTAATATGTTCATTCTTTGCCTACATGTACTTTTGCGGTGGATCTAGGTGGGTTTCAAGAGGTTCGGTTGAACCCCATAAATTTAAAAAAAAATGACACATTTTATAACATACTGACTTGGCCTCAGAATGCCAGAAATCCCATTTCCGAGGGCCTTTTAAAAATTTTATGGGGGACGATGCCCCCACAGGGGTTTTTCTACGGCAGTCCATATCTTGAAACCCCTTCTCCAAAATCCTGTATCCACCACAGTACTTAAGAAAAGGACTTAAAGGATTAAAGCCAAGTAATTACTCAGAGAAAACTCATTACAAAGGGAGATGTGGTGGACAATTCTCCTGTCACTGAGCTGCAGGAGGAACCAAGCATTTCCACAATCTCCTGACCAGAAAAAGGAAAGGCAGCCCTATTATTTTAATTACTTTCAATTTTGGAGCACCATAACCATGCCAGCCGTAGCCTAATATTCTCAGTCAGGCGGTTGATGTCACTCACTCTGCATATCCTTGGAGAGTGAGTGAGAGTAAAATTGTCTGGAATTTTCTTTTCATTTAACGGCCAGAAAGAAAATGAACAATCATGTAAAATTAAGGTAAGAATCTCTTTTTTTTTTTTGCACAAGACAAGCTAATGAATTGACAACCCACTACTACATCACAGAAATTACTTGAAAGCCATTAACGCTCATTTAACAAATTTTAAATAAATTATCTGTTGCAAAACTGTCATCAAACTGTATAGCATTCCCACTTCATGTGACGCAAAACTATTAATACTTTAACACTAGAATTATCTCACACCATGTTTGGAACCTATTTACATATGAAGAGAGAACAACTGGACATAATTTTACTCAAGTTTTGGATAAATACAGAATATATTTCTTTTTTTATTTACCAGAAGAAAATAACAGGAGCCTCCAGAGTTGCAGCAAAGTTAAAGGCAGCATGGGCATCTCCTTCACTGGCAGCTCCTTCTCCAAAATAACAGATGACGCAATTTCCAGTGCCTGCACGTTTTAAAGCATAGCCATATCCAGAGGCTGAAAAAAATTTTAGAAAATTAAATTAATTACTAACAGTAACTGTTTATCATAGACTTCACAATAGCTAGCGAATAAGTGAGAAAGCAAGGAAGCAAGGAAGGGAGCAAGCAAGCATGCAAGCTAGCAATTAACTAATATATTTAACATCAATAACAGGATGAGTGCACAAAGATACACTACATTACTTGATCATACAACACTGAAACAACACGTCCACTATAACTTAAGAAGACTGATGCTAAACCTTGCAATAGCGAACTAACCTTGAGGCATCTGAGTAGCCAGGGTAGAAGAAATCGTGACAAAATTGAGATCTTTTGAACCATAGTGGACAGGCATCTGCCGACCCTTGCCATTATCATATTGATTTGCATAACACTGGTTCATAAAGTTATCTAATGTGAATCCTCTCCATAGCAGGACACCAGCTTCACGGTACTGACCAAGTGCAACGTCCTCAGATGAAAGGGCTGCGGCACTACCAAAATGTGTTGCTTCTTCACCATAGCTTGTCATATAAAATGATATACGTCCCTGAAGTTGGAGATAAGGAAAAAAATCTCATAGACAATTCAAATATGTATCAAATGGATTTCTCACTGGAGCTTATCATGAAGAGTAATAATTCCAATAAAAATGCTATTTTAGGAGAACAGCAGATTTTTGCCAGGAATTTATTTATTTATTGTTAGGAATCAAGAGGCAGGAAACATGAAAATTAAAGTTGACACTGCACTTTGAGTTTTTGGAATTACTTTCATTGCTAAAGAGTACTTGTCAAACAATACTTGTTACAGGTGTCAACCCCTGTGTTTGCTAGGTAATCATAACATAAAAATTGTAACCATTCGCTAATAGTCAACCTTAAGCTTCTCCTGCAAAGAAATATCTCTCTAACCAGGTATTAAATCTGGACTAAAGATTGTCCACTTCAAGAAGCTCTAAATCCCAAGGAGGGGACTCTCCTATAAAAAGGAAGGGGTGGTTGTCGTACTTTTGGCTGTTAAAAATGCTGATTTGATACTTCTTAGGCCAAGGGTGTTCAACCTTAAAAGGTCCCACAGTGGGAGCTTTTGCAGTACCTTTTAAGGCATTGAGCTGAAAAAAGTCAGTGTCAGTTCAATGGTGTAGAAATGGTACTTCTTAAGGGTGAAAAAAATTTCAAGCAATGCCCACAAAACAGGATCTTGGTACCTCCTAGAGGTTCTTTTCAAAATTTCTGACAAGCATGCCCATCCTTTTCACAGCAAGTAAACTTTTTATATGGGAGTTGATCCCTCCCCCCAGGGTCTAATGGATCATGCTGCCTTGAAGTTATAGGAGACAAATATTTGTGAACATCACTCAGTCTTATCAGTTATTTATTACCTGTCGCTGAGACTCATATAGTATACGGTCCATTGTATTCAACAGAGTCATCTTCTTGTACATATCCTGTATTACTTCTTTGTCCAGCTACAAAGCATCAAATAAATTGAAAAAAAAAAGAACTCAAAATATCAGTGATCTTAACCTCAGAAGTGAGTCAATGATTTTGACGCTGATAGAAATATAGAAATTTAATTCTATTTATGATGAATAATTATATTTGTGTTGGTTTTTCTTGCAAACAATCACATCACATTGAGAAACTGGCAAACAAGTGTACCTTGAGAAAGAAGCAACGGATTGAGTTTAAGGTGGCTCAAAACAGTTTCCAACACTTAGATTTTGATGGGTTGTTAGAACCACTCTTTATCACTTGACGCTACAATCATGGTATCAGAAAACTCCCCAATCATTGGTGAACACACTTTTGGCAAAGTTTAAAAAAATTCTGTACATAGGGTTCAAAGCCACCATAAATTTTTGCAAATGCAATTGCAGTTCCCAATTAAGAAATCTTTTAATTCAACCTATCAACTTTTAACTCAAACTTTCCAAGGGACACTACTTTCTGCTTCATTGACATAGAAGAAGTATTATTTCATTCTATATAAGGAGAGAGTGAAGTCTAACAGAACTTGGTTACTTGCCCAATCTGAAAGTTGCAAGTTGCTTTGAGAAAAATATCAATTTATTTTAGAACATTGTGCTGCAACACTGCAGAGTTCCCATCAAAAGAATATACAGTTTGAATGCAAATACAACAATTAATAGATATGACACCATGTAAGGTAAAAAAAGAAGAGACTGTGGTAATGGTGAATTGCTGTCAGTAGTAGACCACATAAAGGATTATGGTACAAAATCTACAATTTTTATGCGTTTTAACCCCTACCAAATGATTATTTTCTGTTTAAAGAACAACAAGTGCGCGATTGTGTTTTGTGGAAGAACAGACAATAATGGAACATTAAATTATGCAGCATCTGTGTTGACCCAACCTCCAACACTCCCCCAAACCGACGTCGAAATGTCGCGTTTCATTTCTAAACAAACAAACGTTGGCTCAAAAATTCGCCATTACGTTATAAGATTTCGGCCTTCCCGGGTATACATATAGGATCTAAGGTCTGGCACTAAATTTATGAGATTTGTAATAGATCGATCTTACAACAGGCTAAATAAATGTTCGAATATAAGCTTAAATTTAAGCTTACCTTAGGATCGTGTGCTTCATCAAACACTTTTCCGTTCCGATCCATGACACGATACACAGGAATGACTCCGCCATCGTCTGGATCATCGAATTCCAACTTTTCGGTGTAATATGAATTCAGAGCGCCCGGAAATCTTGGCTTGTCTTGATGTTCATGTTCGGGATTTCCCGCTCCAGTGCTGTACGAACTCAACTGTAGAAGATGAATTAGCAAAATCATTGCTGATATTTTCCTGATCAAGAAAGGAAGATAACACAGTTAACTTACTCTTAAGGTCTTGAAGGTATTGGGTAGTGTCTTAAGATGGAAAAATTTGCTGCCAAAGCGAGGAAGCACTGCTCTTACAAGCCACGTTGAGGCAGCCATCTTAGTACCCTAGCGTACCCCTGGTGACTAGAAAACTCGTCACAGGTAGGCCAGGGGACGGGTAGGGCTGGATATTTCTGGGAGTGGTGTATGTGATTTTATTGGGAGAAGGGAGAGCATTTGTTGCTTACTCTCTTATACGCTGTAACTGTAGAGGTTGAGTTCAATATATTTGCGGGGAATAATGTTTTAAAAATTGCTAGAGAATTCATTTGAAAGGCATTATGAAAAAAAAGTTTTGATGACAACCTAACCTTACCCTACCCTACTAAAATTTACAATGTCCAGAATTCTCATGTGAGCCCGCAAACATATCCAGAAATTCAAAATGGCGGACGAAGCTTTGGATGAGAATTTTCCACGTTATTCATCAGAACTAAGATCTATGCGATGTGAACAGAGTCTTTTGAACAAAACAGACGGATCAGCAAGCTTTATGCAAGGTAATATTTCGTATTTGTTTATCCCGACGTTATCAAAGTTAATTGAACTAATCATAGGCTGGCATATATATTGTTTACACACGTTCTTGGCATGGCATCACCATGGGTTGCTAAATATCACTGTTTCAGGAAATACTCAAGTGATTGCGGCAGCATATGGTCCCGCAGAGGTCAGAGCAAGCAAAGAACTCATAGATAAAGCTACCTTGGAAGTTGTTTTCAGACCCAAAGTTGGTATGCCAGGTGAGCAGTTATGACCAAAAAGACACTGTTTATGGTCTTTATGGTTGTATCTCCAAAATAAAGAACTATCCCCACCAACTCTCGTGCCTGCGCTGTTGAAAACATCAGTATTTTACTCACTCACGCCTACAGACTAACTTCTTACACCTAGCTGAAACAAAATTGAGCTACTACAACCTAAACTGACACACTTTCAAAAAGTATATAGCTAGTCAAACCGGCCCAAGAAAAGACCGTGTAAATGACGGGACACTTACCTCACTCAATTCCCAGATTTTTGAGGGGAAACATTTTGAAAAATGCTGGTTCAATTGTGAAGGTGTTTTGTTTGGTGAAACAAAACTGCAACTGACACCAGGAAATATCTTCCAAAATATGGCCAGTTTTATAAACCCAGATGTAATATATTTTAAACCCTCGAGACAGTGTTTCATCGGGATATCAAAACACTGAGAAGAGAGTTGACGTGCAGCGGAGTATTTTTGTCGAAATTCAAGGTGTTTGGATAGCCGATGAAACACTGTCTCGAGTGTTTGATATATCTTCTCAATCAAAACAAAAAGTAAGGAGTAAACTGAGAACTAAAATCATCAAAATCTATGCTAAGTAAGACTGGATATCAAAACTTCCTTCATGGTTGTGATTTTCTTTGTTTTAACTTGATGAATTATTAATGAGTCTGAGAAGATACTTTCTTGTACTCATTAATAGTTCATCAAGTTAAATTAAAGACAATCAACCGTGAAGGAGGTTTGGATATCTGATCTTAATTAGCATGGATTTTAACGGAACAGCGGAATGACAGCTCCCCTGTTCTGTCAATCCACCATTTTGGCTTTTAGGGTCACTCCCTAAAACGTCTTTGCTGATCCAATTGTCAAATACTCTAAGTATCTAAAATTTACCCAAAATCCGCTAGCTAAATAGGTATGAAAGTAATAAACAGTTTCTTTTGTATCTGTAAGATTGCAAGGGTCCACAAAATTTTATTTGAGCCATTCCTATACAAAACAGAATTATAGTAACTTTCTGGAGTTCCTTTCAAAATTTTAAATGATCACCTGTAGCCTGTAACTTTTGTATGTGATTTCTTCCCCCCAAGGTTTTTGCCTTACATTAAATCATATTTTCCCCCCCAGTGGATAGGAGTGTCAGAGCACCTACAGTCTATATAGCAGACCTTCGTCAGCATGGCAAAGCTAAAAGGTTTTCAACCTAACAAATTTAGTGACCAACATACTGTTCAAAAGAATTGCTGACATAGACCCATTTTGTTTTGAACTTGAGACTACGCAGTGTTGAATAACTGGTCTTCAGTTGCTGCAAATTTCTTAAATCCGCAGGCTGTGCAGAAAAACTGATGGAGAGGGTTATACGTAATAGCTGTGATCCAATTGTACTGACTTCCAGACACCCAAGATCATCCCTGACTGTTGTCATACAACTTGTTCAGGACTGTGGATCAGTATCCTAAATGTTATTGTCACTTATAGTCAGGTTGCCAAGTTTGTAAGGGATGTTAGGTCATTACAAGTTAACCACCAACATGTTTAAGTGTTAGAATGTACCATCCTGATACTTCCAACATTGATACTATTCAACTCAGTTTGCCTGTGTCAGATTTTGGATATTCTCATTTTTCATTAAGTTTTATTTGTCAATTTCTTTCATTGCTATGTGGCTGGGTTTTTTAAAATGTGATTTTTGTTGATTGATAAAATTTGATCAAGTTTTTGCCAGACATTTTAAGACTTCTCATGGTCTAGAGTTTATTGTTTCTTCGTTCATCATCAACAAAATATGTTTTGTCTTGGTTAATTCACTGTACATCAGATCATGCAGATGTAAGGCTGTGAATGTATTCTTTTACATTTTTTTCAGGGAACAGTTTCCTACATCATTATTTTATGGCTACAGGTACATTGCACAATTTTAATATTTATCAACAAAAAAATTCTGATCTTGTCAAACAATTCCTCACAAGGGCAAGGACTCAACCTTCTGATCTTAATAAAGACAGTGCTAACCAACAGACCAACATACCAAATGTATCAGGACTGGTTTACATTTCTAATATATTTCCCATTCTAATTCTGACCTAATAAATTATCAGTCTATGCACTTGTGTGCTTTCATTAACTGGCAAAGCTACTGTCCTGTGCCATCAATGCTGCCTGCATGGCTATGGTTGATGCTGGTTTCCCAATGAAGTGTCTGGTTTGTTCTGTGTCTTGTGCTTTGAGTGAAAATGGAGACATCCAATTGGATCCTACTCTGGAACAAGAAAAGGTATATTGCTAGAAGGTGCCATTTACATTCAAATAATAAGGGTGTCTCAAATTGAAATAAAGCAGCAGGGAGATTTCATAAAGTAGGCGGAGCGCTATTCCGTCAAGATGGTAGCAGCCTTGTGGGGAACAGTGTCGGAGTGGGTTACTCCCTCCTGCATAGAGTGCAAGGTGCAGGCCCTGAAAAATGTGTTGAAAATCTACATGTCTTGAGACCGTGCAGTCTGGTGCATTATTTTGTAGCACCCAGAAGTGATTTCCTTCCAAGTATCTGGCACAAATGCTTGAAGTACATGTAGCTGCCAACTTACATTGGGCATGCATGATATGTATTTTAATACATAAAGACACTGAGAAATGAGTAACATACACTCAGAAATGATATTTCATGTATAATTCATTTATACAAAGAAAGGGAAATTATACAACTCTTTTTTCTTACAGTCAGCCTCAGCGGTGATGACCTTTGCTTTTGATAGTGTCAATAAAAATGTGATGACATCCTCAACAACAGGCAGTTTTACAGTACAAGAGGTAAAAATGTAAAAACTAGACATTCACGTAGACAGCTTATTCAAAACCTAGGAAAGTCATCCTTTTTTATTGTCTTTTCATTTTCCAAGTTGTTAATACAAAAAAGAATTATACAAAACGAATGTCGGTTATCTTTTGATATTAAATATTCAGTATAGTTATTATGATGTAATTTATTACGCTAGTGTATTAATAATTTTATTTATCAATTCAAGTGATCTTTTTCAGTATGAGAAGTGCTTAGAAGCATGTCGGAGTGCTGCTACCAAACTTTTTGACTTCTTCAGGCTGTCTGTGGAAAGAAAGCTTTCCAAGGTAGAACAACTTACATTGATGTCCTTTTCAGTCATATTTTCAGGAACAAGATGTTGTAGAGTTGTGCTCAAACTAATCTGTGTTTCATTAACAATAGCTGACTAGTCATGACACATAAAAAAATGTTTCTTGGCATGTTGTAACATACCGTCATCACATGCAACAAAGTTGTACTGTATACAAAAACTGAATTTGTCTGAATGATTCTTGGCCACATTCAATCAGACACTAATATATTGCATTTAATGTAATTATGATTTCTTTTTCTCTCAACAGGATGCAAAGTTCATGGACATAAACATTGCCTAATTTAAACATCATGGCATCAAGCAAGGTTTGCAGTTGACAAACTACATAGGACCAACTCATGTGTTACTTGAGCTGGGTATGGTATGCTGGTTAACTCTGTATTTTACAAATCACAGCTCACTGCTTTCTTGTGATTCAAGTGCTCAGTGATCATGTTAATCCAAAGGATTCATATCTAAGGGTAAGAAGATTATGGCCAACTTCCACTAACAAGAAATGAACAATAACAAGTGATGGCCAATGACGTGGTTTGCTGTAAAGATCAGCGATGCCGTCCTTTTGAAACAATTCAGTGGTATAGTAATAATATGGTTGGTAATTCAGACAAACAGGACAAAAAAATCAGGAATGTCTAAGTTCGCAACGCAAGTTTTTCATTACATCGGGACATTCAGCTTTCAATTCATGATCAGGATACCACGTGTTACCATTCATGCCGGTGATGGACTGCTTGGAGCAGTCATTTGACTTCTCCTTAAAGGGAAGAGCTGGTTTTGTAGTTACCTTGTGATGGTGGTAAAGTGCAATCTGTACTGATGACCTGTCATACATTGGAGCAGGAGAAGGGGGCTGGAAGGCCCAGTGATGAAATTTGTGAGGAGAGGGGTTGGAGAGAGAGAGAAAGGGCTGAAGGGAAGGGAGAGTAGAAAAACTGGGAAGTTTCGGGCTGTGGAAAATAATACAAATATACAATTGGCTAAATTTAGTCTGAAAGCAAATATTGAGAAGTGATCTCTGTGTGTATTGCAAAACAAAGTAAGAAAGAGCTACTTTTATAAGTACATAATAAAAATGAAAAAGAAAATGTATATTTGATAGTTTTTGAGAGATTTCAATGGCAGTGTATTTCTAACAAGGGAATTAACGTCAGACAAAGAGGTCATACAAACCATTGACCTGGACTTGAGGAGTCAGCATTGTAAGGCATATCACATTGCGGTTGACTTGCTAGGCAATCAAACATTTAATCTTTCTTGAGCAAACAAGTCGTTCTTTATTTATTTTTATAAGTAAAAATGCACTGAAACTTGCTGAAGCTTCTCATTGCTATTTATTTTATTAACAATGGTTCAGGAACAGTATATAAATATTTTGTTAACATTCCAGTGACTTGCTCTTATTAACTGTTAATTTTATTAGCAATTTCATTTAGCTGACTTTATGTACAAAGCAGGTTTTACAGCAATAAATATGCATCTTTACCATTTTGTTCTAACATGTTTAGCTAAAAATAGGATTAGTATACTCTCAATAAAATCCTGCTCTCACCAAATCACCCTGCATAGCAGTGGTTCAGGTATTTAATATATTAACATATCATATGTGTATAAATACTGTGGACATATACTGTTATTATTTTATATTTAGCAATTACTGTCGATATCCAAAATAATATAGTTTACCAGCAGCTCATCAGTCTACGAGCTGCCCACATTAACATGTATTGTTAAACAAAAGATGTGTGTTTAAGAAGTCTCTCACACGTTCCGACATCTATGGTTACCTTCAACTTTTGTTTGATAGTAGATATTGGGCAAATGAAACACTTAATGATGGTCCCCTAGACTTTTAAGCAAATCTGGAGTCACCTGAGGTTAACAAAATCATTTGATTCAAGCCAGATTGTTGTAAATCTTTATACCTTACAATGAGATGTTTAAAACACCTGCAGCAATAATTAAATATATCACCAGGCCTTGTAAATTATCAGTACCGGTACAAGGCTACACCGTGTAAATATTCTTGGCCAGCAACCTTGTCCTGAATCCCCTGTATATCTCTCACTCCTCTGTTATGCACTTGAAGCTTTGCTGTCGTCAACTGGAGGTAATGGAGCTTTGTCAAGATGGCTTTTCTTGCCCAGCAAGATTTGAATGAGCTTCATTGTATTCTTGGCCGTTCTTGTTACTTCTTCCTCAGTTCCTATTGCAGGATTGAACTCGACCATGTCAACAGCAGAGAGGCACCCTGAAGGGAACACATCAGATTACAAATCACTCTGCATTTTTGATGACTCTGTAAAATTATGTTGAAACAGTGAGACCACATTAAGCCCCCTTCTCCTAATTCATGTACAAAGTCTTTTGGTTTGTCACACTGACATTGTGTCTGTTGTGGCAGCATTTACACTAAACAGTGATATGAAATACAGTTGAACCTCCACTAATGGCCAGCCCGAGGGGGAGGGGGTGCTTCCAGAAAAGTTGGGTGGGGGTGTGCGGCCCACTTGCCAAAACCCGTACCCTATTTATGACCAAAATCTGCGTTTCTTTGCTACCCTATTTATGACCTGTCCAAAAATTTGATAGCCTATTTACAACCGTCGCGGCTGACACAGTTGCCCCAAACATAAGTTATGAAGGGCTTTTGTTGCTGGTTTTATCGATAAAGATGAAAATGTAGCTTCTAAGAAACATACCCAATTCAAGACTAGAGTGCTAAAACCATACCCTATTTGTAACCAAAATGGCCAAAATCAATACCCTATTTATGACCAAAATGGCTGAAAAACCCTACCCTTTGGGGCTGCACATACCTATTTAGCCCATATAAGGGAGTACCCCCAGCTGGCCATCCCTCTTCAAAGGCCACCTCTCTACAATGACCACTTGTGGTCCTGGCAGAGAGTCCATACCATTCACTCTTATGTTAACCTCTCTACAATGGCCATGTGTTCATACCAGCAATGGCCATCAAAGTGCATCCCAAATGACCCAAATTATCTCTCCATAATGGCCAGTTAATCAGCGACTGACGAACGGTGTATACAAAACCCCATTTTATATTGTAAAAGGTCACAAAACTTGATCTGTGCCGTGCGTCTAGTCACTGTTTCTGTTTGGTTTCTGTTTTAGATATATTTTTATTATGTTAGATATTTCTGGCTACAAAAACGCAGTTTTTAAACATAGAAATGTTGTACCCACCCACCGAAAAAAGCAGGTTATATGACACCCCTAATATACCTCCCCATAATGGCCATCTCTTGACAACAGCCACTTTCCCCTGTTCCCAAGGTGGCCATTGTGCAGAGGTTTGATTGTATTTACTTAAAGATATTAAGGTACACAAATCCTCTTGTAGCTAAAAAAAAAAAGTATCCATGACTTGCCCATGGAAAGTCATTGCAAATTCCTGGGGTAGGGAGTTGAGGATTCAAGAACTTAGCTGGAATTTCCTGAGGGGTTGGGTAGGGGGGAGATCCAACCGGAAAACCCTTCCTGTGGGTTGGGCTACTTAACCTAAAGCAACTTAAGCTAAATCAACTGAAAATGTTCAACTTCTCAAAGGAAAAGCCACGTGATGCAAAACATAGTAAATTCAAACACACAGTCACCTGTTTGAGCTACTATCTGAGCAATGTAAATCCCTTCATCCAGTGTGAGCCCTCCTCGCACTGAAACAGAAATACATAATTGTCATAACAATTTTATTTATGCTTTCAAGGCATTCTTGTTTTGATTTACTCCTCATCATTCAAATATTAACAGGGCATTCTGTTATTTTCAGTTAAAGTGTTTATTTACCGGCAAAAAGGTTTAGTTATTCTTCAGGTTGAAAATAGATTGATTAATGGCCAATTTACTCATTCAAATGAATAGGGTTCAGGAATTGGGGGTAATGGAAAACCATCAATTTTATTTTCTGAATATATAAACAGGAATATCGTCAAGAAGTCTAAGCCTGACTCTTTCCAAGGAGAGCTGAATGAGACAAAATTGAAACTCTCACCTGGGGTTCCAGTGCTTGGAGTCTCTTTTGGATCCAGTGAATCAATATCATAACTGACATGAATTGGACGATCACCACTGGCAAAGCAAAAACAACAAGAGAGAAACAATTGAATAAGTTGTGAATGATTGGATAAAAACTGAGAATGATCATTTAGTTACAATTTTGCACAACATTCCCTTTAAAGTAGTCTGTCAGAAATTGTCTCATATTAATTTCCATCTCGTGCCAGCAGCTTGAGTACAGATTTTTTTTGTCAAATACCGGTACGAGTCGATGAAGTTTCAAAATTTCAATGTAAACATGAACTGAAAGAGACCTGCGGCCAGCTGCTCAAGCAGCACTGTGCTGTATCTGGTGGTGTGGTGCAATTCCAATCATTTTGGAAACTTGATTAATTTGGCTCAAAATTTGGTAAATCACATGAAAAGGTCAGGGATGTTTGTTGTCTTGCTTAGCAGTGCAAATGATGGAATTCTGGTCTCACTTAGGGTGTCCATGATGAAATGCCACTATTTTTGGCTGTCAAAGTATCTTTTAGGGTGCACCTGAAGAAAAAACAATTAGCAGAAACACTCTTATTTCCATTTTTAGGCTTGATTTCTGTGCAACTTACTTGGGGTTAATTTTTTCAAGAGCCTTCTCGATAATTTCTCCAATTCCATCTTTGTCAATGTCATCAATGGTGTATGAGGCAATTCCTAGCTGTTCACATATGTCCCTAAAATTGAGTAATAATAAACATTCAAGTATATTTTATCATGCAAGGTAGCTGTAGCTTGCAGTACACAAAACCTTGTCATTTCAAGTTACAATGATTATAATTATGCCGTGCATGTTCATAAGGTACAAACATGATCACCTTTCTTGTGGCTCCACATCTCTTAGTCCGATATAAGCTATATCTTTAGGAGACAAACTACAAACAAACAAACAGAAAAAAAACTGTCAGTTCTTAGCTAAAAATGCCAATCACCTGACGTAGAAGAATTATTTCATTAAGCACGTCCTGACAACAGTAGCTTAAAAATATTTTAATATCTAAGTAGTTATTTTACCTCTTAACACTGCAATCCATGTCTTGACTAATTTAATTACACCATACAACCTTTTTGCTTGTGATAAGCTTACAACAAATATCTGGCCTAAACTCCAAGGCTGCATTAGAACCTAGCCACACTCCTGAGTTTGGATGTTGAGACGGCTACAATTTGAGTTAATGACAATTAATTGTTTAGTGTGAATCCAGTCTAGCCAAAGAACTTGCAGAAATGATGATGATGAATATGAGTAAGAGGGTAAGGACGAAGAGAAGGACAAGACTGAGGATGATCATGAGGCTGACAATGAGGAGAAGAATGAGGTTGAGGATATGGAGATGGATGAAAAGGATGAGGATGAGGCTGAGGATGAGGCTGAGGATGATGATGGGGTTGAGGATGAAGATGAAGATGAGGGGGACAAGGATGAGGATGAGCATGAGGATGCAGAGAAAGATGAGGAGAAGGAGGAGGCTGAGGCTGAGGATGATGATGGTGCTAAGGAAGAGGCAAATGAACAAAGAACAAGGGACAAGAATGAATCTAAGATGAGGTGAGGATGATGATGGGGCTGATAGGAATGAGTCTGAGGGTGACGATGACGATAAGGAAAGGGATGAAGATGAGACAGGTCGAGCATAAGGCTGAGTCTGACAATGAGGGGATGGATGAGGCTGAGGCTGAAGATGTGGGGAAGGGTGAGGCTGAGGATGAGGAAAGAAATGAGAATGAGGCTAAGGATGAGGGCAAGGATGAGGGCAAGGATGAGGGCAAGGATGAGGCTGAGGATGATGATGGGGCTGAGGCTAAGAATGAGTCTGAGGGTAAGGATGAAGATAAGGAGACGGATAAGGATGGGGCTGAGGGTGAGCATGATGCTGAGTCTGAGGATAATGAGAAGGCTGAGGCTGAAGATGTGTGAAAGGGTGAAGCTGAGGATGAGGAAAGAGATGAGGATGAGGCAAGGGATGAGGGTGAGGACGAGGAGAAGGATGAGGCTGAGGCTGAAGATGATAATGGTGATGACGATAGGAATGGCAATGATCAAGATAGTGAAGGTGGGATGATAATTTGTCCATATCCAAAGCATTCAAATAATTTCTTTTTTCCTCAGTTGTCAAGCTGAAATTAGCAAAAACGGGGTGACGGACAATTTGTTTTATTAATAAGCTACATACTGTATATATTTGTCAGAATCAGTCTTTCTTAAAACGTACCATGGTGAACACCATTCATATCCAGGAATGGCTTGAAACTGCAAAATTAAGATTGAGTTCAACCACATGTGTTAATTTATCTGCAACAGTAGACATGAACGATTTTCTGCAGCCACACTGGCTGAAGGAGAAAAAAAGTCAAGAAATGAGCCAAACCTCTGGTATGCCTTTGATTAACATTGAGAGAGGCATTCCATGCAGATTACCACTTTTGGTTGTTGCTGAAGTATTAATATCCATATGAGCATCAACCTAATAAAGGGGACAGTAAAACCTGTATATTTACAAATTACCTAATCCTGAAGACTGAATTTATGACCAACATTCTGTGATCCAACATGATCTTATGAAAGGTACAGTTTATATATTGTTTGTTTACAAAAATGTGAAGCACCTTCAGAATAATTTATTTACATTTTTTCAGCATCAAGATCGTCTTGTTAAAGCTGTCCAACAACATCAACAAGAATGGAATAAATTGTACCAACTTGTAACAGTGAATGGTTTCAGGTTAGTTAATGTAATTTTCATTTGTGGACAAGTTTGAAATATAGCCATTTTATTTCCACAAATCTAAATCTTTTTTCTTTAATTTACTGCTCATGAAAACTCTGGAAAGTTCTCTATTCACTGTCAGTCTTTATTGCTCTGTCTAAAACTCAAACTGTACCCCTTATGGGTTATATGTACTTACCCACAATAGACCCAGGTCTTTTGTAACAGATGCATGGCCATATACTGAGCCAACTGCAATGCTACAGAGAAATAAAAACAAATCAAGCTGTATCTGATTGGTTTCGGGTGAACCCACTCAGGCTGACGGTATTACATTATTGCAAACCAAAAATCACAGAACAGGAAGACAAGAGTTACAACAAGGGACATAAATTATGAGAGTTAAAACTTTCTGGTTAAGATGGAGATTTCCAGCTGTGTTGAATTGGTTTTAATTACCATTCCTTAATGGACCCTCATCTAGGTATTTTCAAACCCTTCACTTGGAACAATTGGTCAGGAAATACACATAACAGACACTCTGATCACACAGCATATCATAAGGAGCTTGGCCACAGACATTTCAAGAGTCAACATGCCTTTGGATACACCTTCAGACTGGGTGCTCCCGTGGTTGCAACTCTTGGTCTTAGATGTTTAAATGTGCAATCTTGCAATCAAAAGTGTACTCCATACTACTGAACACTCATTTCTCAGATGCTCAAATGTCGCTGGTGCATTTAAAGGGCCAAACGGCATCACTCTGTCCCTCTTACTGCAATCAAGGCTGTCATTCTTTATACCCTGACTTCTCAGTGCCTAACTGATCTAGCTATAGTGTTGGTAAGAACCAAGTTCAGCTATCAAGTGTGGGTAAGATATGGGAAAAAATCACCAAGGATAATCACATTGTTCCATTTCTAGTAATCAATGCAAAGCCTGCACAAGTTACATGCCTTGCAAACCAGATTACTGTTGAGACCTACAGTAAACCAGCCAAAGGTTAAACCCTCTTCAGACCATTTATTTTTATTTTCTGAACTGGGAAGGTGCGATTCTGCCCTCTGTAAGTATATCCACAACTACTTGACCTACGATTTCCCACTTAATTCCATCCCATCCCAACTAGACTTGACACATTTTTCCTCATGGAAGCTTAAATGGAAGCTTAAATGTGGCAGTGAGTGTAAGGTATCACTTTTGTTTCCAACTCTGCAGTAAAGGCCATGGCCATTGTCTCATATACATTCCCTACTCCTTATAGCTAGTCTGCCTCAGAGGTGAGTCCTATTTCTACACCTGACAAGGACAATTTTTTCTTACTCCACAGGGTATTATTCTTTTACAATATGTCAGGCACTTGTGTTCCAAGTTTTCCTCTTGTCCTATTATCTTGGCCAGAAGCATATCACCTCGAATGAGGTGATATGCTTCTGTCTTGGCTTGATTTGATTACAGTTCCTTTATACTGATTCAATCTAGCATTGACAAACTGAGTGTGTAAAGACTCTCATCTCTGAAATTTACAGACAAATTATGGATTTAAGCACTAACAAAACCTAAGAAGGCTTTAAACTTCACATTTGGAGAAATTAACCCTGGCCAAGGATGTTAAATTACGTGAATCAAGCAACATCAAATAATGAAGGCAAGGTGCAACAGAGTGATGCCAACTAATTCTAGATTCAGGGTCTGCTCAGTTGGTCTGAAGAGGAGAGGTGGAAGAGTTTCTTTAGTTACCTGTGATCTCCTCCTATTGTAAGAGAAAGCTTCCCTTCCAGACTAGCTTTTGCTATTTCTTGGGAAAGCTGTCAGATGAAGATATGAGTAACAATAATGAGTGATGGATGTTCCCAGACAGTTCACAAGATAAAATAATCAACTAGCCATAGAGTACAATAATTGTAATTAAACATTTGTGATTGGTGGTACATCAAAGCAAAGTATTCGCTTTGATGTACCACCAATCACAAATGTTTTCACTTTTACTGTCACACCAGTGGACCATTTCTCGAAGGTCCCAAAAAGTTTTCACACCTTGAAATCTCAAAATATCTTTAATATGCAGGCACAGATCTAAAATATATGGTGAATGATTTCCGAAATGATGAGTGCCTTCTAGAGGGGTCCCGAGGGCCATGCTCCCTTAGGAAATGTTCTGGATTTTTTTATCCCTGAAGTCTGGTCCCCTTTTAGGGGGTTTCTGAGTAATTCTGAAAAATCTAACCAGTTTCCATGAAATGGTGGAAACCAGTATGGATCCACATGTACGCCCAATATGAACAGAGGTTCCCCATGAGTTCATACAAGAAGTTTCAGATGTATACAGGCCCCCTCTATACACCTCTGGTTTTAGATACAGATTATCCAGAAATGGCTTTGTAGGTCTGAAAAGGTCCTGGGGCTTTGGAGAAATGGGCCCCAGGACTTGTTTTGAAACATAGGAAGAACAGGACTTGGAAAAAGCCTAATTTAAGCTTTCCCCTGCCACATGCTTTGTCTATACTGCATCCAGCCAATTATTGTCAGCCTACCTTCTCTGACACAGCACCACATTCCAATGGATTTTTCACCAAGGTGTTGCTTAAACTATAATATTGATTTTTGATGTCAGGTACTTGTAATTCTCCATAATCTGATATTTTGTACCCTGTTCAAGCAAAAGGGGAAATAACCCAGTCTGGTTTAGTTCTGTCTTGACAGATAAAATAAAAATATACAGACATAGCATCATTAATCCTCTACTTTTCTTGTTTTTGTAAAACAAGAAGTATGATTACCGGTAAGTTTATAAAAATGAAGACCAAACAATCTTATGGTTTTAGCACAATTCTTACCAATAAAATTTCTTTCGAATTAGCAATTTCCAATAATATCATTTCTGCAATTTTACTTCATGCTGTAGCAGAATTGCATATGGATTGAATTGTTGTTTAAGTTGTTTGTATGTGCTTGTCAGTTCATTTGAAAAATTTGGAGGTTTTAAAGTTGCAGTTAATTTTGACAGGCAATTGCTTTTCTTTAGTGTTCTTGTTAATCAAATTATCTTAATTAGTTATTAGTAATATTTTGAAATGTTCCTTAAAACAGTGGAGAAACAAGATAATATTGCTATTATGGGCAACCTTCCGTCACTCAGCACTCTAATAGCTGATAGTATACAAGAAGCTGAGCCAATCAGACTGCAGCATTTGCATACTTAGAATTCTACCATTATTGTGAATGGACCTGAAATCACCAACAAAATAGCGATATTTTCTTCTTTCTCTGAAGTATTGGGCATTAATGGGTCATAATTGAATTCCTATGCAAACTAAAAGAAGGACGTGGAGCATTATGACATAAATAGCTCTAAATTTATAAGAATTTGATCAGTCTGCTCAATTTTGCTAAACATGAAGTCTAAAACTCCTACACTATTACATGGTATTATTACTACTAACTTCTACTACGATATTTGATTGCAACTTCTAAGATAGTAGTAATAACACCATGTAATAGTGTAGTAGTTTTAGACTTCATGTTTATAAGCAAAATTGAGCAGACTGATAAAATTCTTATAAATTTGAAACTTGCTGCTATCGATGTGGACTTCTAAGAGGAGGTGATTAAGTTGATTCTGCCTTTGCCCTGTTATCAACTATGGGCATGGATACTTTCTGTAACCACACAGTGGTTACTTGTTCCCGGCAGGAGGGAACTCCCATATGAAAAGAACAGGGGTGCTTGTCGGAAATTTTGAAAAGAATGCCTGAGGGGTTTTGTGGGCATCGCTGGAAATGTTTTCACCCCTAAGAGGTACCAATTCTAAAACAACACATTAACTTTTATAATTTGTAATAGCGTTAAAGATGATCGATTGCTTCATTAATACCTTCTACTTGTTAAGTTATTGTCAAATATCTCCTTTCATATTTTTTTTTCTGCTCAAATGCTCTATTTAAGCTCCCGCTGTGGACCTCATGAGACTGAACACCCTAAGAGGTACCAAATTCACTTTTTAACCCCTAAAAGGTACGACCAGCACCCCCGTCCTATTTATGTGGGAGTTCCCCTGGGGCACTCGTCATACTCAGATTTCAGAATACACTGAAGCTATCAGCTATCACTAGGTCAGTGGGCAAAGTAATAGCATATTATAGCTATAATAGCTTGATCCTGATTGGGGAAAATTAACCACCGTAGCAAGTTTGGGAAGGTGACATTCTTAACATAGCCCTTTAATTGCTGGCAAAGCAAAGTTCCAATTTGCTCCTTTCAAATGAACAGCTACATAGTTTATGCTTCACGTCAGCTTCACAAACTTGCTACAGCAGTTTCCCCAATTGATATCAAGTAGATAAATACTGTTAGCTAGAGATTTCAGAATGCCTGTACTGCTGAAGAATAATAGTCTAGCACAAGCAAAGATCTTTATGTGGAAATGTCTGCCAGTTTTGGATATTAATTTGAGAAGAAATAAGAAAAGAGTGTGGCATTACCTAATTTCTCAATTTTACTGACTAAGCCTTGCTTCCTTAAACGTGCTGGTCCTTCCTCAACACCTTTTCTTGGCTACAAGAAAAAACAAACAAAAAAGTTATTTAAATTATAATGTTTAAATTAACATTGGAAAAATGTGTGCCATGAAAATTACAGAATGCTGACATGTATGTTAAACATAACACATTCCAAATGGCACACCTTAGCCAGCTATGAGTAGGTTTCCTGCAGTCTGAGAGTAAGATGTGCATGTGCAAGACCCAGGGGGTATTTACACATGGGGGCATGGGTGGTGATCCGACAGAGCTTCATATTGCGAACTCAAAAAAATGCAGAAGTCTGAAATTTTACACCCAAAACACATACCTGGCATCAAAAGATGTGTAACCCCAAAAACATACACATATGTACAACACTGTCAAGATTTTCCTGTGCTCAGTTCCTTTGTCTTTCCTATTGTTTTGATGCAAGGCATAATTTCAGGAGATCTTTCAGGTAGGTGGTAACAAATCCTAAGCATGCACTCCGATCTGCTGATCACGAGGATAGAGTTCAACCTGAATGGGCATGTACACTTTTTTTGACGAGGAAACCCAAACAAGACATTGACCATAGCACTCACGGCTACTGGAAATGAGGCTATAATTTAAAAAAAGGATCTGGCTGTTACTGCTCTCATTATGGTGTGTTTTTTTAAGCGAATTTTGTTTGACTATAATTTTATCCGAGAAAGATCGATTGGGTTACTGGCAAAAAATTGAAAAGGCTTTCACAAGCACCGCCCTGGTTGCCATATTATCGAGTTTCCCGGTAGCCGGAGCGAGCTTAGATGTTCTGAGACTGATTAAACCACCGGTTTATAACTTAAGTATCAAATGAAAAGCATAAGCTTGTATAAGTTTTCTTGATAAGCTTTCCTGTCAACGGCTAAAGGCGATCTATTTCGTGGACATAGCATTTCAGGGCCTGAACGGCGTCGCTTAATTCCCATAGGGAATCGAAAACTTCAAGTTTTTGTTTTCAGTTTTTAGAAGTCTCAAAAATATTTACGTCGCATCAAACTGTGATTCTAACCACGTCTTTTCGCTTCTGGAAGACAAAAGTCTTACACCAAAACAAACAAGAGTCACTGGCGTGACATCGTAAATATTTTCAATATTTCGTCATTCCTTACCGAGGAAAGCAAGCGTTACTAAAATTTAGAAATTTGAGCTTACTTCAAAATAAACACTAAAAGCTACTAAAGTGACTGAAGGATTTATGCGACAAATGTAAACACTACACTATCGGACTTGTTTACGGCAGTGGACGAGTAACACGGTTATATTGCTTTTTCCAGTTCATTACGCAAACACGAGCGTGTATTTCACCCAGCGAAATTTTATGTTAAGTTGGTCTAGTACTTTACCTGCCCGCCGGAGAAAGGAACGCCGATCAAAAATAACTCTTTTTGCTTTGTTGAGTGGCATAGTCTGACAATTTTCTTCATTGTTGATCTTAAACCTAGCCTGCGTATCATAATTGGAACGGTCATGGTTATGGCGATAAATAATGGCGATTTGGTTCCTTTGTCTCCCCTCCCCTTACACACCTTCCAGTGGACTCTTCTCATTCTTTCTCGTTCTTTACCACCTGATGGGGAGTGAGGCGAGTGAGTAGCCAGAGGATCCATGAATTCATCTTCAAGAAAATCACTAATCATTACCTACTACAATCACGACATGATGCATCTTCTTTCTATTTGTCTAAATCATGTTTTTTTTCACTAATCCATAAGCTCTGATCCTGGAAAGATAACATCCCTTCCCTTCTCTCCAGAAAACTGTCAATTATTATCATCAGCTTAGTAACCATACAAGGAATTAGGAAGGGTTACAAAGCATTATTTTCGCAGCGGGAGTCGATGTTTGTCGCTGGAAATATGTCTTCTAATTAGCTTGTAAAATCTTGCCTTCAACGAACTCAGGTTAACGATGGGGTTGAAATCCTCGACTCTTTTACAAGAAGAAGATATAGAAGAACTGCAAAACGAGACTGGTTGTAAGTTGAAAACATTTTGCGAGAATCTCACACTAAGTTGCCGGCTCAATCTCACTAATGTATGACTCAACTGTGAACTTTGTGCTTGATTTTTCACAGTTTCGCCAGATCAAATCAAAAGGCTTTATAGCAGATTTACAAGTCTTGATAAATCAACCAAAGGAACACTGAAGTAAGGAATCGAGTTTGCATGCATGTTCTCGCTCATTGGCAGGGTTAAATGCAAGCATTAGCGTAAACTTGTAACTCCATATCATTGTATAAGCATAAAAGATTAACTTATGCGGTAGTGGGAACGGCCGGACATAAGGATAAGCATAAAAATATCAAAATCTTTTCTTCTAGCGCTTGTGCTTACGTTGCTATTGTGTCCAGTTGGGGCATGTTGGCATAAGCATAGCTACAGTGTAGCAAAAGCATAAGCAAAAGACTTCCAGCCAATCAGCAAGCACTTTATGCTTATTTCAACCACATCCTTACTGAACATAACACTGACATAACTAGACATAGGTATAAGAAGAATGATTATGCTTATGTCGCCGCCGTCCTCACTTATTCATTGTGTGGTTCCAGAAAATATCCATACCCCCTCCACAGAGGGTTTTTTTCCAGTTTGACCCCCCACCCCCCAGGATTTTCCATTCCAAGGTGCTGCATGGTTCTCCCCCCACCCCCTGGAATTTCCATGATTTTTCTACTCGGGCCGCCCCCGACCCCTCGGAAATTCCGTATCCATAAAAAAACAAGACTACTCATTGATTGTTATAAAATTTAGCCACAGCTGTTTGTGGTTACATTGTAGACAAAGACATACTTTTCCATGGTAGACTGCAGATGCGGTGCATTCCTTCATGTCATGTTAAAATGTTTGAACCAGTGTTTAAACTAATAAACAACTGACTTAGAAGCGCTTCACTCCCAAATGACATTGCAGCTGACTTTTTCTTCATTAAGGGAAGTTTTCATACAAGAATCTCGTAACTTACATAAAGCTCTTTTAAATAAGCAAGTCAAAGTTTTAATTTATGCATGGTCAAAACAACATATCGAATTACTATACACATGCAGTATAGTCATCACACAACATTTTTTCAAAACAGCTGTTTCCCAAATGTCGCTTTATTATTTTTTTTCACCAAAGGAAAACATCACTTGAGTCATATGCTTTGTCTCTGTAGTTTATAAATGATAGTAAATTCATTTTATGCCTTAGTTTTTTGAATTGTCATACATTTCATATGTGAAACACGCATTGTTCAGTCGGTCTATAAATGACTGAATGAAATCTTGGCTACCACTCCAATTACAACACTCTTCGCTGTCCATGTTTAATTATAGTTCAAGACAAATGGCTTTGAATCAACTTTGCTCACTTAAAGCAAACTATTAGCTACATGGATAACAATGAAAATATGAGATAATCTAGGTATGGCAAGTCTGAAACTGGGTATAATTTTGTATGAGTATCAAACGAAATAAACAAAGTATGAGTCTCATTTAATTGACAGCATGATTAATGCTGGAAAAAGCATCTGAGCTGCATTTAAGCTAAATACAGCACAATCTTCACAGTATAAAATATCATCAACTTCATTGTTCATGTATTGCTGCACCTCTTCGTTGGCATTTTGTTCAACTTGACACCCAACAAACATGATGCTCAGGATTGCTGTCTGTTGTGCGACATCAGAAGGAAAATGGAAAATATATGACAAAGAATCTAACATTTATTTCAACCGATGGAACATTTCTGTTGGGTTGGTTATCTGAATCAATTGGGAAAGTATGGTAGTGTTCATTCAACCACATTTCACACCCACTGGAAAGAAAACTCTTTGAGTAGCCCCCCTCCCCTTCGGAAATTACCTCTTTCAGACCCTGCTACCCCTCGGAATTTCTGTAACCCTCCATTGGGGATTGGGGGGGGGGGGGGTATAGATATTTTCTGCAACCACACATTAAGGAGAATTGATAGTTTGGTCTTGGTGCTTGAAGGCCTGCTCATATTACAAGAGGGACACTGGAAACAAACATTTGACATTTTGTTGTGTATTTCTTCTTCATACGAACATAAAGGGACAGCACTTTTATAGTGTAAACATTCTTATCCTTTTGTTGTTATATTCAGCACTTAGTAGAGAAATTTATCATAAAAATGTCTACCAAAAAAATTGTCAAGTGTTCCTGGTTCAAGTCTCTGCACAGTTATTACACATGGTTGCATGTTATCTGATTGCAAGTGTGTGTTTTTTTTTCTCTCAACCAGCCGTGACGATTTTATCCGTATACCAGAATTGGCTATCAATCCAATTGGTGAAAGAATCATAGATGCCTTCTTCATGAATGAAGACAGTCAGTAAGTGATATCATCTTATTGTCACAAACTAGCCTTTTAATATTAATTGTTTTTAATACTTAAGCCGGTTTTTGCAAGAAGAGCAGAAATGTACTGATAACACTGAAATAAAAGTTTATTATGGTGGTGGCTGTTTATTAAGACTGAGAGTTTATCACAAGTAAACTGATTTACATTACATGTAGTTCCTATCAGGCTATCATCAAGAGTTTGGTTTTATTATACTGGATAACCATTGAACAGAAGACTTTCAAAGTTGTTGCTACATCAGTAGCACCTTTCAGTGCAGTAAATGTCATAAAATGTTTCAGGAAACAAAAGGTTTTACTTTTTTTGTGATGAATATCAAGAAATCTTGGTGATAAGTCGTGAACATAACATCTTGGTAACAAAAACAGCTTCAAATTTTAGTGCGTCATACAGTAGAATTTGGCCTGCTATCTTATCCAATCCCACTAGCATGTGTAGTAATTAAAAGATATGACTTATGTCTTAAGAATGTGAAAATGTTTTTTTTTTTAAGGGAGAGTGGTGAAGAAACTTGTAACTTCAGACAGTTTGTAAAAACCTTAGCTCACTTCAGACCTTTTGATTCTTCGAAAGAAAACCCGCTCAATACCAGAGAAAAGAAGCTAAAATGTAAGTTAGCTCTCATGTAATCGTAAGGGTTAACCCTTACAGATACCTGTATCCCACATTAACTCTTACCTGTAGTGCCATTTTGTGTTTTAAACACACCTTCATATATAGCTCATTTAGCCAGCTGCTGAATCGGAAAGTAGGGGCTTGGGGCTTGAGCACACCCATCATTTTTTCTAGGATAACAGGTGTGGTCAGGCTTATTAGGGACAGATGTATCACATGGGTGCATCGTCTCCAGAGGTTCATCACATTTTCCAGCACACAGTGGGATTGTCACTTTTATTTAGTAGAGGGGACAAATGGGCTCAAAGCCTCTCAAAAAGCCCTCGAGTTATTTTTTCAGGTTTCTTTGGATTAGTGCATTGAACTTTTTCATCACTTTGTAATTTGTCTAGAGTGTATGTACATGACTTGTATACAATCATGCCATATAATTCCACCCATTTTGTTTTACATTCTTTGTCATTCTTTCCTCAGTCACCTTTAAAATCTATGATCTGGACAATGATGGGAAAATATCCAAAGATGACCTCATGCAGGTATGTAATGTGTGGGCAGGTGACAACCAAATTTAGTGTCCATCTTATGTTTTTTACTGGTAACTTACTTGAGGACGTTGCCACGTTATTGGTGATTCATTTCAAATCTACTATTTGTGACTTTTCCCTTCTAAACAAACAGTCCAAAACAATAATTGTGAAATGTTAAAAGGATTGTGTGTTGAAAGCGTATGAGTCAATCATTTGTACATACATGTGCATGTTTAGATTTATAAATGCATGAACACATGGTATTTATCTTTAATGCCACTTGAGAGATTAGTTTCTAAATTAATTAGTGTACTATGATGCACCCTCCAAAGCATTCTATCATGGTTGTCATTATTTTAATTAACTGTTATTGTTAAGGTCCTTCACATGATGGTTGGTCGGAATATCAGTGATGAACAACTTGGTGGGATTGCTGACCGTGCAATAAATGACGCGGATACAGATAGAGATGGTGTTATCTCATTTGATGAACTTAAGAGGGTGAGTGTTTCCTAATAACTTAAAGGAACTACATCACAGTTTGCACATCTTGGAAAGTTTAGCCTAAATTAATTTTTTGAAGTTTGTCATTTGTAATCCATGTCAATCTTCTCCATCCTTAACCATCCTTGTTCCTTTATGGTTTATCCTTATCTCTTTGGTGTTTTTCTTTCTTAGTAAACTATTATTTTCATGTTTCCTTTATTCAAAAGTAATTTTATATGTGGTCAAAGTAACTCAAAGAACTGCAACTGAGAAATATTTTTCTAACTCTTGATGGCCCAGAAGGATCTTCACTTCAACTCCAGCGAATATTTGTAGCCTGTAACAATAAAGGGGATGCATTTTGATGTTGCATCAAATTTGTTGAACATCATGTATGTTGTTAACTTTACAGAAACGGCAGGGGTTTATTTATTCTGTTGATTTTAATTGAACTGCAAGTATTCCTATACATATCGGTTTATTAGTCCCTTTATCTTTTTTAACTGATTGAGAAATTTGTTTCCCTGAAAAATGCTGTTGTGCAGTGATGAAAATGTTGGAATAAATTAAAATAAACTTAGTGTTTGTTGTTATCTATTATATAACTACCCTCATCTGTGCAATCACACTTAAAGAGACACTATAAGCTTCATTATTATTTTTAATGTTTGAACTTAAGGTGGATTGCAGGTTGTTGACAAGTACTAACTTTATCATTGTTGATGATCAATGTTCTTTCTCCATCTAGGTCCTCGAAAATGTGGACATGAACGCAAAAATGAGCATCCGATTTCTGGCTTGACTTCCTGAGAAAAAGCGGGTTTTAGAAGCAGAATATTGAAGAAATTTATGTGATACTTCTCTTTACTTATTTATCTTTCCAGTTCATTCAGATCATGAACTCACAAGAAAACCCTACATTCATTTGGACATGAAAATCAAATTAGTTGGCACCAGTTATTTAAAAATCTCCAGGAAGTACTAAATGGTATTTTAAATTTAACTAGCTCTGACTCATATTTAAGCTGTAGCATGATCAGTTAGTATCAAGTTATTGGTTAATGGCTAATTAGTGAAGTGAAATCTACACCCATTGTACAGAGTTAATGATTCTTTTCATTGAAATCTAATTTTGTGCAATGTCAGATATTCTTTGTCAGAAAGTAATTTTGTTAGTTGTTAATAATATTGATTGCTGTACAGTAATAGTAGCCAAATGAATGTGATGAAACAATAAAATTAGATTTGTAATTTGTTTTGGTTTTTCTCTTCTTTTCTTTACAATGGATGCCCTTCAGAGCTGCTGCCCAAGGAATTTTTCAAGGAGCTGTTTCAACCGTTTAGATCAGAATTTAGGAGCCCAAGCTATTATTTTAGGAGCCCAGGCAAAAGGTTGCTGAGCTTGATCTGCCATGCCACGCAACTATAAACAAACCCTGATGTACTACGATTATCAGTTGAGTAAGGCGGGAAGAAAGTTTGGTCACCAAGTTTTAACGTAAAAATCGTGTTGTTGTCAAGAGCAACTGGCTCTGTATCCATTGACAACTTGTCGGCTTTTAACGTCATTGGCAGCAAAGCGTACGAGATTGTAGGTGACGCAACAGGTGACCAACTGCTGTTGATATTGTTACCAATGGAAACAAAGTAAGTTGCCTGTGACAACACTATAATTTTAAGGCCAAAACTTCGTAACCAAACTTGCCTCGTGCCTTACTCAACTGATAATCGTAGTATATTGAAGTGCCAAAGGACTGGGGAAATGTTTTCACCATGCTAGGTCGGGTTGCACCACCTGGCATAAAATTCATTGTTGGCAGAATATTTGTAGGGGTTTCTTGTAGTGGGCTTGCACTGTTTAAATGGTTGGCGAGGTGCATAAAATGACTGCCTAGTAATTGGATGCTACTGAAGGATTAGGAAAGGTAGAATTCCCTCAATTGATTTTGCTGATGCCATTCACCTGGGTTTAATGAATTTAATCCCACGAAATATTTATTATGCATTTACAGCAGGAAGAATAATGTTATCAAGTGAAACACAATATCACGAGAGGAGGTCCAAGAGATGGAAGAATAAGTAAAATCAGAATGAAAGTCCAAATAAAAACAAATTATGCACAAAAATGAAGGAAGAGTGTCATGACCAGGGTCACAAATCTGATTATTACATTAAATTAATGCACTTCATTCTTGTATAAACTTGTTCTCTACTTCCATTAGATTTCCTATTTCAAAATTTAATGTTCTATAATTTTCCTGATATAAAAACAAATTCTACATCAGGCATGAATTATTTAATTCCTATATGTATGTACAAAACAAGATGCATTTTAAAGATGTATTCATATTAATGTTGGACTGTTTGAAAGATATACCTGATATCTTTTGCTCCTCTACAAGCAGGCAAACACTTTGATTGGTGTATAAGGTATTTTGGGGGCTGTTTTGCTGTTAATACCCACAAATTATTTTTTGTTGCATGCTTTGCCATGCATGCAAGTATATGAAGAAAAATTATACTAGTTTATTAATTTTTTTATATTTTTCTGAATCATGCATTAGTTGTTGTGCTTGCCTCAAAAATGTTCCAGAAAATTCACAATAATGTAAGAAGTACATGTGAATGATTCCATTTTAACCCTTTGAATACCAAACTTTCGCCAAAAAATACTGTTTTCAACGGTTTAGTCAGGTTTTTGTAGCTGCCATGACACTAACTAAGCCTAAGTTTTGCTAACAAAAGCTTTTTTTTTACCAAAAGGGGAGATTTTTTGAGGATTAGGTACAAAATTGAGCAAAACTTCAAGTCTGGGCATGCGCATAAGCCAAAATTTGGACTTTTTTTTTTTTTTTCGGCCATTAACCGTTCTCAATTTTGTTTGTTGGCCCTTTTACATGTACACTGGCTACCTTTTGCATTGTATGTTCTTTCTGGCTGCAGTGAAAAGTTGGATGTTAATTACGGGGCAAAGCCTAGAAATGGACCTTGATTAATCATAGGCGTTGTGGACCATTTTACTACCGTTTTTTGCACCAAAACTGATAACATTTTTCGATTTGCGACAGAATGTCGTCGATATCTAAACCTGACCATTGTGCGGAAAGGGCTAGCCTAGCACTACTATCTGCTTATCAAGAATATCTGATGACATTTAAATTGATGACGTCACAAGTGGTACAAAGAGCACGACCATTAATTATGCATACATGTATATGCGTAGTTGGTATTCAAAGGTTTAATAATCTAGAATGTATACTAGTTAAAAAAACTCAGGCCCATTTGTTCAGAGAAGGATTCCTCATGCTGACCTGAGGTTGAGAATTGAGTATAATTATTATGCTTAGGTACGGAAAAAAGACCATAATAATGCAAATTTGGATTCATGAGGCCTTTTCTGGGGTAAAGGTAAAGTGCTTTCAACATTTTGATCCAAAATTGTGGGTTGCAGCAAAAGAGATGATCTGTTAACTGAAACATGTTGGTCTACTTTACATAGTGTTTCAATTGCTGAGTCATGTTGGACAAAAGGTGCAGCTACATCATACAAAATGTCCTGACAAAGTGATCAAACAGATCCAACTTAGGGTCTTTTCCCCCAAAAATTCATTAAGTTCAATAGATTATATTGAACCATAACCTCAACAAATTGGTATTACTATGGGTAATCAAATGGTGATGGGTGAAATAAGGAAATAATTTCATGCATGTTTTGTCAAAGTTCTAAGAATAATTAGAATTTCGGCAAAATGCAATTGAAATTCTTTCTTAATTTTACGATTACTGGTGCACCATTTGATTACCGTTTAATATCATGGGTGACAAAGTACACTTGCAACCATGGGGTTTTTGACTAGTTTATTGTATCAAGAAATTTCATGCCAAACATTACTGTGGCAATTTTACAACTTCACAAGTGAAACTATGAATTAATGCTGACATTTTGCACCAAAATTAAGGAGTAATTCATCCCCCATGATATTGTTAAGGAGAATAAAATACCTGAACAAAATTAAGACTGGTGTTCCAAGATCCACTGGCCAAGTCTCAATAGTTGAGATTACCATTGATAATTACTGTATAATTAGCATTTTTCACTTGAGTGCTGAAAGTGATTCACAGTTGCTTTGGTTTATTTATGTTACTACTGCACTTGATTGGTTGAATTTAATCTCTTTCCCTCTTTTTTTCCCTGGCTTGCCCGCAAACTTTTTCCCATGATTTGTGATGGCTATATATGTAGCTGTTTTGAGCTTTGACTAGTTCACTTGATTGTCTGGGCATATTACCTGTGATTGGCCAGTGATTACTTTGGTTTTGGTGTTTCAACACTCAATTGAAAATCACTCCATTTTTTATAGAATCATAAGTATTATTTAGAAAAATACATAATTTAACAGGCTACATACAAGCAGCTAGATCCCCTGCAAATATTACTACCTATGATGCTATTTCATGGTTATTTTCATCACCAGTGCCACAGGCTACTGTATTTGATAATAATTTGCCTTCATGACGTATGCAAAGTGATGAGAAATTAACCACTTTAACTCTTTTTACTCTTTTTAAAAAATCTTATATACACCACAGCAGCGAGGATGGCTAATTCAACCAAAATGATACACAACAGGATCAGCTTGTTTGTAGCAATTCTGCAATAAAACCAGAAAACAAAATCAACAGCTAAAATACAGCTGCAATATTATGTAATTTTATTAATAATACTTCTACACATGTACATGAATCGTCTTTTAATGGTAGCCTTTGTACATGTAGCTGTTGGGATTGTTCTCCCGGTTGCAAAATTTGGTAGCAAAGGAGCAGCTTAGTTGTAAGTAAGTAAGTAAGTAAGTAAGTAAGTAAGTAAGTAAGTAAGTAAGTAAGTAAGTAAGTAAGTAAGTAAGTAAGTAAGTAAGTAAGTAAGTAAGTAAGTAAGTAAGTAAGTAAACTTTATTTGATAAGTAGGTTGTAGAGGGGATTTGGCAGCCGAAGGGCTGATGTGGACCTACTATAAACAAAATATAAAATTTTACAAACACGAAAGATATTAACAAAAGAATCCCCAAAAAGGGTTTTGAACCACAAAAGGATCTGTGTGAGAATGGATAGGAAACCAGTGGTCTCTTGCGGCTAGCATCACTTGGTGCGACTTAGCGTGCATGGCAGACATTCGAAGGGCAGGGTCATGCCGTGCACACAAAGCTAAAACTTCTAGATATATCAATGACTGAGGTGGCTTCTGCTATAAGTCTAGTGGATTTTGGAGGTGTCCTCACCCTAACAAAAAATTGTTTACATTGTACGTTTCTTTTTTATTATGTGGCAAGTGATTAATGACAGTGATGAGGGAGTGGGGAATACAAGGAGTGTGAAGCACAATATGAAAGAGGAGGGAGGGGAACCCCTCCCTCCCCCTCCCATTGTGATTCTCATGTTCTTGCTTTTTGTGTCCCCTCTTCCTTCCTTTTGTGTGCTTGCTACACAGGCCAGTCGCAGCTTTGCCGCTTAAGCACTTGTGTAAACAACAGTACCACTAAATATGCAGGCTGCCATCTAAAGGGCATTCAAGTAACTAGATGAAAAGCAGTATGATTATGAAAAAGGTTTACACTTTACCTGATTGCCATGCTATTTAGAATTCTCTTGCTTTTGCCCAGGTCTTGATCAACATCCTTGAGCTGTTGTAAAAAAATTAAAATCAATATCAATAATTCAGTTCGGCTGCCCGAGAAATTGACCAGAGAAATGTCATGCTGATGATGAGACAGTACAGAGATCAGTCTACTGCCTCTCATTACCTGTTGTTCAATTTAGTTTAGGAAGTTTTCGCAAGGAACAGTATTAACCAGGTCAGATGGGTTTTTAATAAGGGTGGGGCACTGGGTAAATCGATCGGTTGTGAGGATGATTTTGCCCACCTGGTTTGACCATCTAGAGGAGAGATTTTTCCTATAACAAAGTTCAGTTCAAAACCTTTTGCCCGCCTGTGAAAACCAGTTACCCTCCTGCTGCGAACGTGAATGAAACTCCTGCAAGTCAAAGCACTAAGAAGAACTCTTTTGGCCCCTCTGTTTTGACTCAAAATTCTATGCCTATATATTTAAGAAAGCTTCCAAAAAATGTCTTTAAGAGGAAATAAAACAAATACTTTTTGAAATTCTAGCTTCAGAAGACTGTTATATTGATCTTACAGAAATTGTTCAAAAAGTAAAGCTGAATTTATTTTCCGCCTAGTATGTATTCATTAATACTCAATAATTTCGCTTTAGTGTATCTGTAGTCTCTCGTCATAACTGTTGTTAATTATTATTTGTGATATCATTAGTTTATTAGTTGTCTTTAGTCATTGTTGTCAATTCTAGTCTCTTTAATTCTCTTGTTACCTTCAGTTGTATTTAGTTGTACCTAGTTATATATTAATAACTCATCCAAACATGACCCGCCTAGATTAGCTCAGCTATCCGCGGGCATGTTATAATTGTAATTTTAATTTGATAACAAATAAAATGTATGTATGTATGTAGGTAGGTAGGTAGGTAGGTAGGTAGGTAGGTAGGTAGGTAGGTAGGTAGGTAGGTAGGTAGGTAGGTGTATGTATGTATGTATGTATGTATGTATGCTGATGATGAAGCTCTACAGATCTGAGTAGTATCTCTGATCGGTAACTGTCGAGAAAGAAAAACCAACCAAAGACATCGGACAGAGCTCTCTGAAGTGACTTGTCCATCTTCAGTATTGTATAGATGTTTTAGGTCATATCTCAGACATCTTTCGAGTATGGGAAGGACTGAGTGCACAAAGACAGAGACTTGTTTACAGATGCTATAAATAAATGTAATCAGTGCAGCATGATAAAAGAAGCCAAAAAATTCTGAAATCCATGTCCTTACCCTGTCTCTAGTCCTAACAAGGGCCTCGCGTTGATCACCTAGTTCCTCAATTATTTCATCACCAATTTGTTCTAAACACAGAAACAGAATATTGTGATTTTATCTTAGATATGAACATCAAACCTTTGAGACACTGATGTAGCACTGTCTACAAGACTACCTAGAGAGGGTGACATAAGTAATTGAGACAGTTGGCTGAATTGAGTGCTAATTGCAATATTTCAATTATTCCATTCCAAATTTGGTTGACATTGAGAACAGCACTCCCCACCCCTCCCCCCCCCCCCCCCGGTTTTCAATGCTGTACAGGAAAGAGGCAAGTCTTAGGGATAATAAATCCAACATTGTCTTGCGGGAAGGGGTAGTATCAACAGGTGGAGGGGAGAATTCATCTAAAGTACTCTAAAATAGCACCTTTGTCGCCCAACACATTTGTCACCCACTGCAATGGTCATGTTCACTATATACTACCAAACGAATGCAATATTTTCTCCTACTACAAATCCATTGACCATGACAGAGCCAAAACATTGCTCCCAAGACTAGCAGCAAATTACATGTAGTTGACACATTACTGACAGACACACTGCTCAAGATACTACCGAACCACTGGCCAACACTCCATGAAAACATTAGCTGATTAAGTACAATGTACCAATAATGCATGGCCAACATAGTTTATTTAATACCAGTAAGTTGAATTATTTTCCCATTTTGATTGGTCCTTATGCAAGATCTATTGCAGGACAGACTGTCATTAACATTTTTTAATTGCATCTTTTATTATATAAAGCATATACATTAGATTCCATGTTGCCACGTATCTCTCCAGTAATTGATCACAGAAGACATCAAAATGTGGTAAGAACATCAGCGACACACTTTCCTGACAACTTCTGTACCACTTTTTTATTCTCACCACATTTCAAGTATTTGCAATCTACTACTGAACAGACATATTATTTGCTAAGGAGACATGCCTATATTGATAAAATGCAAGTCAGCTGATTTACCAGTCTAACTTGATAATACTAACTTACCAGTTTCCACAGCAACCCTGGTTGATCTTGCAATACTTTCTGTGGCTCTGTTCAAGGTCTCTGTTCCTTGTCGAACCTTGTTTTTCTGTGCAGCCTAATCAATGTTAGCAAACAGTCACACAATCAGCCCTGGCAAAATGCATCATGTATAGTAATAATGTTTAATTCCGATCTGCTGCTTAAGTAGTTCTGTTATCATGACTAATACATTTGTAACAAATCCATTTCTGGCTTTTGCTTCCTACTCTGTACCCCTCTCTCCCCCCCCCCCCCCCCTGATCCTATATACAAAGGACAAGGGGTGCTCATCATACCTTTCAGGGAGTTAAAACGTGGTTTCTGTACCTCTTAGGTTGTTCAGCATAAGAAAATAAATGAATGAAGTTGGCATACCATTGGGTCTGCATCAAAGAGTTCTTCTCTCCCAAATGACACATTAACTTGTCCACTTGGTTTTCCCTGTCGGCAATACAATGGAACTTATAAGTAAATTACTGATACTGTCACATGTAAGATTTACATGTATATTAGCACATTAAGTCTGTTCAAATCTTGCCACTCAGTGCTAGGGCTTATGTTTGGTTTCTTTTGCATGAAGTGACTAGAAGTAATGCTAATTCTCCTCCTCTGCCCCCTCCCCCCCTCTGCATGGGATGCAGAGGGGGAGATGCAGATTCCAGATCCTGTGGAAATTCACTTTGTGAAAACCTCTGATCTTACCAAATCCTTTCTCAGTTTATCAAAATCTCTTCTGTAACTGCGTATTTTTGACATCATGGAGTTTCTATAGGTCCCTGGAGCTGAACTGGCTTCTTCTTCCATCTCCTCCATCTAAGAGAAAAACATGATTAAAAACACATTTTCAAGTCTCATTTTTGTGTGCTTCTTTCTGATTTTAGAGTCTACAGTCGCAGATTTTCAAACATTGGTCGTGCGTCTCCACAAATCTTTTATGTTACCATTTGTTACCCGTGAAGACTCTAAGGATCCCCCCACACCCACCCCTCCCCTCGGCCAGTGACATTGTGTAAATAATCACTGGGACATTGTGTAGATAATCACATCATGCACTCACGTGACAAGTCTTTGAAACAGACATTTCTGTTAATACATAAATCAGGCAAGAAGAAACACACATTTATAACGACGTTATGCAAGTAGATGAGCATAAGCAAATGATGTAACAATAAATGAAACTTTCAAGCTTAAGTAGAAGAAAGAAATATTGGTTTGATTGGCTCTAACTGATACAACAAGACATTTGCCACATTTACGTGAGTTTAACTTTACATTCTATACTCACTATTAAATTGGCATCTTCGATCTTCTTCTCAACTTCTCGAATAGTGCTTTTTCTCAATTCTGAAATAGAAAATTTGCTGTATGGCTTAGACTTAAAATGTTCAAATCACGCAATTGAAGCTTCAATTTGGCACCTACCTCCCGATAACTTTGGAATTTTGTTAGTTATTTTCCCTGCTACATCTTCGTGCAGAACCTTTAGTTCGTCCTCGAGGTCTTCAAACTTTTCAGAAGACATTGTGAAGGCCTAACGAATGACAAAAACTATATTTTTTTGACCCAAAACCCAACCCGACCCGGTGGATGCCTCTGTAAGGAAAACGAAACAAATCCCGCCCGCAGTATCAGAAAGTCAGCGTAAGTGCCCGAGAAAAGATGCGCACACTTATCCTGAGACATGCATCCCACCAACCTGCAATCGATTGATCGATGAATTTATTGTTTTGATGTAATATTTCCGAGTTTGCTTCCTCTCCTTTGTGTATCAGCCCACAAACTGCCGAACTAGGTCATCAGCGCTTGAAAGTCGTTGTTCCGTGTCAAGATTGTCGCAGCCAAAGGCTGACAGGCCAATTATGTAGCTTGCAAATCCGGTCTTAAAAGAGGAAGCGGTTCTACCTACGCGCGTTCGTATGAATCGCTGTCACACTTTTCATTGGATCTCAAGAATGGTGGCTATTACCGATTCTGTTAGTTGTGGTTTGGAATGATATGTGATTACTGCAGTATATCATGCCCATATCTGAGTATGAAAACAATTTAACCGCCGCAAAATGGAAGGGATTGTTTGTACCCGCGCTCAGAAAGGTAAGAAGACGTAGGTAGAGATCGACCTGCATTCCTGTTTCGGGGAAAAATGGTCAAATTCCGATCGATTGCTTTCCGTAACCTGCGTGTAGATTAGGTCTTGAAAGTGTCGACAGAGAGGAGTGTATTCACCTTTAATACGAAGGTTTTAGCAGAGAATATGCGGCTGTATGTAGTCGCTAATTGCATTTGCGAATTTAGCTAACCGAGGAGGCGTGATCAGAAGTGTTACAACTAACTAACTGGGCTTTCAAATTCGCTTGTAGGTCCAATCGCAGGTTCACCCGTCGCTGAAAGTTCACGACGAAGCGCTGGAGTACATCGAATCTTTGATAGTCCAGCTCCTGAATCACCTGTGTGCTTGCCAGCCTCGTTCAGTGGCGGATGTTGAAGAACGGGTTAGAAGCACATTCCCTCATCCGATCGATAAATGGGCAATCGGTGATGCGCAGGCCGCCGTTGAAAAGGGAAAGAAAAAAAGCCCCGTGGTGTTACCGGCGGATAAAGTTCACCCCATCATCATGAAGGTGATGTTGAACTTTCATTCAGAGTGCGATTTGTTTTGCTTGCTAATGCATGCACCGAGCTGTCATGTTGGTACAGGTCCTCTTATTTATTAGCTGTTATACAGATCAACAAACTTAGCGCCATGCGCTCTGAAGTGTTTCCTATTTTCCTTTCACTTTTTGTTGTGTACATGCTTCAAGTAGTTTATTGCCTCTTTCAAAATTTTTTTTTGTACATGCTGGTGCGAAACAATTGCGTTCACGATGTCTGACTGATTTTATAGCAAACAAGGCGTTCGATCTTGATCAACTCAGGTGTCGCCGTCTTTGTTAAATTTTCGTCCTCCTTTTTTCGCTAATAGTGTTGTACTTCCTCTTCCTTGATCTGCTTTTATAACTTTGTTTGAAAACTTTTAGAATCTCTCTGAGATGAGTAATACTCGCAAATACTTACAGTGCAAATCGCATTTTCTAATTACGTTGTTTACTAGTTGACTTCAAAAAAATTGTTCTACTTTTATTTTCTTGCTTGAATAAGTTCAGTTCTGTAATTACTGAAGTGAAACAATTTTTCGATTCTTCAAAAGCTTTGTAATTCTCAGTAAATGTTGAGAATAATAAATTCTGCTCATCAGCAAACTTTGAAATTTCTGGTAAATAACTTAGACAAATGTTTCACTCAATACTTTCGCTGTTAACTGTCAGATCAACTTTCGGGCTCTAAAATGTGTGTGTTTATGCGTTTTTCTGGGTTGCAGGATATTCTGGGATTCAAGGTGGAATTCCAAGTGAGCCTGTACATTGTAGCTGTTATGGAATACATATCTGCTGATATCTTGAAGGTAAGAACCGGCTGAAAACCGATCAATACTAATCCACGATTAAAGGTCAGCCAAAGTTATTCATCGTGTTGTTTACTGCACCTTTCAATAACACACAAACTCAGAAGGTGAAAGCTTAACTAATGATAACATGTTTGCCTGACGCCACTCATAATTACGACAACAATCAAAAAACCTTGTAAAAAAGAAACAAAAAGAACTTTATCAAAATCTACCAATCACAACCCAAAGACATGACCTTTTGACCCAATATGGGCTAGACTGTCATTAGCGACCACCTAGGCTTGACATTTTGGGTGCTCGCGTATGGAGCTTCAACTGTATGTGGTTCCAGAAAATATCCATACCCCTAGTCATGGACTTTTTTTGGTTTGAACCTTCTCCCCCAATCTCTTTGGAAATTTCTTGTTTTCATTCATACTTTCATCGAAAAATTTTGCCTTTTGAGATCCACCCTCTCCCTTGAAATTTCCAATGGCCCTCCTTGGGGTGGGTATGGGTATTTTCTGGAACCACACATTTGACATGGCAGACAACCATTACTGTATAGCTAACAGTAGGTAGAGGTTCTATTTGTACGACAGCTAATGGTACCCAGATTATCACTCATCCTGGGTTATATGAGACATTCCTGGTCTTGCAAGTACAATTCAAAATATTTTGCAGGGATTTAGTGCTGGATGTCATTGTGTTCAGTTCAATCACATAATCTCAAAAACTCTCCCCTCCCTACCTTCTGTCTATGGTGTATCCAGTGTGCATTGTAGTGTGCTTTTACAATGAGTTTTGGCCACATTTTGGTTTCTGGTTTTATCATGCTTTGTATCAATCAGTTAACCTTCTCTGATTGTGAAAATGGATGACATTATCACAGTTAAGTCACAAAAACCCTATATACAAAATTGACATGGTGTGTGATCTTTCCTGCTGTTTTGCTATTCTCTAGCTGGCCGGCAACTACGTGAAGAACATCAGACATGTTGAAATCACATGCCAGGACATCAAGGTGGCACTGTTTGCTGACAAGGTGAGACGTTCTCTGCTCTTTACTGTACTGATGGTTTTCAAAATAAAACAATCATAGTTTGCCTTGTGTGATCGTCCGAATGGGAGTAGTTCTGAAAAGAACCATTGTTGGTGACTGACGTTTTGACAACCTGAATGGAAGTCATCTTCAGAGTCAAGTGAATAGTGTTTATCAGTTGATGATGTTATGTCTGGTACGTTGAAAGTGATTGGTCAGCCATGATGGTATTGGCTGAAAGACTTGAGCAAGTGTAAAGTTTGTCAGCACTCAGTGAAGCCTAAATGGATGCTGACCGAGTCTATTGTGTCCAGTGTTGAGGCACTTCTGTCTCGTCAACGAGAATCAGAACCTGCCAAGGATAACAACAGAAGCAGAATAGCTTCCACAGTACAATCAGCCTATACATACCTGGCAGTAACTTGATAAAAGACGAACAACAAGCACTGAAATGAATGAAAAATGACCAGAACATTGTTATACTACCAGCCAACGAAGCACGTGTTTAAAATCGTCCTAGACAAACCCGTTGGGACATTGTTCGTTAGTCATTGGTGGGCTTTTAAGCTTCATTTGACAAGACAATGGTCCCTGCCAGGGCACGATCTGACTGTTTGATCTGATGTCCAGCATTCTAACAACAGATCTCCCACAGCGAAGTCCAATATTAAGTTAACAGATTTTAAGTTCAGTTAGTGTCCTTGTGCCTTATCTGCAAACCTCTTCAAAACATTGGGCAGTTGTTACTGAAATTTTTAATTGCCTGCTGGTGACCAGCCTTGAAATTCCAGTCGCCAATGCTCAATTTTCAGTTGCATTGAACTGGTCACCATTTTGGGCCATGAATTGTATAGTTACTTCTTAGTACACCCCAGACTGTGATGAATTAGGAATTTGCAGAGCGTACTAGGTTTACATAATGGTAGCTTTCTTCATAGAAAAATGCACTGATATTTGGTTGTCCTGCTTCACATTTCGTAGGTTTTGATGGACATGTTCCACCCAGACGATGTTGAGACATCGGTTGAAGCAGAGGTCAGTTATAGTGATAATACAAAAATATATTGGAGTTTAAAAGGTAGGTTAGGTCAGCATGAATTCAAACTAGTTTGATATATATGTAGTTTGGGACCAGTAACCTATTAGAACAACAAATGTGAGGAAATTTACAAAGATTTCTTGCATGGCCTAGTGGAAATGAAGGCTGAAGTTATGAAGTCAGAGAGCAGGTGTTTATATCTGGGTGAGTACAAAACAAAAAAGCTCTTGGGGGGGGGGGGGGGCTCTGACAGGGTAGGGTAAGGTTATGGACTGAATGGGGTGGCTGGTGTGTACATTATTATTTTAAGAACCCCCTCCCAAAGTGGGGAAAAAATAACTGACAAATTTAACGTAGGTTGAAATTGTTCTTACCTAAAATGCATTTTAAGGTGGCTCGATCGGATTTTATCAATGGATTGATGATCATCATGGTGGTGTTGTGGTTACTCAAAAAATCCGATCAAGCCACCGTACACTACATGTACAACATATACTTGGAAAAGAAGATTGTATTTAATTGCTAGTAAGTCATTCAATGTACAAGTGAGGGAGCAAACAAGAATTCTTATCGTGCAGCATGGATTACTATCATGGGTAAATTAATATATTACTCACATTTCTTGTGATAGACGCTGAGCAGTCAAGGTGCTTTGACCTATGACGAAGTTGTGCGGGAAATGATGCTTGCTGAGGGCCAGTACATCAGAGATTTAAATATGATTATCAAGGTATTACACTTGACTTTCTCTCAATACACAACTGTTGCAAATTACTATGAAACACATTTGTCGGCAGTGGTTAATGGCTGGTGTGTGGCAGATAAGTCTGAATCCCAGCCACTGTTAGTGTCTCATGGTCTTTGGGAAGACACGTCTAATCACTCTCACAGTAGACCAAAGGAATTCTCTCAACAAGATCTGGCACCTGCCAGTACTCCAACAAGTATTCTGTCGTGAATAGTCACCACCTATAACATTAGCAATTTTCAAAAATTGGCCTTCTGGAAAAGGGCTTGTCTGAACTGGGATAGCCTCCTACTTCACATCAAGCCTGCAAGCAAACATTGCAAAAGAGCACCCTAAATATTGATATAGCTGGTTCCTGTGATCAGCCTCTATTGAGAATATCTTGGACTATTCCCTATTTCAGGTTTTCAGAGCACCTTTTGTGGAGGCAAAGGACCTTTTCACCCATGAGGTATGTAACACAGGATTAATATTCAGAATGCAATCAATCAATCCCTTTTCCTGTATGTTTGTCAAAGCTCGATCAGACTGGAGACAGACTGGAGCGCTCTACTAATAAGAAGAAAGTTTAACACTTATACTTATTACATGTTATATTATAGCATATAAGTATATTAGTTGTAGTATATTATGCTATATATTAGAGAATGAATCATTGATATATGCATGTACATCTATTGATGTTAAGCTTGTGCGGGCGGGGGGGGGGGGCATGCATAGAAGGTGTGGGGTGCTAGCCCTAAGGGTGGAGAATTAACATTTTGGGTGATAACACCATTGACTCTCACCAAACCACCAACAACAAGGGCGAAAGATGTGACAATGGCACAAGAAAGTAAAATGGCAGACAGTCAGTTAGCAGAAAATAGCTGTCAAGCAACACACTTGATACATATCTCATTCTCCTTAGAAAAGGCCTTACCCAGATGAAGAGGAGGTGGGACTCCCAGGGGGGTGCTCATCAGAAATTTTGAAAAAAAACCCTAAGAGGTACCAAGATCCTGTTTGTGGGCATTGCTTGAAATTTTTTTAATCCCCAAGGGATACCAATTCTAAAACAAAACATTATCTCGTATTTTTTCGGCTCAATACCCTAAAAGGTGCCGCAAAAGCTCCCGCTGCGGACCTTTTGAGGCTGAACACCCTGAGAGGCAACAAAACCACCTTTTCAACGCCTAAAATGTACGGCGAGTGCCCGTTGTCCTTTTTATATGGGAGTGCCCACTCCCCCAGGGGTGAAGTCTTGTCACCTATGTTTCCTTGCCACTAGACTTTCTCATTCACTGAAGGTGCACAAGCCAGCATCCCTACCCCAAGACAGGAATAAGTATCATGCCAAAATTCTCATCCTCAAAGAAGCAATGATGATCAAAATCATATCCCCTTCATCGCCTCTGATCTGCTTTTCTTGAACATTGATAGGCAAGGAAAGGCAATATTTATGATATTTTCACTGCCAGTATCTAACCTCGAAGTGAACCGTTCTTACAGGATATTGGAAGGGTTTTCAGCAATATCATTGATATCTATGAGTTCTCTGTGACGTTTCTGGGTTTGTTGGAGGCAGCTATTGAAGTAGCAGATGAAGGCAAACAGCCAGCGATTGGAGAATGCTTTGAAGAGATGGCTGAGGTACAGTGCATTCTGGACATACACTGTTAAATGGGAATTGTCATTTATTTTAATATGCCAAAGTAAGGAACATTTTGTACACATCACCAGAGAGAAACTTGCCATTTCTCTGTCTCAACTGACATATCCACTCGTTGCTGCTATCTATTGCTTACCAAAAACGTGACGATGATGATGAAACATTTTTTAGGATATGTCCAGACAAGTGTGCTGTCTCTGCTAAGCACCCTTCTTTAGCTCACAAAATTAAATGCTGTGAAATGTCTCTCAATTCATAAGTGACTCTAACAGTCAATTTCAGAGAGGTGTCTGCTTCAAAGAGAGTCCAGTCATAAAAAAACCAATTAAATTCAGTTGGGACTGCAAGACAATCATGCCTGGCGTACAGTTGCTTTCAAGGTCAGAATTCATTTTCTTTAGACCCCGCATGTTGGCAAAAAGTTGTGGAAAGATTAGCTGTTAAATATTACAGAAAGCCTTATTATGTATTTGGATACAATTCTTTAGGGTGCTGAGTTTGAAGTTTACGAGACATACGCCAGGGAGCAGACTGCTTCAGTTAGCAAACAGTACAGGCATCTTGGTATCGGAGGGAAATTGTCAGAGTTATTATTAAGAACTCCTGTCAATGAATACTTCAAGGTATGGTTTGCCTAACAATGACATGTTTTGCTTATGTGGTTTCATCAAACTCTGTTACACAGGTAAATGCATTAAAGGAAAGTTTTCTTTAAAAAAATGCCGTTATGTACTTGCAGACTAAGTAACAATGAATTCCAGGATTCACTGTTTTAAATTGCCTCGCATCAAACTGTTGGCAGTATAGTGTCAACTAACAATTTGTGGAAAACAAAAGAATAGTATTTAAGAATTGATCAAAAAATTGGATACAAATATTATTCATTTTGGATTTTGAATTTCCAAGGCAAAGCCATTTTGGATTTTTTCATGCATTTCACACATTTGCCTCTTTTGCTACATATAGCAATCGGCAAACAGGAAATCTCACAGAAATTTCAAAATAGCCTCGTTTGTACATGTACTTCTTATGGAGTGATCAGTTTTCTTTTATAGTTCAGCATTTAAGCCAAGCCCCACAGCTTTCATTACTAAGTGATTTTGATTTTTTTCAGGCCAAAGGCCCAGGTTTCAAAGAAGCTGTTCAGTATTGTCTACCCAAGCTGCTAATGATGCCTATCTATCATTGTTTACACTACTTTGATCTTATTAAGGTGACCATTATACATTAAGTAGATCTGTTGATGTTGGGATTATGGATTGTTAGGGGAGTAACCTTTGGATTCAGTATTGGCCTGAGATTTGAGAGACATCTCCCATCCCACCACACCTATTTCTATTTCCATCAGAGAAGTTGGAGTTCTCAGATTCAAGCTGAAAGGCTGCAAATTTACGAGGTTTTATTTCAGAGTTCCTTGTGGTTTCTCTTAGTTATTGCTGACATCAGGTGGAAAATTATAACCAAATTGAAAATCCTATTAACCAAACCTAGGTTTTATGTGAATCTCTGAGTGCTACGTACACCATTATGTTGAATGTTTTAAGCGGGAAGCTGAAAGACTCTCTCACAGGGGATGAAAAGAGTGCTGGACAAAAGATGCCAGAGTTTAAGCCATGGATCCTTAAATTCAGGGTTTAATCTGTTGTAGTTGCAAAGGTGTTGTGGTAACAATCTATCTTACTATGTAGTTCCTGGTCATCTCTTCACTCAGACAACCCAGGTGGAGTGTAAGGGTTTGAACTGGCATGCGTCCTCATTAATTTCAGGCACCATCCTAACAAGTCACTAGTCATAACATTAATCCTGTTGACATGTTCATCGCTAATTAATTTTCAAGGCGTGTTCTTCCTTAGAAAGCTCACTGTTAAAATTTAATATCTCTGTGTTGAAGCTGTTTTTTCATTTTCTCATTCCAGTTGTTGCTTAGAACATCACCAGATGAAGGTGATATTGAAAGCTTAGAGCAGGTAAAAAGTGCATTCATGTGGTACAGCCAAAATGAACCCTTACCATATCATTTCTAGTTTCTCTTTGCAGGAATCTCTTAAACCACTTTAAGAATGGACTTTTTTAAAAGTTACAGTTTGTATGAAGAGAAAAACCAAGGAATTTATTCAACCTTGTGAAATTTGTCCTAAAAGATAAATCCAGACAAGACATTATTATTATAGAAATTAGTTTTTAAGCCGAAAAGATACCATTCGACATTGTGTCAAAGTTAACATTGTAGCACATGGACACAAACTAGTGTGTAGACCAGACAATTTGCAACATGATCTGAGAGATGGCTTAATACAGGCATACACTTGCGCATTCAGATATTAAGTAGGGAAGCTCAAGACTGCTTAGAATCTCAACAGAGACTGTTTTCTAAGGCTGATTATAAACTACTTCTTAAAGTTGCCTTAATCCTTCAGCACAGTAAAAACCCGCATATGAGAACCTAGACTTTCGAAGTCAGGCTCAACAGGTTCTTATATTTTAGGATAGTTTTTCACAATTCAGTCTGATTAGGTTCTTAATAGGTTCTTATTTTTCAGAGGTTGTTGTACGTAGTGTAATCATTGGCAGAAATATTGTAGTACTAATACATTATGTATAAGAACCTATTTTTCTTTGCCTGGCTGAACAGGTTCTTATATTTCTGAGTATTTAAATGGTGAATTTCAGCCTGTAGGTTCTTAAATCACTAGGTTCTTACATGCGTTTTTTTTTTTAACTGTACAGCTTACTCAGTAATCAGCATTCAGTGTTTCCCAACTTTGCAAGAAATATCAAGTATTCAGGTCACTAGAACACAGAACTTGATCACCAAAGGAAAATTGTATTGATTTTTTATTGAATTCTCCCAACTATCCCCATGAGAAGTGTGTCCAAACCAGTAATAAGAATTTTACCCTTGACAGGCCCAGAGTGCACTGAGACCACTACAGACAGAGATGGAGAGAATTGTCCAATCCTCCGGAAGTCTGGCAAAGAAAAGAGAGTAAGTATGAATTATTTTTAGAGGGTTTTGAAGTACACTAGGAATGTTTTGGCAAGCTCTTATTAAGTAATGAAGGCCCAGTGGCATTGTGTTTGTTGCAGTGGACTCCAGGTAAGAGTTCTGGGTTGTTGTGTTCTTGGAGAGGAAGGGTTACTCGTGCAACTTGAAACATAATCAAGTGCTGGAGTATTGTCTTGCCGAAGAATACTACACAGTGTCCCCAGCCAGGGCTTGAACCTGGATTGCTTGATCTGGAGTTGAGTGCACTAACCATGTGGCCACCACGCCTCCCAACAAAATGCCAGAAGTATAGAAATACTCCCAGCAATGTTACACTACGGAAACCAGAGTAAAATACCACATCCTTTTAGGCCTTGGACTTTGCAAGGGCTTTACTTTTGCTTTTATCACTTACCAGGGACAAGTTCACGAGAGCGCAAAAGAGGAAATCAGGAGCATTCCGTTCAGCAGCAGTGATCATGAATGAACTGCAAAGGAACATTGATGGATGGGAGGTAAGACAGTGCACATTAATAACCCTATCACAGTTGAAGGCTGGACACCTAGTGATATGCATAAAGCTTCTGGTGAGAACCCAGTCTCAAGTCGGATAACTTACCTAAAGGCTAGTACTGCCCAAAACTAAAACATCCTTTGCCCTGATTTAAACAGACTACCTAAACATTCCTGTTACACCGTATTGAAACTGCAAAATCTAGCTCTCCTCTCATGGGTAAAAATCTGAAAATTGTTCTCAACGCTATTTGAATTTTCTCATTTGGCCATCAAGTGACAGACAGAATCCACTAGCTCTGGGCTATCTGACAGGACTAATTCGCACATTGGTTGCAATAACCTGAGCTCCAGTTTGGATGAATGCTCTGCAGGCTGGCAGTACCCACAAGCTAGCCATAGCCATGATTACACTTGCCTGACAAATATTAGTGAGACTTCACAGTCAGACTCCTCCCCCCACTCATAGATAGGCGTGGTTGCCTTCCAGGTGCATGTAACAGCTCATTGCTATGTAGGTCATCCCCCACCTATATAGTGTTTACGAAATAGAAAACATGTATTGTGTTTCTGTTGAGTTATAGAAACACGAGTGGAAGTTTGGGAGAATGAGAACACGATTTTAAACCAATCATCATGCGCATTTTCTTAGGACTGTTTTCTAAAAAATAACTAACACTGCTATCTGCTGTGGGAAAACAACATACAATAATTGTATGTTGTTTTCCCACAGCACAGTTTCTACTTTCAGGTTTTGGTTTAATAATTATTTTGACATTTTTCATAGGGGAGAGATATTTCACAGTCATGTACAGAAGTAATGAAAGGTGAGGGCAGTGATAAAGATGTCTGAAGAATGTTTTTTTTTTCAGTTCCTATCTATTAAATTCAAATATATACAGATTGTGTTTCCAGTGAGATTCAAGGTCATATGCAATTCGCAGGATACTAACTCTGTACATGAAATCTGCACCCCTTGGCTAAAGAAAGGGCATGGACCCCTTAGAATTTGAAATCACCAACCCCAGATCAGATTGCCTCAAAATATTGTCAATGAATTGTATTTCAATCTGCTCACATTGCAGAGGGAATCCTTGGTAAAGTTCATCCCAACAAAAGGGACACTGAAAGATATGTTTTTCTTCTTGATGGCCTGCTGATTTGCTGCAAACAGGTAACGTGATGTACCTTGCAAAGGTCAGCACATACGAGCGGACTAGTCACTCTGACTAGTCTCTGCAACAAGTCGTGGGGACAAGTCCCATCGCGTGAACTGGCCATTTTTGCTTCAAGATCTAGTTGTGGGGACTAAAATTTGGTCCCTGTGACTAATCCCACCAATAGGCCAATTCCGATATATTAAAATTCTAACTTGGCTCCGAGGCTTAGTGGAATAAAACAAAAGAAATTGCATCGAGGATGAGGGATGAATAATTAATTTCTTTTGTTTTATTTCCCTAAGCCTCAGAGCCAAGTTAGAATTTTAATATATCGCAATTGGCCTATTCAAACCAGTTTGAATTTTTGGGACAAGTCCCTTCGACTTGTTCCTCAAAACGTATCATGTGAACAGTTTGTGGAACAGGTCCCTGTGACCAGCCCCTTCGTGTAAATTCTTGAGGGGACTTGTTGCAGGGACTAGTCGCAGGGACTAAGCCCCTCGTGTGTGCCAATCTTAACTCCTTTCTGCTGACTGACTGACAGATTGATTGACTAACTTACCAACTGACCAACTGATTAACTGACCGACTGATTAATTGATTTGACTTTCTTTATTCTTGCTTTTCAGAATACAAGGCATTCACTAACTGGTCCTTCACCAGAGTACAGACTTAAAGAAAAGTATTTTTTAAGAAAGATTGAAATTAACAACCTTGATGACACAGAAGGTAATTATCGCATCAGACTCTATTTCTCTTCTGGCAGATCTCAGAGATCAGGCAGCTATCTGTGAGTGCCTATTTTCATTTCAGCATCTTGCTGAGTACAAATAGCAGGGCTCAACTCTTGCCACAGTCATCTTCTATAGAACTTCAATGTAATGTAGAATTCTTTCACTAACAGTATTTCCCCGTGCAGAGTTTTCTGTGTAGTACATTATGTGTTGGCCTGGATATCAGGCAGTTCTGATACTGTTATTCCACAAACATGAGCATGTACATATAAAAGACATTTTATTACTTAAGGTGGCCGAACACAGTTTTCAAGAGCCTATGCCTAATTCACCATTACTTTTAAGCTATTTATGCTTTGGCGCCCGTTTTTTGCAAGCGTCAAGGTTAACCACAGAAGGGTTTATTATCGCATTTTGGCTAAGGTGTGTGCTGTTGCCATGGCAACGGGGCTGGTTAAAAACAAGGCTTAAAAAATGGTTTTTGTTTATTTAAAAAAAATCCAGTCGTTAGATTTTTTTCATCATTTGCCCACTACGAATTGACATTAAATCACTTCTGTCAACACTGTTCTAATAAAATTTTGACATAGGCGATTTTCGTAATTCGCCTTTAACCGTTTTCACTGCTTGTTCTGTATTATTAAAAATTCCCTATGTCAAAATTCAAATTTTTTGCGATAAAGCATTCACGTGGTTTCTGAACTATTTTTTTGCCAAATTTCTTGAAATTCTAACGACTGGATCGCTAGAAATCGGCATGTTTCTGCAAAAGCAATCGGTCTCAATTTTTCGAGCAACTGCGTATGCGCTGCATTAAACTGGGTTCTTTCGGTAACAAAGAAAAAGCTGAGAATTGCTGGTTTCTTTGCGTCGTTACCTTTTCTAACATATCTTTGTAATAAAAGACTAAAGCCATCAATACACTGCGTTCAATAATAGAGAAAAATAGCGTAGATAGTGCGGGTGTTGAGTAAATAAAATGATCGCTCTATTGACGGCATGTTTGTTTTTGCAATCCTTGTGCGCGCGCTGAATTGCATCAGCAAAAGTGCGCGCGAAAACTGTGTTCGGCCACCTTAAGAAAAAAAATACATTTGTTGCCTGTTTCTGTGAACTGTTCTCCATGCACTTCAGAGTTCTTTGATATTCTGCCAAACTCGATCGTTCTTGTACTTGTATCAGGTTGCCGTATTTAAACAGGTTTGTTTCGATGTCATCGGTGGTTACAACACCCAAAAATTGCCCATAAGTTGATATCAAGTTAAAGCAATGATGAGTTGAAATGAATTTGCATATTTTTAAACTAGATGTAAAGAATGCTTTTGAGATCGTTGACAGAGATCAGCCAAAAGCTGTCTTCACTTGCAAGACGGAGGAGGACAAGAATGAATGGATGTCAGTGCTAATGACAATCTACATGAGAAGGTATTAGGGTCTGAAATACCTGCTCATGACATCAACGAAGTCACTGTTATCTTCATTTATGTAATGGTTATTCTATAGACTCTGCATCTACATGTATGTCAATAAGATTCAACCCTTTAATATGATAGATACCTAGAGCAGGTTGAGCTGAAGCAATTTGCAAAGACTGATTTATTACCAGTGCGGTGGTAGTGTAGCAATTCTTAAGTACATGTAGTTACGGCTTTGTAGCACATTAGATTGATTGTTGACTAAGATAGTCGGTCCAGTTGGTTTTGCTTTTTCCAGCAACTTAACAAAACTGGAAAGTTCAAAACAATTTTCAAGGACCGACCAGCTTCCAGTGCCTTTTATGTATTGTTAGATGGTTTCTTTGATAGTAGCTGATCAGGCCTAGTTGTTCAATGGCTGGATAACGCTATCAACCGGATAAATCACTATCCAGTGGATAAGGGTTGACAAAACAAACCTTGCTATCTGCTGGATAGTGATTTATCCGGTGGATAGCGTTATCCACCTTTCGAACAACTTGAGCCTGATTATGTTGGGATAGTCAGACAGTGAACTGCATTCAGTTCTTGCTGTTTTGGTGTAACTCACAATTTTGTTTTTGTCTCTCAACAGCACACTAGACCGAATGTTGGATCACCTTCTTTTAGAAGAAGAGAAAGCCATCCCTCTAAGAATGCCCGGTCCAGAGGAATACTGGTTAGTTCATTTACATAATAAAAATGCTGTGTGACACTGTCAACTCCAGTTGTAATGCACACACACTTTGTAGCTTGTGAACAGATTACAAATGTAGCATCAAAGAGACAGCTATAGAAACATTAGTGTAGGTATTTGAAGCTTTCTTTCGTTTGTTTTCTCCTAATTAACTTCACTAACGAGACTACTAAACTTTCAAACGTAACTTTTGCCTTTTCTTCTCCTTCACCCAGTTTTGCTGTTGACGACGCTGAAGACAATATTGTGTTTGAGGAAGGACAAGGGGTAAAGGCAATGGCTTTTAAATGTAAACTTTTCACTCAATAAGCGTACACATTCTCATTTCAATGCTCAAAAATCGACTAGGGACTTTATAAGTTAAAACCACCTTGTACATCGTAATAAACACTGCCACATGGAGGTATCTCACTTCCGACGGTACAACTTTCATTTAAATGGTAACATACTAGAAGGACCTTCCACAGCACTTCGCTGCTGCTGTCACAGTATTGTTATCACTGGCTGGGTGCTTAGCAGATTATTTTGGTGCATTTTTTAGGCAAGGTGGCGAAATGGTTAGTGTAATTCTTGTAAATGGGTACCGGTGAATTTGAATGCTGGAAGTAACACTGCAATGGACTAGCATCCCATCTAGGGAGGAGTAGAAATACTCCTTGTCGCTTCATGCCAAGGAAACTAGAGATATCAGAGATAAGCGCCGGCTTGATGGGTCTCTAGGTTAGAATGAAGGCTTCGTCACTAGGTGATATGGTGTAATTTCTTTTCACAGAGCTCAAGTAATGCTCCAGTTATAAAAGGTGGAGCTCTAATAAAATTGATTGAAAGACTGACACATCACAAGTATGCAGGTAAGTTTTGATGTCCAAAGGATAAAATATTACATTCACTTTCATTGTTTCAGTATTCTTGGAACTGAATGTGATTCAGTCGCACAAAACCAAATGCCACATCAGTAAAACGGCAAGAGTGAAACAGAGCCTTCATGTAAAAAATTAATAATACTAATGTTATGCATAAACAAACAAAAACTAACGATGAAAACCGGCGTTTCATTGTCTTCATGACGCGATTGTCAAGGTAATGAAAAATAAGGAACACAAATTCTGCTTGCTAGTTAATAAAGTTGTAAAACTGAATTTACGTAAAGAGCGCGAGGCAAAATGTTACAAATACTTTTGCGCAAATTGAGTCGCTTTGCAGGCTCTAAGGTATTTGTATAATTTTTCCTCGCACTCTTTAAATAAATTCATTTTTACACCTTTATTGACTCGCAGAATTTGTTGATTGATAACATGATATGCAAACTCTTTGAAGCTTATATAATAGTGCAGAAAATATTACATACTAATAAAAGAACTCTGCAAAATCAGTCATTGTTTGTATTATTCCGCAGATCCAACTTTCGTGAGAACGTTCCTGACGACGTACAGATCGTTCTGCAAACCAAGGGAGCTCTTGGACTATTTAATCCAAAGATATCCTTTTCAGTGTTTGCAGCTATTATGCGGAATGCTTGAATGTTCATTATCCCCAAACTAATCGAAGAGTCATTCTTCTTTGTGCTAGTTGTGATAATTTAATGGTACACAGGGGAAATTCCCTCGTTTCCTACCATGTTAAGAATCGTATTTGTAATGAAAAGGTAAATAGTTGGGCATAGCAAAGTTATGATATGTTAAAATCGCTTTTATAGACCCTTTCACGGTTTCGGACGCCATCTTGCTTGGGGGGCAAACAAGGCAAAAGTTACAGTGAAGGTGTGGGGAAAATGGAGAATCTAGTCACTATCAACTCACGGAAAATTCGAGTTCTGAAGTATTTATGAATTAAAAACTAAAGTTACCAGGTAGAAGAATTTATAGATCACATTTCAGGGAAATCGCCTCGCTAGAAAAGCCACAATCTGATTAAGGTTTTCATTTTTCCTTACATATGTCTGTAAAATCGAGTTGTTCGAGACGTTTGTGCGAAAAATTGAAAGTGCAATTCCTCGCCTGACAGCAGAAAGACAATCACTCCCAAGTTATTGGGCATCGAACTTCTAACTTTCCCCATGCATATACTGTAATTTTTGCTGTGTTTGCCCCCAAGCAAGATTGTGTCAAAAACGGGTCTATGTCATGTTTGAAGTGAAGTCTTATCACAACGTGCTGTTGAATATAAGTTCATTGACAGGAAGTCAAATAGGTGGTTTGCAACCAACCATTAGATCTGTAAGGAAGCTGCGTTAACTTTATTGAGCCTTAACTGTGTGTTACGTTTGACATACCAGAGCCTCCCCCGAGCGAGCTTGATGAATTGGCCATGGCCAGGGGGGAGCCTGTTGTCCGTGAAGACCTCAAGAGATTTAGAAAGGAATATGCTCAACCTGTGCAACTGAGGTATGTAATGGACTAAAAATTTTCGCTCAGAAATCGTTGGAGGTGAACTTTTCTTTTTTCTTTTGAGCAAACACACTTTTCTCTTCACAAGTTAAGTTGGGGGGATCTTTGTTTACAATAATACGCAAGTTGTACTTCATTAGCATATCTAAGAAGCGCTTCCCTCTCTGGCCGAGGGTAAATAAAGTTTTTTTTAAAGTTTTATTTACGCAAGTTTGCCTTACGTCTTTTTTGAGCAGAGTTCTGAATGTTGTGCGACATTGGGTGGACAATCACTGCTACGATTTCGAGCGTGATTCGGAGTTGTTGACGAAACTCAGTCTGTTCCTGGAGGGAGTCAAAGGCAAGGCAATGAGACGCTGGGTGGAGTCAATTAACAAAGTTATTTCCAGAAAGGCAAGTGTTCAGTCTTATTATTCGAATTTTGATTCTGTGTTTGGGCAGTTTTCATTTGATTGTTGTAAAACCCAAGTTGCTAAAGCTACTGTCAATCACAGCGTAAAGTGAACCAATGAGAACACGAAGCCAATGCGCAAAACGGAACCGAGCGCCAAGCGCGGGAAAACACACGTGACCAAGGCATGCTTGGAATTGGTTTTACATCTGATCGGTTGAGTAGCTGGCACGTGATTATTTAAGCCAACAGCGGAGCGTAGTTAAGCAAAACCAAATCAAGTCCGTCTATGATTGAACTTTGTTGTGACTTGTTGTCCAAAGCCAGTTAGTCGGTAAGGAGCAGGGCTTGGCAACTCCGTAAGCATTAATTAATTAATTAATTGGTTGATTAATTAATTAATTAATTAATTAATTAATTAAGGTATTTGTTTTTCAGACAACCAACAGAGAAAGTTTAGCTCCTGAAATTACATTTGAGAAGGAGCCGCCGCCGATTGAGTGGCACATAGCAGCTTGTAATGACATCGAACGGTTCGACATACTCACGGTAAGTTCAAGTCTTGTTTTGTGTTGTTCGTAGCGTTTTACTTGTCCACTCCAATACAATCGAAAATGCTAATGCGCGGTGAGAAAATAACATAACCGTCATTTGCGCATACCACGTGACGTCAGTGTTCGCGAAAGCTTCCCGCATTTTCGCTGTCCACACTTGTACCATGGAGCTCCGTTGTTTTCAAATGTGCACGTTTTCGATGAAAAAGATGAACTTTTGCGATCGTTTTTAATAGTGTGGACGGTAGGCGAAAACGTATCATTAAGTTAACGTTTTAGGTAAAAACACGTTAATGTAGACAGGGCCTAACTCTAAGTTTCATTTTGAATTCATATGTAACCGTCTTAATGCAAGTCTTAAGTGTGCCTATGTTTAAAAACCAATCGTTCAAGCTTGTTATTTTTCTTGCAGCTGCACCCAATTGAGATTGCACGGCAGCTGACTCTCATTGAGTCAGAGTTGTACAGGTAAAGGATTTATTTTCTTCTTGTTTTAGTTTTTTATGTTATGACAGTGAGACAACTGAACCCACAACCTTCCTAACTTTAGTTGACGACTTTTCGAAGTCTTCATGTTGTCGAGTTGTTGTTGTTAATCAAGGGAGCTTAGGAAAACCACGACAACGGGAACGTCAGTGAACAAAAGAATTAATGAGCAGCACAATGGCTGTGCACGTGCGTTATAATTCTTGGTACATTTCTTTGCCGTCCTCTGCAAAACAACAACGTGAAATGACCAAATTCTGCGATGTCTGGAGAACGTAAAATTTTTATTTCAAATTTATCGCTGTGTTTCGTGATAGTTTTGACAGTGATAAAGTAAATGACTTAAGAGTACCGCGAGATTCGTAGGTAAAAGATAAATTCATTTTTTTTTAATCGACGTTGTCCTGGGCGTCGCCGTCGTGGTTTCCTAAACTCCCTACAATCCGACCTAGCACTAGAGTTTCTGTGGGAACAAATCTCCGCTTTGTTTGTTTTCAGAGCGGTGCGTCCTTCAGAACTTGTGGGGAGCGTGTGGACGAAGGAAGACATAAAGCATCTCACGTCACCGAACTTACTGAAAATGATTCATCATACAAACAAGATCACGGTCTGGTTTGAGAAAAGTATGCTGGAGTTCCCGAACTTAGAAGAAAGAGTAGCAGTTTTAAACAGAGTTATCGATATTCTAACAGTGAGTATTCAGAGATACAGTACATGTAAGCGCCTCCGCAGACTGGACATTTAGTTGCTGACAACTATTTGTTATCGAAAACTAAATGTTGTTGACTAATAAAAAACGTAGTGTGTGAGTTGAGTTGTCGACAACTAAACGCTAAATTGTTTTAGTGTTCGACAACTAAGCAGTCTCCCTTTTCGAAAAGTGAAACTGCTTTTAATGAGTTGTCGACATCCAGGTTTTGACCGTTTTTCCCGTGTGTGGGAATCATTGGCTTAGTTGTCGACAACTTTCGAAACATGACACACGTTTGAGCATGCGTAATGTGTTTTGAGCATGCGTAGTGAATGTTATCTCCCAAGTCCTCGCTGGCCTGTCTTTGTTATTGACAACTAACACTCCAATGTGTGGAATGGTTGAATTGGTGGCACGAGGTTTTAAGCCAATCATAGAGCGCAGTGAGTAAAACTAACACAATGCCGGATCGCCTTTGCTCCTTCTTAAAATGTCCTTCATTCAAAGAGCTGAGAAGTTAGGTATAAATTTAAAGCTATCTCAAATGTTTCATTTACGTGGTCGTTTGTGTCTTAATTTTTTTGCAGGTTTTCCAAGAATTAAACAATTTCAATGGTATTTTAGAAGTAGTTAGTGCAATCAATTCGTCGCCTGTTTTTAGACTTCAACACACCTTTGCGGTACGTCTGTCGTTTTCATTTTATTTCATTTTGTTCTGTCGTTGCTGTTTATTTATTTAATTATTGCTATTTTTTTACCTGCAGGAGTTATCCGTTCGACGGAGCCAGGCTCTGGAAGAGGCGAAAGAGCTTAGCAACTATCATTACAAGAAGTACATTGAGAAGTTACGCTCGATCAATCCACCGTGTGTTCCCTTCTTCGGTACGCAATAAAAACAAAAAATTTCGTACGACTTAAAATTTGTACAAAAAAAGTTTCCGAAAATAAAACCGTTCGAAAGATTTGCAGTACAGTGTGGAATTTTTAAGTAGCTCCTAAGCCCATAGTTTCCTTTATGAGGCGAACACTGCTTGAGATACGAGACGGTTTGACAAGATTTGTTTTAATTTCTCCTAGGTTTATCTCTAAAATCTCGAAGGTGCAGTAAAAGTATCATTTTCACAGATGTCTTTCCTGTCTAATTCGTGTTTTCTAGACGTAGATTTATGTTTTCGTCATAGTGTCCGAAATTTTTGTCTGAAATTTGTCCGAAATTAGACCAAAAGCGTCCGAAAATTAAGCGTCCGAAATTTTTTGCAAGTGATGTAGGTTGGAGACTGCTCTGTGATCACTTTGATTCGAGCAATATTTACCTCATAATACGACGAAGTTAGTCTGGAGGGCCAATAACTAAAATCAACCAATCACTGCTCGATTACCGGTCCGATATTTTCTAAGTCTTGAAGTTTCTAAGATTGAAGTTGTAGAGAAATCTCTTATCAACCAAGCCCGTTCGGGACCTCGGGCCGATATTCAACAGTATGGCCCTTTCGCGTGGTCAATATGAAATATATACATATCTGCTGCTAATTTTACTAATTCATGGCAACTGGCTCAGCTCAGATGATCGCGTCTCGGGGAAGGGACGTTAAGCCGTTAGCCTTTCACTACACTTTAACCGTGACAATTTGTAAAGACGTTGAGATCCTACACCACTGATAAAGACAGTAGGGGTCATAGCCCCTGGTGTTTTTGGTGTGTTCCTAAGAAAGGCGGAAGCTTTTCATTTATAAGGATAACCTCATGGCCTTCCGTCAAAATGCCTGATTGAATTCTGTAAACAACGGTGAACTTTAAACTAGTCGCTTATATCGAGACTACTGTTTTTGTTCATTTTCCTTTTTGCACTTTAGGTATGTACTTAACAAATATCCTGAAGACAGAGGAAGGCAATCCTGATTTTCTACCCAATTATCCTGAGGGGATCATAAACTTTAGTAAAAGGTGAGTTACCACCGCAGTAGACCATTTTTCACAATAGCAACATGATGTTTTTCATGTTGTAATGCAGTTTAGTCATAATGTCTGTCGGAGGGGAAACTTTGGAAAGGAAGACGCTCTTGAAAAGTCAGCTCGTCCTAGTAAGTTCTGTTTGGAAAACCTGTCACCTTGTTGGCAAAATGGGACAAAGATCTCAGTAGGGCACACTAACCCAGGATTAAAAGTTAACCGAAGTATTAATTTTCCTTGTCTCAAAATGTTTTTCATTACTTTTAATCTGTGCAGTTTGAGATTATTAAAGCTCAAAACTGAAGGGCAAGCAGAAATATAAACAGAAAACCTCACCCAAAACGTACAAAACTGAAATCAAAATTCTCGCTAATCCTGGGTTCGCTTAAACGGGCTTTGAACAACCCGGCAGTATTTTATACCTGGGTCTATTTGTATCCACAGGAGAAAAGTGGCAGAAATAACTGGTGAAATCCAGCAGTATCAAAACCAGCCTTATTGTCTCCAGAAAGAACATTTTATCGCGGTAAGTCACTGTAAGCAATTTGTTTCGAAAGTCTTCGGAAAAGCGCTCGTTAAGGCATTTTCATTCCTTATTAGCTTGTAGTCAAGAAAATGTCACATCAATAGAATGAAAAATTCCTCACTCTGAAAAACGTTCCCCGACTCCCTCTGAAAACGAGGAAACACTCTTGCTAAAATTTCTTCCTTGGCGCGAAAACGTGAGAAAATTTCCCGAGTGATGAAAGATTTCTGAAAGAAAAAAGTCAGAAACGTTTTCGATTTTACTTCCACAACAAATCTTGCGTGTTTGCGTAGACGCGAAAGACTGGCAATGTTACTGTTTTCTCATTTTCGGGGACCTCTGTAAGACCTATAAACCAGTCATTTGTTAACATGTATGATCTGTCTTTAGGAATATCTAGAATCATTGGATCCGTTTGAAGGACGCAGTGATACCGAGATGGAAGATTATTTGTATCAACTTTCTCTGGAGATTGAGCCGCGAAACTGCAAACAGCTGGTTAAACACGTAAGTGGAAATGCAAGGTACCAATAAAATTAAGTAGACGACTGCAGATTTCTAAATGATTGACAGGCTGCTTAACTGACGCACTCTGCTTATTCCAGCATTTACCCTACTGAGGCCGATTTGGTGGGGTGGGGAAAGGGTCGACTGCACCTGACTAGCCATTCGCCAGGGAAATTCGAAGCCTCAAGTTTTTCGTTTTAAATGCTCCCTGTATGCACGAAATAGGATCACAAGGAACCGTGGTTTTATACGATTTCGAGGGCGACTTTTACCATCACGTAAATGTCTCAAACTTTCCCACTACATGGATTGAACCCGAAGAATTCCATAGTGATGACGCTACGTAATCATTGGAATTTTTCGGGTCGAATCTCGGATGTCTCAAACGGGAAAAGAATTAAAGGGGTCAAGAGTGGGGTGTGTTTACATAGGGTGATTGTATGGACAGATTCGGTGTCTTGCGTGACAGAAATTCCTTCCTTTAACGATACTCAGACGCAGTTTCTGAACACCAAAGAGAGGGTGAAGCGTACTATTGAAGCGTGCGTAATGTGAGCAATAGATTATATGAATTCTGACTTTTCTGAGACCAAGTGACCTGTCTGTGATGTAGAGGTGACTTGTTCTCTAAGGGACGGACAATGGAGGGGGGGGGGGTTGGGCAATTTCAAAGTAAAAACTGCTGGGGAAAAACCTGCAAGTGGAGCCATGGTGAAAAATAATCGAGCAAGTGCTTTCTACTAACATTGTTTTGGTTTCTGATGTTAAAAAATAATTTTTGCACGAGCTGTTGCCCACGGACAAAAGAATCATGCCCAACCTAAAGGTGAGAAAAAATTTCATGCCCTAGAAAATTTCCCAACCCCTCCCCCCCTCAAAACATTATGGCCCGTCCCTAATGTCTTGTCGTTTTTTGTCTTATACTATTCAGCCTCGAAAAACGGACATTTCGCTCAAGTCACCAGGAACTAAACCCAGCTATCTGCAGTCCCGCCTGTCAATCACATCACAAACTACCTTGAAACGGAGCACCTCTCAAGCGTCCGCCATTTTCTTACCTGACAGTGACATGTTTCCTTCAACTACGTCATTATCTCCGAGTACGCCGAGGACTTCGTTATCCTCCATGACTTTCCTGCCTCCCGACAATGTCTCGGAAACGATTCCCGAATCTCCGTTGTTGGAAGATTCAGAGCCTGATTACGTTAACATTGAGAACTTTCCGGAGAAGGAACCTCCACCCGACATACCCCCTCGGAAACCGTCAGCTCAGTCGAAGCCTCGGGCGGCTTCCGTGAACGGGGAGAGGTCTTCCGAAGATGTTACTTCGCCTGTCCACCGGCAAATGTCGATGACTCTTCCGGGTGTGCCTCGAATACCTCCGAAGTCAGTGACATTAGAGAGGTTTCCGAATCCTGCTCAAGAGAGCGAAGATGCGCCTCCAATTCCCCCTAGGGAGAAGGGGACTCGTCGATCTCCACCTCCCATTCCCCCTAGGATACCCGGAGGCCATGAACCTGTGTTCGCTAATGAGGAATTAGCCAATCACGAGGACGCTCTTCCACCGGCTTTGCCGCCAAAATCAAGGCGTTCATGACACTCATGAGATGTCGTGACCAATCACTGCGTGACAAAAAGACTAAAAGGCTAGAAGACTTCCATTGTATGGAGTGCCATTGTATGGAAAGTAAATTTGTTTTAAAAATTGATTTTAAAACGTAGCTATAAATGGCGCGATTCATCCCAAGGAATATAGTCCTGATTTTGCTCAGGAGTAGAATTATATATCTTGCAAATATAAGGATATTTTTTTTTTCCGTTTTCGAGAATAGTGGACTATGTAATACGTGTACTGAAACATGAAACAATTGAACAATTTTTAAATCGAGTAGCAGTCAACAAGCTAGCCTGGATGTTGATGGAGGCCTGGTACGAGTACTAATAAAATGGCAATAATTTTACGTTCCTGGTGAACATCGAAGTTGTGGGTAGGGAGGGTGGGTGTTTTGAGTTTAAATACAAATGTGTTCCTGACGGCATGCCCCACAATTAATCGATGAGACAAACGCTTCGTTGCGGGAATCGTTTAATAAATTTTGCTTTATTGCCGAGAGAAACTCGAAGTAAACTGTAATTCCTAGAAATATCAAATGTTTTTTTAATGTCCCTCTGAAAATAAAGATAATTCAATTCCTAGCAGTTTCAGTATTGTATTTTGGTTGGTTGTTCATTACTTGTCTCCCTCGTAGATTTGGAGCGAAATAGGTCATAGCTTGTGTACATGTGGCTAGTGTTGATAACCCACTCCTCACAGTAATCTAACTATCTTCACCGTTTCCTTGCTTATGATTATGCAATCTCTTACCATTATGAACGGCAGTTTTTTTTCGCCTTTTCTTTGAAAGCAAAGGCACCAACTCTGGCTGACATGTCTATTTTACCATAATACTAACCTTGAGTATTGAAAACGAATGGCACGAGTAACTGTCCCACGAAATTTGAGCCCACTCGTTTTGAGATGTAGGTTTAAAATCTTGGAACTTTACCAGGAAATTTTGCATATTTGGAAATCCAATATCTTCATTATTACAAGGGGTTACAGCAGGAGGTCAAAATTATTTGAACTGAACATTATAAGAAAAACTTTCCCCTAGATAATCAAACCAAAACGGCCAAACTCGTCCTCACAACAGGTCTATTTGTCCAGTCAGCCAGTCCTCAATAAAAACCCCTGTAATACACCCACAAAGCTACACATTTCACTCGTTACTAAATATCCAAGTTCTTTAAGTGTTTACAGTCAATTTGTATCACGCATGATGCTTTCTTCACTCAAACCCGTACGCCAACGAGGCAAACTTCCGATCAATGGTACCCCATAGTACCCCATACTTCTTCGGATCAATTCTAGACGACCTCGCTGACTCTCACTGACTGAAAAAACAAATCAAGACTAGTTTAAAAATTTATTTATTCTCGTCTCCTACAGTTAGGTCACATCCGATATTGATCATTTGTATTCATAATATAAATTTTACAGAAATCTCCGTTCAATTTTAAACGAGAAACGCTTGTTTAACTAAGAGAATGTATACCGAGCTATCTAACTTGACAAACGTTTCCTCCTTTAAAAACAGAACTTGACAGTTGGTGAAATAGAACAATTATGGTGAAATTCCTCCTATCTTTGGAGTCTAAAACGGCGTAAACATTTACGAATACATAATTTACAATATTCTGTAAGTATAATTATTGTTTTACATTATCGTTAAAAAGATGACACTTGATAGCTTAGCTGCCTTGGTCTATGTTATGTGCGCATAATTTGCGACACCCACTTAGGATTTGTTTTAACTTTGGTTTCGCCTAGCGGAAGATCATACGTGATACACATTAGTTTGTGGTTTTGAAACATGCATACACATGGTATAGTTTAGGTGTTTGAAAAAACAGCTAGACGCCATTTAGACAACCTATGGCTGTAGCTCCCACAGTGACTACTCAGATATTCTCCTGTGAAAGAGACGCTGCATTATACAGTCCGCGTTTTTTGCACTGGTCAGGTTGCTTTCCATTGTGTTTTGCGGTTCAAAGGGACGATTTAATATTACAACAGAAGCATGTTTCTGATTACAAGTAATATCATTCTCTAGTATAACTATAGTGCATCTTCTATAGGTGAAAACGATCTTTAACCTTCTCTGCTACCATTTTAGCAATGGCAAGAGAGGACGTGGCTCCCGGGGAGGGCGCATTTCTGACGTGCAGCACTCGGCTCCCTATGTCACCTGAGCCTCCATCAAACACGAAGTCCTCCACTAAATTCCCATCACGGTCCATGGCCTGGGCACGAACTCCAGCTGGCCCTCTATGATTGGTTGAAGTGAAACAAAATAGGTTAAGGCTACATTTACCAGTAGTCATAAGCACTCACGAGTGGCAAGAGGCACTGAGAGTAAAGAAAGTCCAGCAAAAAAAACAAACCGAACAAACTCCTAGATTCTGTGTTGACTTCCACTGAGTTAATGAAAAAAATCACGCAATTAATACGTGACGGCCTGGAAGAAAATTCTGAGAGCGGCACTTGGTTACATACCTCTCAACGTCCTCGACTTTCAGACTGGGTATGTATCTTTGAAGTTGCTTCACTTGTGCTGATTTGATGATTCCACGATAATACTCTCCAACACCAAATGTGAAATACTGGAACATTAGTTTCCTTAGACCACTAAAAACAAAAGATAATACATGTATTCAGAATTGCTTCTCCTGATACTTTGCGCTTTAAAAAACTGTCACAGCATCGCTTTCTCTCTTTCTTTCTACAGTTGCAAACGTTTTCCGTGCTGAGCTCCACAAATAGTTTACAAAACTCGTACAACACGCGCATTTCTGACCAATCGCGCTCACCCTCCGCGCTTCTTAAATATATTGATGGCATTTTTCTGCTTGATTTCTGGTTGGTTAGCCTCGAATTTCCCCGCGCTTCTCACGGGCAACATTTCTTGCATTGAGTTTTCATTGGTCAGTCTCGACTTTTCCCGCGCGTCTCATGGGTGACATTACGTTGAGTTCTGACTGGTTAATCGCAGTCTTTCCCACGCTTTCCTCTTTGTCACGTGTTTTAGTTTCGACTCTGCTGATCGTTGTATTACAGGTGTCGTCGTCGTGAAGCTCTATCATAACTTTAGTTTACATTTCAGAACAGTCGTTAGACCTATCTGAATACAAAAATAACATTTTCCCGTTAAGGGGATGTTACCTAGCCTGCTTGAAATACGAATAATAACGGCAAAAAAGAGTCATGACTTAGCCAATTGTAAACCGTTAAGAGGCAAAAAACCCAAAACCAAACGTTAAACGCCATACATAGTTTTGAATCGATGGTTTGCACCAAGAATCTTTATGAGTAGTTCTTAAATAATACATACCGGTACCCCAAGGCATCTATTAAGTCCTTAAAATTCACATCTGTAAGTTTGTATCCTTCCCGAGCAAATGCCAAAACGGCATTGGGCCCAAGCCACACGCTGCCATCAACGCGCGGAGTAAAGTGGACTCCAAGGAAAGGAAAATTTGGGTCTGGTACCTAAGAAGAAAAAATTACATTATTTTATAGCCGGAATTACTCTCACCAAACGGTGTGCTTTCTCATTGGCTATGCCTAACTCGAGAAAAACCTCTAAAACACTAACTGCAAACGGTCAATGACTTTTACCAAAAGAGGATGACTAGTAAGAGAGTTAATTCCTCTTATAGGCCTCATTCACAAGGTAATCCATGTCAAGTTATTGTTAGATCACTCCCGGTTTCTGAAATCTTAACAGGGTCTATATATAGCCAACCTTATGACGTGAGCTTTACGCAAGTGGACAGCCCACGCGGCTTTACCCGCATTTTCATTCTCCATGAGAACATCAACGCAACGCGCGTGGTAACAGTATCCGCGGAAGAACTGGGCACTATGTCTAAAAATAACTTAAGAGGGATAACCTTGGGTATAAGCGGCCTATATAGGAGATTCACTCTTACATTTATCTTCTCTTGCTTCACAATGCAATTAAAAACAAGGAAGTTTGTGCTAGCAAAGAAATAAGGTTAAGTAATTTGAGATTAGCGATACAAGACAAGAATGGACATGGATCTGAGACAAAGCAGACAGCAACACTTTTATACACATTGTGCAACAGCCCAAACAAATTTTGCGAAGGCGACATACGCACCGGGTAAATGTTGCCGTTGACTAAGTAATTCTTTTCGTCTTTCAACTTGAGGTATTCTCCTCGGAATGGCACAATGCGAGGATCTTCTTTACATCCGGATTTCTCTGCCAACCGGTCTGAATAAAGGCCTCCGCAGGTGACGACATAACGACAGCTAATGGGGGACTGGTAGAGAGAAAAGCAAGGAATGCAATAAATTAAGCTGTAAGACATGGAGCGATACTTACTTGAGTGTCAAACGTAATACGCTGACGCATTTGCACTGTGTTTGCATTACTACCCTACACGATTGGCTTAAAAACTCCACGCACATGGCACGTGCGCCACGCACATGTTTTCCCGCGCTTCTCGCCGGCTACATGCATTTGCTCTGAGTTTTGATTGGTTAACCAGATTATCTGTGTCCTTTGTGATTGGTTACAGTAATTACTTTCAATTGGTTTTGGTTTTACGACACTCTCGAAATTGAAAACCACCCTTACCGCATGGGTATGTTTAATTGTTTAGGGTAGGTCACTTCCTCTAACCCTAAAAAAAAAGTGTCTGCAAAGGAGTTGATTCCTTAGTCAAAAATATTGTTTAAAGAGTGAATTTTCTTTGTTTTTGCTCAGTGAGTGAATGAGACAAACAAGAGGGTGATGGGGCCAAACACAAAACTCTTCTTACGTTAAACAAAACTAACGTGTACTTTAGGTAACAGGGAGAGAAATGAAGTGAATAGGCTTGATCAAAATTTGCCAGTTTCAGTTTCAGACAGGTGCCATAAAACTGTATAAAGTTTAGATCCAAGCATGGAAAACGATTGCAGATGAACATTTAATGTGAACTGTCCAATTACATCAACATGTTTCGGTACTAGTGTAAATGCGTGCAGTTTGAGTAACGAAGATAACTGAGAAAGCAAAGAAACAAGAAAAAATCTTACGACATTCTTTCCATGTACAGTAACAGGGTGAGTGTGACCTGAGAAAAAAGAAACAGAGTGATAGACCACAGCACCTGCAAATTTTAAGTGCTAGCAACAATGACACAGAGAACGCTTCAATTGCAGGGAGAAAGCTAGGGTATCAGTCGGTAGGTCCTGCCTTAGCCTGCCTTTAACTCTTCAAAAAGACTGGCTATGCTCTTTAATTGGGCTAAAGTGAATAACCCCACCAAGACAAAGGTTTATCTCAGTTTCTGCAACAAGATTGCTTCACACTCCTTCCTGGATAGAATGCTAGTAGGGGAGGGGTACCCTGGCAGTTTTCTGGACACACTTATATACACCTGGGTAGAGACAGGCACTGTGAGAGTTAAGTGTCTTGCCCAAGAAAACAACAGAAAAACTCCTGATTAACAGTTGCTTGGACTCAAACCACTCAATTCAGACTGCTGCATGAATCACAAGTCCATTGCACACCAGTAGCGATTACCCCCACCCCATCAACCACATAATTTAAGGTCTATGTTACTTAGAAAAAATTCATAGTTGACTCTGTAGATGTAGAGTACTATAAAATTTGTAAGAAGCTCACACTGGAGGATGTAAAACTTGTAAAAAAAAATTCACCTGCTTCCTTTTCTTGAGAACTATTACTTTCTGGGCTACAACTAAAATCTGTGACCTATGAGAAGAACAAATCAACTGGTTAATTAATAATATTGACACTTTAAAGTAGACTGATGAATCACTAAGTGACTCGCATTGAAAGACGGGAGAAGGATGAAAATTCATCACATCAGGAGCAATGGGACAAAGAACAAATCCTCAGTGAGGTTCAGCCATAACCTTCCAGATACATGAACTACTGAACTACTGAGCAATGGATAGATTCATGGTAAGCTATTCCATTTATTAGCATCATACGTGACACGAATATTGCATTTTACTAGGATCAGCAAAATCGAAAGTATTGTGCATGATAACTAATGACAGATGGTAAATTTTAAGCTTGGAAAATGAATTTTTTTTCAGTAACAAGGGCTAAACTATAATAACTTTACTTAAGTAAGTAAGATGTGTGCATAATATATTATTAGAAATGTTTTGCTCATATCCTGACCTCATAGCCAGTATAGATATCACCACCGGCCTTCTTGAAGTCATCACCATAACTTCTTGCTACTTCTGCCCAGTCCACTATTCCGGTATTGGGTGACAAGATGGCAGACACACCCTACAAACAACACACAAAAAGTTACACAGTCAACTCTTTTACTGCCAACAATCTGAGTGTTTGAATTTTCAATCCTGAGTGCCCCCCTTCCCCACCCCACCCTTTGCATTCTTGCTTATCCCTCCCTTTCAATCTTGAGAGAAAATAGATGGTCTGTGGACAGACTAATAAAAACTAATCCCTTTAACCTCAAAGGTAAATTCTTACCTCACAGTATGGCTCTACATCCTTAATTTCTTTTGAGTCCAAAATTTTCAGGTCCTTTACTCCATTTTCCAGGCCTCGTTGATATAATTTCTCAAGCTGAGGTACCTCTTTCTTTTCTACAGCCACTATAATCTAGAAAGTAAAAACTGAATAAGGACACTCAGGACACCAGTTTGAACGATAAATCATACCCCTCAGATTTATACCACAACAGGCTAGTTGAGTGCCTGATTTCAAAGCAGGAGAGTGTGGGTTCAAACCCTGGACAGACTGCAAATTGAACAAGGGACTTAATATTAAGAATACAGTGAAAGCCTTATCAGACAATGACACCCTCGCTAGCGTCAGCCTAATATTTAAAGGGTGTCTGCTTTTAAAACAAATGTTTGTTTTACAGAAAATATGCAAAGAAAAGTTCAGCTTTATTTTATGGTTAGGGCTACCATCCATACCATCCTTTTTCAAAATGCTTTTCAAGCCAGATAAATATGAAAATGCTGGCTTTGTATTTTAGTGTGGATGGAAAAAAATTTCAAAACGAAACATTTCGAAAACATAATGTCTTGATAATCACGTAAATATTTCCTGCCTGAGTCTTCTTCAAATACAAATACAAAATTGCAGGTGAAAATTTCTCTGACATAATGTGAACAGTCATCATCTTTTAAGAGTGTAAACATCATTTTCAAATTTCTCCAGTGTAGTGCAGTTCAAAATGTTTTGTCTCCCTGTACTGTGAAAACCAGTTGCATAGTGCTGAAAACATTAATGAAACCCCTGAGAGTTATTAAAATCATTAAAATAAGTATGGGATGTCAAAGAATTCCGAGCAGTGTTTGAAAATACTAGTCGAATAGAAAAAATAATGTCCATTCTCAAGTATTTAATACATGTTAATTAACAGTCTTCTCAAAGAAGGAACACTTGATCATAATTTTATTTTTAAATGTGTAATTAATGTTGATTACTTATGGCATACTTTTCCACACTTCTTGTAAGGGATTTTCTTTTCATCACAGTATTTGTAGGTCAGATCCAATCCCTCCACACATAGCTTGGCCTTCAGGGAGCCTGGGGTATAGTAGATACCACAATGAATGACTCCACTGTTCTTGCCAGACTGGTGCACAGCTAACGAACAAAGGAATGAATTAAAAACAAATTATGAAACAAATGTGAATAAAAAAAAATTAATTAAGGTTAACAACATAGCCTACGTAGAAAACAAGTTCTCTTTTAATGTGCCTTAAAAGCCCTCCCCCTCTGCGAGATAGATAGATCTATCTATCACACAGAGTGAATGAAAGATATGTCAAAGATTGCATGCAAAAAGTTCTGTACAATGATATGTAATCACATAACTCCACAGAAATTTGTTCAAAGTTTTTCTCCTTTTCTTATCTTTTTGCTGCAGTGATTGACCTTCTACTGGGCTTCCTTTCAGTTCAAAAATTCTGAGAAAGCATCATCAAGACGGACAATTTTTACCACAGAGTAGCCAAGTGTAGTTAATAAAAGGAAATTTTGCTTCGAGTTTTTCACACAAATTTCTGTGCATTTTCACACATATTTCAGGGTATCATTGGAAAGATCTTTTCCTCCTGCAGAACTTGAGTATAGATGATGCTAATTCTGGTCATTGGTGATGATGCTAGAGGTGGAACAAAGGCCAATACTCATCATGGCCAGTTGCGGCCAGCACAAGCTTCAATGGGTTAAACAACTCATGTACTTGTGTTTGTCTTGTACTCACATAATTCATTCTCTTTCTCTACAACTGCAAACTTCAATGTGGGATGTCTCAGGATAAGTTCTCTGGCTGTTCCAAGACCAACTATTCCTCCTCCAACTACAACCACATCATATGATGCTTGGGTAGCAAGGAATCTGTAAAGAGTTTGATTACCTCACACATAAGCACAATTTTATAACAGAAGAATTTAAGTGACCTTGGCTCATTAATTGACTATAATTTTTTTATGCTAGCCAGCATTAATTGTCTGTCACTGAGCTGTAAATCTCTATAAGCTGGACAATTGTGAGATCTTTGCATACCCATTACAGGATAAATACAGTTGAACCCCTACTAAGCGGCCACCCATAAAATGGCAACCCCTATTAGGCAGCCAGTAATCATAGTCCTGATGTGGGCTTCTTTTTTATTGTTTTTACCTCTAGTAAGTGGCCACTACCCATTTCCCCAAGGATGGCCATTTAATAGGCATTGAACTGTATCCAATAATGAATGTAAGCTATGGCCATGGTAGGCATTGCATCCCATTCCGACTGTATTTAAGTAAAGGGTATTTAATTAGTTCACTACATTTTGCCCTTTCTATCTTTCTTTCACTATGTTGTGGCCCAACATAGCACAACATAGCAGATCATGGCACAACATGTATACACTGCGGTGAATGGAAAGTGGAAAGTATTCAATGTGGTCATGTGGAGAAATAAAAAATACAAATACAAATACAAACATCTGCAGTTAGCCTGTTTATGGTTAGCTCTCAATGATGGAAACGGCAACACTATTCAGTCAAAAAGTCTGCAGTCTGCAGTCTACATTTTACACAGACCGCTTTGTCATGGACTATAAATATATAATATAAACCAGCAGAATATATTGAAACTGACACTTCTCATAACGGATCATGTTCACTTTTTTTGCCAGTGAGCACTGCCAGATTCAATGACCTTGTCATGGACCAGCCAGCAATACTTCTGGGAATAACACTTCCCCATAACGGTTACTGTTCAATTTATTTAATTTATAAGTTTATTTATTTATTTTAATTTGAAGAGAAGTCCCGCTCTGAGCTAACCTTACATGTAAACTTGCAAAGCCACGCGCTAAAGGCTTGATGCTGACAATAAATCAAAGACCTAAATTCAAAGGTACCTTCGTTGGATATGTTATTCCGCTGACAAAATACTCCATAGTGAAATTCTACTTAGAAACTTCTTTAGTTATGTGATCAAATGATGTTGAGCTTATTAACTACTGTTAGCTATGTATCATGTAACCTTCGGGATCGAGGTCTCAGAAGAGAAGTTGTCTTCTGGGTGATGTTTCCCCGCAAAAGTGAACTTCCTTTTCCAAGCATGTTACCATCGAATTTGAGCCTTTTTATATACCGTAATTGCGAAAAAAGTCACATTTCTTGAGATGTCTGGAAGATACGCTGGTTTGCCGGCTCCGTCAAATTGAGTCAGGCGGCCTTCAGTCGCGAGAAACTGGGTAAGACAATGGCCAAGATAGGTACAAATGGCGTGCAAAGTGATCTCTCCATACCTGGGTGCGCGCGGCGGAAAAAAAGGCCTACATATAAGCTCCCTGCTCCTCATACTCGATAGTCCGTCCATAGACATTTATTTTTTCGCTACGAGTTATTTTTCTTTAAGAGCACAAGCGATGCGATGCGAGAGCTAGCGCAACACTCCACAACATGGCACAACGTGGCACAATGTGGCACAACATAACAGAACATAGCACAACATGGCATAACATGGCACAACATAGCACTACATGGCACAATGGATATCTTCTAGTTCAAAGAACGTTCACCTATCACGGAAACCCAACTGGTAAATCACGCATTACCGGCTTGTAAAAGAGCAAATCACGCATCACGTTATGATGTCACGCGGCTAATTTGGTAGCCTGCGTAGCAAGCGTTTCTGTGGGGTTCGGGAGTTAACCACCCCCCTCTTTCTTTTTTTGGTTCTCGCCCCATTTTCCGCGCAGACAAGACACCGAAAATCCCGTTCCTCGGTCTTCCTTTGCTTCCAAACCCCACGGAAACGCTTGCTACGCAGGCTACTAATTTGGTCTCAATCACACGTCACGCTGCTAATTATGGGGCGATCACGCGTCACGCAAAAACCCTTTGCCACCCTTAGAAAAAGCCACGTAAAAGCGATTGCACACTTGGTAAGTTATAAAACGACATTTGATCACGTATTTGACGAAACAACAGTGTTTATTCTCAGTCTGTGTTTTGTACCTAGTATGCATTTTGGATAAATCAGAGGTACCCAGCTGCTGTTGGCAGACCCCTTCCCTTTTCAAGCCTGTTTCACACATAGAGACGTGTAGAACTTTAGAAGTAAAGAATGACAACCGTGGAACGGCTGGGGAAGAGGTCGTGAAAATCCCCAGTTTGTCACGGTATTCTACACTTCCACGCATAGAGAAGTGTAGAACTAAGTAAAGAATGACAACTGTGGAACTGAAGGGGAAAAGGTCGTGAAAATCCCTAGTTTGTCACGGTGTTCTGCTCTTCCTCGCATGGAGAAGTGTGGAATTAAATCAAAGTGTAGAAAGCGGGGATTTCATGGCCAGTACTGGACATTTATGTCCAACTTTGTTAAACGCTGGTACAATCAAAGCCGGACTGAAGGGCACTCCAAGTAGCACTCTCCAAACACTTTATAAATACCTTTCAGTAAAGATAACTTTTAATCTGTACAACATATATACAACAGTGACAAATATATTAAAAATTTCGAGGCAGCCAATTACAAACTTTAAAGTGACCTGGCGTTATTGAATCACTCAGAATTGGATATTAAAAATGTTGTGAATGATTTTGGCCAACAATACTAACATTGGAACTTTAAAAAATCTTCTCATGATCAATAAAAACTTTAACTGGTACAAACATTGCATACCGATCGTCGGAATATTTCGCAATTTCGCAATACTTCTCACATTTCTACGAAACCACCGTTTGACAACTTCCATTAGATTATGATCGGGCCAGTAGAAAAAAACCCGTATATTTTACGAAATATCCGAGGGTTTCAGTTAAGGTATTTAAAGTTAAGGTATTTCAGTGTTTCCACAGCCGTTATCTGGGCCTCGAGCAAACACTGAAAGTATTTCAGATTCTGCAAGACATTCATCTCCAAAGAGTACAAAATGACGGCACTCGCTGAACTTTGACCTCACTGAAACTTTTTTTAGCCAGTCAGCTGAGATAATATGTTTTCTTTCGTCAATAGCTCCTAAACCAATGCGCGCGTATTTTTCGATTTCCTCCGCGTTTAGTACATTGGCACCGGTTACCATGGTTATGTTTTCCCGCGCAAAATGACGGTCACACGTTTTCAACGGTTACCCGCTGCTGCTTCACTCTGATTGGCTAATAGCGCGTTTTTTCCCCTAGGGACTTGCTCCATACGCGTGAAAGTTAAGTAAGCCCAAAGCCTTTGCAATTTTCAATGGCGACAATGAGCCGCTCCTTCAGCTTCTCCCTGTTACTGTACTCGGGCAACAGAAGCCTGTTAAAACAGGTTAACGCTGTCGGAAGCCTGTCGGAGTCTTCGCCGTGGCGTTGAACGATAAACGTCAAGTGCACCAGGCCCTTGAGAGGCACTCTGTCACTTCCCGTGACAAACATGAGGAACGCTTTCTTCTGTTCCACGGTCATTTCATTGACCACCCTCCAGAGCATGATAATGGTGGGATGGGTGTGGCTGTACCCTTCGTCGTAGGTGGCTGCGACTTCAAGCTCGTAGAAATCGATCACCGGGCAGCCGCAGATCAGAAGCTCCAGTTCATCAGGACGGAATAGGGTCAGCACTTGACCTCCACAGACCTGGCATGAGAGAGAAACCGGTTGAGAAATTTAGACACCACAGGAAACTACTTTTAAATGGCTTTCTTATGAATACTCACAAATTCGGGTTCTATCCACGGGCTTAACAAGGGCATAGCTAGGGGGGCGGGACCTTGGGGTGCTCGTGAACCCCCTTGACGAATCTGGTGAGCACCCTCACTTTGATACAGTAGTGTGAACCCCCCCCCCCCACGCTCCCCCCCCGTCCTTTGAGTTCGGTAGGTTTCATTTCAATAGCCACTGTGGTTTCATCCTTAGAGTTACGTTAGAACCATCTTGTACAGCATATTTAACACTACCACACGAAAGTGCTCAATAGCTTTCATTTGAATGGTCACACTTCAGTAATACACAGATTTCAATCGCTCAAACTTAAAATACCTTGTATTAGCAGCATAAACAAATACTGATATCAGCATGGACTGGTATTAACCTTTTTGACCGTTCAGCAAATTTTCAGTGGAAATAAATAAACCCGAGGAACAACTTCCATAAAATTTCCCTGGAAAATGTTCACACTAACCTTGTGAAAGCCCCGTGAAAAGGCTTGGAACTGTCGTTCAACAGATTTAACAAGGAGATGATTGACATACAGTGAAACAAACTGCTCTCGGTTGCCGTTTGTCACAGAAATGTTCTCGCCATTAGGGAGCAGTTCTACACTTTGCAGGTTACCAAACTCACTTGAGGAAACCTAAAAATAATAAATTTAAAAAGTACTTTATTTTAGCCCTTTCCGATTTCCATTAGCTAGGCTAATTGTGTTGCAGTTTTGAACTAATTAGTAGCAAAGCCAAAAAGAATCGTGACCGTCCACGCTACGTTGAAATAATTTGAAAACGGGGATTTCACCCTGAATTTAATGCATCAAATGTTTTCCGTTCACACTACGCCGGCGGAATTTAAAAACGCAACAATCACCGGTCATTTTGGATTTGTGTTTGAGGAAAACTCGGTCAGGGAAATCACGTGGTTTTCGTGACTATATCCTTTTCAAACGCTCCGTTTTCAAAATGCTCTCCCGTCCACACTAAAACGCAAAGCCGGCGTTTTCAAATTCCTCCGGCTTGAAAAGCGTCTTCGAAAAGCTCCTTTTTGGTGACGGATTAGTGTGGACGGTAGGCCTGACGGAAGAAACAAAGCTCCGTTTTAAAATTTCCCTTGCGTAGTGTGGACAGGATCTTAGTCTACTGACATGCGTAGTAATCTCACGCTTGCCTCAAAGGTCGCAACTGATACATAGTTTCCCGCGCTTGGCAACCTTTACATGTTCTCGTGCAGCCATTACAAGTTTTCTCGCCATGACACTTTTTGCATGTTTTTTTCGTCGAGTTTTGATTGGTTTATTTCACAATACAGTGTATGAAGCTTGTTGTGACACTATTTGAAGTATCTCACTTTAATTCATTTCTCTAAGGGACCCCGCAATCACTGACCTGAAACGCCCTAAACGAGGTCAGCTTGAGAGCTGAAGTTTCGATGAGTTCTTCTTCACTGTATTCAAAGTATTACCATGCTACAGGGCGTATGAGTTTCTTTTGGTAACTTTATTTTTGGCATTATTGCTCGAATGTTCAGCGGAAAACATCTTAATTCATAAACATTACCTGAAATGTGTAGCAAAACGTGTCTTCCACATCACCCTCGAATTCCAGTAACTCCTGGAGGCTCTTGGCCAAGGAAGGCTGAATGTTCATCAAGTCCTGTAGGCCAACCTTCCCTCCCTGAAGCTTCTTGTAAATCACAAGTGGAAAATGTACATCTAATATGATGCCATTGTAGATTGCTAAGCCAAGAAGAATCCCAACCAGTTCGAATTCCTTCTCAGATTCAAGTGATGAGCTGTTGAGCCACACACAGCGACTTTCTTCAATGTAGGAGAACATTCCATAACCTGAGATGGGAGAGAAATGCAATAAAATGCACTTACTGATCTGCTTGTAAAAACTGCTAGTTAAAGTAAAACTAGCATTTCTTGCTTATTAAGGAAAAAAAGATTACTCAATTAAGCAATCATTCAGTCAGTGTCATTTACTCAGTGTGAGTCAATCAATCAACCAGTCATTCATTCATTCAGTCAGTCAGTCAGTCAGTTGGTTTGTCGGTCAGTCGGTCTGTCTGTCTGTCTGTCTGCCTGCCTGTGTCAGTCAGTCAGTCAGTCAGTCAGTCAGTCAGTCAGCCAGTCAATCAGTCAGTCAGTCAGTCCATCAGCCAGCCAGTCAGTCAGTCAGTCAGTCAGTCATTCCATCAATCAGTCAGCCAGTCAGTCAGTCAGTCAGTCTGTCTGTCTGTCTGTCTGTCTGTCTGTCTGTCTGTCTGTTTGTCTGTGTCTTGAGAGGGAGCCTTGCCCTGGAATTTAATTTAATTACTTGAGTTACCCGACCTGCCATCAAGCAAATAGTGTTTTTCAAAGAAGTATAAATCTAGTTTAGAATAGACTACAAGTTGTCCCTCTTTCGCTTAGTCTGCCATGCGTGATGTGAAAGAAAACTGTGAGAAAAAAATTGCCGTGTGAAATCCTGGGGGTGAGCCAGGATTTCGCGTGGCTATTTTTTTCCCACCGTTTCCTTTCGCGTCTCACACAACAGACTAAGCGAAAGAGGGACTTCTCATAGTCTAAGTGTAGAAGGTCAGGCTATCTGGAAATATTAGGGTTCGAGCACATTTTCCTAATCTATCACATAATGTGTAGTTATGTTACCAGGATCAAAGACAGCTTCAACGATCATGTGGAAGAATTCTTTTTGCAGTCCTCCCATGTCTAACCCCTGCTCTCCTCCACCAACATACTTAATCTTCAGTGGTTTCTTCAGGTCAACCTCCTGTAAAGTGAGAGAAAAAGAAAACAGGTTAACTTCCCAATGATTATTCCCTTGCACACTGCTATCTGTCTGGGAGAAGGTGTGTTGTGACATGTGAAAATATGCACCAATATTAGTAACTCTCAAACCCCAGGAAAACCTAACTATCTTCTGATCTAAGGCATGCAATCATAGATAACATCATTGAAGGAATATGTGGCATGCTAACAATGATTTGTTGATTTGCTTGTTGATTCACAGTATGCCTTCTACTGGACAGAACGCTGCCATTCCCACCTACATTGTACTAAATTGTGCCTGATATTTCAGGAGACACAGAGGCCTCATGGTCAGTGCAGTCATTGACTTGTGTTTTTGGGTGCGACATTTTTAATCATCACAGTGCCTCTCTCCACTTGCCAAAGAACACAACATCATGAATCCTGGTCTGAGGTCGAACCCACTAACCTTGATGTAGATCTGGTTTAACGTATCCTCAATCAGGTGATCTCGCCGAATTTCTAAGACCAGAAAAGGGCACATAGCAGACTTCACAGCATCTTCCAACTCATTGGCCTCGCTCTGAATTTCTTCCCGAAGTCTCTGCGCTTGTTGCACACGCGCCTGATGGACGATAGCGTTTTGGTACTCAACTCTCATTTGCGATACAGCATCAATCTTCAGTACTCGCACCTGCATGCGGAAAGATATCAAGCCTTGGTAAGTTTTAAGTTTATTTGCTTAGTAATATAAAGGAACATAAATATTAAGCAATAATATTAAATTTACAGTAAAGAAGAGAGCAAAGACTGCCGATGTCACTGCCTGACATTTTTACCACCATATCATGGGCCTTTCTGATTGAAGTTTAAGACAGTGTTGCGCTGCGCCACCTCTGAATGTTCAGCTTACCTTTGAAGTTGGGTCAAGCAGAAATGGAAAATCAAGAAGAGATAACTTCTGATCACTTTGTAATCTGAAAAAAAAAGAGCCAAATTTTTATTCTGAAGTTGTTTAAAGCTTAAAAGTTCTGGAAATGGATTTGCAATGTCACATTATCTTATGCACATCAACAGATAAGCATAAAACAACCATAGAGCAACATTTTCTAGTGACACATTGGTTACCACAGACATCACTCTTCAAAATTCCCGGATAAAAATAGCATTTCCCTGACCAAAAAATACCAAATGGCAGATCTAGTAGCAGCCTCTAAGTTGTACTTACAGCTGTCCTCTCTACTACTTCATTAAGACGGATAAGTTTTTCACAAATTTTCCTTCTTCATTAAGGAAAAATATCGTTGAGATCACAGTGACCCCAAATGTATCTTCCAGCCTTCAATTGTGTTAAATCAGCCGTGGTAAATTATTTCAATATTCCCTGACTTACTTCAAAATATCAATTTTTCCTGACTCAAACTAAAATTCCCTGACTTTTCCCTGACCTTGCTGAATTTTTTCCCCTTGACCTGTGGAAACCCTGATCCATAGTACAATAAAGGACAATTTATTGTCCTTTTCTTGAAATACAGTGTCCAGTGAGGTAGTAGTCCTTGGTTACAATACCTTTTTTTTTACCTTTTAGTTTCATTTGAAGTTCCCCACATTTCATATTCTTTCTTAAAATCTATCTTTAAAGAGAGATCTTCATTGTAGAACTCCGAAAGGGAGACAAATTCTTCTTTGCTTCTCTCATTGAGCTGACAAACGGTTTCATAGAGTATAGCAAGCGTTTTGCAAGCTTCTATCAAGTGTGGTTTACTGCATTGACCAGGTGAGACGAGGCTGCTCAAGTACATCTGAAAAACCTGACGATTAAGGTTAGGAAAAAAACTTAATTATATTAAAACTATAAAAAACTAAACTTAATTAATGTGTAGAAAATACATTATGACTTTAAAATGAGATTTAGCACTTATTAACCGAGCAGCAGGTCTGTATGGAAGAATCTTGATTGAGGTCGTGAGTACAGACCAAACGCAGTGAGGTCTGTACTCACAGACCAAGGCAAACAAGACAAATTTGATTCGTTTAATGTAAATGGTTTGTACTAGCGGACATTTTGCTTGCCATCAGCGATGAGCTGACCATAAATCTGCTAGGTTTGCTCATCCCCTTCACTTTTTTTCTCGTCAGGCTTTTTGGCATGTCCATGGAACTACAATTTTTAGAAGAAAACAGTCAATATTTTTGTATTTTACATGTAGTTTGCAACTTTTTCACCACAAAATGTAACCACTCTAAATGCTGGTCTAGATGGGACCACAGTCAATTTCGATTTCAGCCACTCAAATTCATGAAGTCAGTGCAGTTCCCAGTCCTTGTGAGACACAGCTGTATAATATAACCTCTCACTAACTGAACGAGAGGACCATTCTGGGGAATGTTGGCCTGAGGTCATGATAGTATGGACTGAGTGTAGCAAGGTCTGTACAAAATTAACCGAAGTCCAATATTCCCCAGTAGGTCTCGAGCAATAATAGTAATAGTAATAGTAATAGTAGTAATAATAATAATAACGTGGTCAACTTCTATAACATGGACCTCAAACTTGATGACAGGGATTTCATTAAGGGCCGGACAATGACCAGCTGTGAGGATGATTTTGCCAACCTTGTTTGACCATCTATCTTATTAAGAAGTTCAGGTCAAATAAGGGCTTGTGAAAACAATAAAAATTTTGTTGGTCATACCTGAATCAGATGCTTGAAGGAATCCACATCGTAAGAGGAAAAAATATTAATCAAGGCTTGCCTTGAGTCGAGTGGGAGTTTGCTCAACACCAGGCACAGTTTCCATAGAAGTGTCTGTGACTCATGAACAAGAGGGTTCTCTGCCAGAATTACCAGCTGTGCAACCTCATCAGGGTTGATGATCAGGGAGCTAAGTGCAGTAAGATGAATCTCTAAAGCATTCAGTAGTGGCAACACAAACGTATTTTGGGGTTCCAGGCCTAAAAGAAGCTTGTACGCTTTTCTCGCAGCAGGAATGTCCAGGGAATCATGGTATTCCCCTTTAGCTGTCCTAAAACTGTCATTCAGTGCTTCAGATGATGTGAATACTGTCCTGACAGTGTTGATGAGAAAAGCAGCATCTTGACACTGATTGTAATTTTGAATGGTAGATTCCAACATTGGTAATGTTAGATGAGTCAAGGAGAACTCCTGAATGTGACCTGATGACATTTCAAGGGCGCACTCTTTCTCAAACTCTTCCAAGTCAATGACGTCATTTAACGAGCTGTTTGAGCCAAACAGTTCTGCTGGCATTCCAGGAAGAGCGTGGTCATTCATTAGATTGCCAGACAAATTTACCTTGGAAAATTCAGCATCAAGCATGAAAACATGTTTTTTTGCAGGCTCCTCTCTGACTTCGGATGCTTGCAAATTCACTCCTTTTGTACCACTGCCAACAGCCACAAGACATTTACCATCACCACCAGCAACAGGTGTGAACTTCTCCACACCATTATCCAGTTCAATTTTGGAATTACTTTTACCTGAAGATCCAACCACATGATTTTCAAATGTTCTGTTGGGCTCAGTCAGTTGGGTCGGTAGACTCCAATTTTTCTCAGAATTTCTCCTCTGAGTTTGGGAACAGGGTTGGAAAAGTGTTTTAAACGGTGATGTTGAAAACAAACAGTGTAGAAATGGTCTTGGCTTGTTTGGCTCTCCATCAAATAGTTTCGCTGGTAAAGGTGCCGTTTTTTGGTTCTTAGAAATGCATACATACTGTTTACTTCGTGTAGCTAATTCAATGCTCATGATTCCAGCCACATCAGGAGAGAATCTGACCCCTCCTTTGCTGGAAAAGCAAAACTTGTTTTGACAGTTCTGCTTTCCACAACCCTTGGTAAGTTGCAGGAAATAGCATTTCACCAGATCTTCAAAATGGCTCTTGACTTCGGCGAAGGAGGAATTCGGCTGATCATAGCTCCGTGGCGGCATAGCCTCCTTCAGCGAAAGATTCGAATCTGAAATGGCAGCAAGATTGCTAGCGCTCAAAGTCTTTGCGCTGGCTTTCAGAGTCTGCATGTTAATCTGAGCGAGACTGGAATATTTCCTCGAACTGTCCAAGTTTAAGCTCGCAAGCGATCCGCTAAGCACATTTTTTCGAAGTTTCGGTTGGCTTGAATGTTTCTTCAGTTTGTTGAATTTTGCTATGGAGTCTCCAGACTGTAGTGAGTGTCTTTTCGAATGCGCCATCGGAATTTTCGGCGGTCTACCAGGCACAACGACGTGACTACTCAAAACTTCGTCCATTTCAACTCCGCTCTCCTCCTTTGCTCTCACAAAACGACAGCAGGAATATGCTTGAATAACAAAAACAGGACAAAGATCGGTTCCTTTTGAACTATACCTGCAAATCGTTCACTTTTACACTCTCGGAGAGAATTTACGGTAAGAACTTCATGCTAGCATGCATATAGAGCACTTAATGTTTATACCATGTATGGTATATCCTAATATGGCAAAAAGATCAACTCACACTTCCATACATTTGTATTCACTGACATTCACCTTAATGCATTCACCTTCACTTGTACGCACTCACCTTCACGTGTATGCACTCAACTTCACTTGTAAGTACTCATTTTCACTTGCATTCACTCACCTTCACTTGTATGCACTCACCTTCACTTGTATTCACTCGTCTTCACTTGTACGCACCCACCTTCACTTGTATTCACTCACCTTCACTTCTATTCACTCACGTTCATTTCTATTCACTCGCCTTCACTTGTATGCACTCGCCTTCACTTGTATTCACTCACCTTCACTTGTACGCACCCACCTTCACTTGTATTCACTCACCTTCACTTCTATCCACTCGAGTTCATTTCTATTCACTCGCCTTCACTTGTATGCACTCACCTTCACTTGTGCGCATTCACCTTCACTTGTATTCACTCACTTTAAATTGTATGCACTCACCTTCACTTGTATCCACTCGCCTTCACTTTTATGCACTCACCTTCGCTTGCATTCACTCACCTTCACTTCTATTCACTCGCATTCATTTCTGTTCACTCGCCTTCACTTGTATGCACTCACCTTCACTTGCACGCATTCACCTTCACTTTTATGCACTCACCTTCACTTGTATTCACTCACCTTCACTTGTATTCACTCGCGTTCATTTCTATTCACTCGCGTTCATTTCTATTCACTCACCCTCACTTGTACGCATTCACCTTGACTTGTATTCACTCACCTTCACTTCTATTCACTCGCCTTCATTTGTATTCACTCGCCTTCACTTGTATGCACTCACCTTCACTTGTACGCATTCACCTTCACTTGTATTCAGTCACCTTCACTTCTATTCACTCGCCTTCATTTGTATTCACTCGCCTTCACTTGTATGCACTCACCTACACTTGTATTTACTCACTTTCAATTGTATGCACGCACCTTCACTTGTATGCACTAGCCTTCACTTGTATGCACTCGCCTTTACTTGTACGCACTCGCCTTCACTTGTATGCACTCACGTTCACTTGTATGCACTCGCCTTCGCTTGTACGCACTCACGTTCACTTGTACGCACTCACGTTCACTTGTATGTACTCACCTTCACTTGTACGCACTCACGTTCACTTGTATGCACTCACGTTCACTTGTATGTACTCACCTTCACTTGTACGCACTCACGTTCACTTGTATGCACTCACCTTCACTTGTACGCACTCACCTTCACTTGTACGCACCCACCTTCACTTGTACGCACCCACCTTCACTTGTACTCACTCACCTTCACTTGTATGCACTCGCCTTCACTTGTACGCACTCACCCTCACTAGTATTCACTCGCATTCACTTGTATGCACTCGCCTTCACTTGTATGCACTCACCTTCACTTGTACGCACTCACCTTCACTTGTACGCACCCACCTTCACTTGTACGCACCCACCTTCACTTGTACTCACTCACCTTCACTTGTATGCACTCGCCTTCACTTGTACGCACTCACCTTCACTAGTATTCACTCGCATTCACTTGTATGCACTCGCCTTCACTTGTATGCATCAACCTTCACTTGTATTCACTCACCTTCACTTGTGTGCACTCACGTTCACTTGTATGCACTCACCTTCACTTGTACGCACTCACCTTGACTTGTATGCACTCACCTTCACTTGTGTATGCACTCCCCTTTACTTGCATTCACTCACCTTCACTTGTGCTCACTCACGTTCAGTTGTATTCACTCACTTTCACTTGTATGCACTCACCTTCACTTGTATGCACTTACCTTCACATGTATGCACTTGCCTTCGCTTGTATGCACTCGCCTTGACTTGTATGCACTCGCCTTTACTTGTATGCACTCGCCTTCACTTGTATGCACTTGCCTTCACTTGTATGCACTCACCTTCCCTTTTGTGTACTCGCCTTCCCTTGTACGCACTCGCCTTCACTTGTATGCACTCGCCTTCACTACTCCCCTGCTTTGTCCAATTTTCCCAGCTAAGTGAGTCCAGATGATGAGAAAAACGGACTTTATAACTAGATTTTGTTGTAACTTTAGCAGTACGATTTTGTGAAGTTTTTCAATTAATGGATTATTCATACCACCCCAAACTGGGCAGCAATAATAAAAATGTGGCTGACTCAAAAGGGATTTTTTGTACATACAAGTGAACGTAAGTGCATACAAGTGAAGGCAAGTGCATATAAGTGAAGGTGAGTGCATACAAGTGAAGGTGGGTGCGTACAAGTGAAGGTGAGTGCATACAAGTGAAGATGAGTGCGTACAAGTGAAGGTGAGTGAAGACAAGAGAAGGTGAGTGCATACAAGTGAAGGCGACTGAATACAAGTGAAGGTGATCGAGTGCATACAAATGAAGATAAGTGCGTACAAGTGAAGGAGAGTGCATACAAGTGAAGGAAAGTGCATACAAGTGAAGGAAAGTGCGTACAAGTGAAGGAGAGTATACAAGTGAAGGTGAGTGCATGCAAGTGAAGGAAAGTGCGCACAGATGTAGGTGAGTGCATACAAGTGAAGGAGAGTGCATACAAGTGAAGGAGAGTGCATACAAGTGAAGGAAAGTGCGTACAGGTGTAGGTGAGTACATACAAGTGAAGGGGAGTGCATACAAGTGAAGGAAAGTGCGTACAGGTGTAGGTGAGTGCATACAAGTGAAGGAGAGTGCATGCAAGTGAAGGAAAGTGCGTACAAGTGAAGGTGAGTGCATGCAAGTGAAGGAAAGTGCGCACAGATGTAGGTGAGTGCATACAAGTGAAGGAGAGTGCATACAAGTGAAGGAAAGTGTGTACAGGTGTAGTTGAGTGCATACAAGTGAAGGAGAGTGCATACAAGTGAAGGAAAGTGCGTACAGGTGTAGGTGAGTGCATACAAGTGAAGGGGAGTGCATACAAGTGAAGGAAAGTGCGTACAGGTGTAGGTGAGTGCATACAAGTGAAGGAGAGTGCATACAAGTGAAGGAAAGTGCGTACAAGTGAAGGTGAGTGCATGCAAGTGAAGGAAAGTGCGCACAGATGTAGGTGAGTGCATACAAGTGAAGGAGAGTCCATACAAGTGAAGGAAAGTGTGTACAGGTGTAGTTGAGTGCATACAAGTGAAGGAGAGTGCATACAAGTGAAGGAGAGTGCATACAAGTGAAGGAAAGTGCGTACAGGTGTAGGTGAGTACATACAAGTGAAGGGGAGTGCATACAAGTGAAGGAAAGTGCGTACAGGTGTAGGTGAGTGCATACAAGTGAAGGAGAGTGCATACAAGTGAAGGAAAGTGCGTACAAGTGAAGGTGAGTGCATGCAAGTGAAGGAAAGTGCGCACAGATGTAGGTGAGTGCATACAAGTGAAGGAGAGTCCATACAAGTGAAGGAAAGTGTGTACAGGTGTAGTTGAGTGCATACAAGTGAAGGAGAGTGCATACAAGTGAAGGAAAGTGCGTACAGGTGTAGGTGAGTGCATACAAGTGAAGGGGAGTGCATACAAGTGAAGAAAAGTGCGTACAGGTGTAGGTGAGTGCATACAAGTGAAGGAGAGTCCATACAAGTGAAGGAAAGTGTGTACAGGTGTAGTTGAGTGCATACAAGTGAAGGAGAGTGCATACAAGTGAAGAAAAGTGCGTACAGGTGTAGTTGAGTGCATACAAGTGAAGGAGAGTGCATACAAGTGAAGGAGAGTGCATACAAGTGAAGGAAAGTGTGTACAGGTGTAGTTGAGTTCATACAAGTGAAGGAGAGTGCATACAAGTGAAGAAAAGTGCGTACAGGTGTAGGTGAGTGTATACAAGTGAAGGGGAGTGCATACAAGTGAAGGAAAGTGCGTACAGGTGTAGTTGAGTGCATACAAGTGAAGGAGAGTGCATACAAGTGGAGAAAAGTGCATACAGGTGTAGGTGAGTGCATACAAGTGAAAGAAAGTTCGTACAAGTGAAGGTGAGTGCATACAAGTGAAGGAGAGTGTGTACAAGTGAAGGTGAGTGCATACAAGTGACGGACAGTGCGTACAGGTGTAGGTGAGTGTATGCAAGTGAAGAAGAGTGCATACAAGTGAAAGAAAGTGCGTACAAGTGAGGATGAGTGAATACATGCGAATAAAAGTTAAGGAGTGAATAAATGTGAACGCGAATGCATAAAGGTGAGGGTCAATGAATACAAATGCATGGAAGTGTATGTGAGTTGATCTTTCTGCCATATTACGATATACCATATATGGTATAAACATAAAGTGCTCTATATGCATGCTAGCATGAAGTATATACCGAATTTACGTTATTTTTCTGTCACTCATTCCAGAACAAAAACGCCGCCATTTTCGTTACCGTGACGACTGTAACAATGGTCAGAGGCTACCCTCAAATTGTTGCTACCAAATATGGTAGTGTAGTGTTTCTTGGCGATTTCACTTCCTCCCGGTAAACATGGCCAAGGCGGTAAGTGAGAGACTTTGATATTTTAGTGATATCTGTAGCCTTGTGTCCCAAATTTTCGACTAAAAATCGGTTATCTAGGAAAATTTCTCTATGGTCTTTTCCTTAGAAGTTTCACTTTTGGCGTCGTAATATTTTACAGAGCAATAACTTTACTCTGAAGATATGGCCTCCTGCTTGTATGCCTGTAGGCTTGCTGTACACGTAACAACATAACAACTTAAGCTTATTTAAATATGAATTGGAGGTTTGTCGATTTTGTTGCATAAGCTGATCATTCCTTATTTTAGTTATCGACTGCTCATTCCCCGTTTTACACGAAAAGTGCATATTGAAAAGGAAATTATCACTTACCGGAAATAGTCTAAAAATGGAGAGCGGGTCAAATTGATTTTAGTTGTTGAGTAAGTTAATATTTGCTTTGATGTGGCAATAAAAACTTTAAACGTTCAAATCTTTTTCAGGACGATTAAGTTTGTTAACTTTAGCAAAATTATTTTAATTAATATATAGATAAGTAAAATCATAAGAATTAGTCAGCGTTTGGTAATCTTCATTTAATGAAACCTATAATAGGCGTGCAGCTAAAATGTTCTGTCTACATAAATAAGATGTAGTCCCTAGCATAATGGTTAGGATTTTTGGCCCAAAATTTATACCTACCCTATTTCTTTTCTTTTTTCAAAACAAATACTGTAAGATTAACTTAAACCAAACTCAAGTTGTATTCATGCAGGCTAATGGCTCAAACTCCTGGGATTTACCCTGTTTTTCAAAGCATGAATTAAGAAGGACTAATAGCTGCTCCCCTGTGATTGGTTTTTGGTACATTGCAGGCTACTCCCCAGAATTGTTGTCTGAATATATGTTTCTTTTATAAACAGTTAGCCCACCCTTGTCTTTAATCTTGGGTGAAAAAAAAAATCACAACAAGGGTAATGTGCCTTGACGAAGAACACAACAAATTGACCCCTGCTAGTGGTCAAACCCAGGTAGTTTGATGTGAGGCTCAATATATATGCTATAGCTAGACATCTAGCTACTGTGCATGTGGCTTCCACTGCTGGTGATGAGCAGTAGATGTTTAAAGTGCTAAATTGTTGATCTTTTTTCAATAGAATGAAGAGGATCCTGTGTCCATGTTTGACAGAGAACTTTTAAGAGATATTGATCTTGGCAAAGGAGAGTGCAAACTGCATGAAAGTGGTTTATTTGTGGATAATCCTGGTGATAATTTGGTGTTGAGGCCATTATGTAGCGATGATTATGACAAAGGTAAATTTTGATATTATTCAGTTCACAGAACAAACCTCAGGGAGATGGCCTTTTTTAAACTAAATAGTCTTCAGACAGTTTACTTTCTGTTAATTTTTATAGTACCTTTATAAACTCATGCTGTTCTCTATTCTGCAGGTTTTTTACAGCTTTTAAGTCTACTAACCAAGGTTGGAGATGTATCAAAAGAGATGTTCTTAAGTACGTATAATTTTGCTATATAAATTTAATTTTGTTCATTTTTCCCTGTTATTAAAAACATGTTCACTTTGTAAATGTCAGACTCTCGGAGCTGCCACACTGTGAGGTGATCTAATTTTGGTTTTATCATTGATGAAATTTCAGAGCTTGTCCACTCTTGCCATAAAATTGCTACATACGTTGCTGAAACTAGTGAAACCGGAGCTTCCAGGAATTTTGTCCAGTCAAAAACAAAATGAATTTATCTTTTTTAGTTTTGGTCTTAATCACCCTCTTTTGACTGCATATCTTATAAATTTTACTGAATTGGCATTGTTTGGATTTCTTCTCAGAGCGCTTCTATGCTATGACGTCATGTCCTGGTACATATTATCTTATTGTTGTTGAGGACACAGAGTTAGCAAAGATAGTCGCCAGTGGAACATTGGTTGTAGAACAAAAATACATCCATGAAACTGCTGTGGTATGTATCTTTGTAGCTTCTTTTACTAATCTCTTTTAAGTATTTAATCTGTCTATGTTTTAAAGCTAAAAAACCCTTGTTTGTCGCCATTTCATTCAACTTGGATGTGGTAACAGTAGGGGTCGAAGCATTAATTTGGAGGAGGTCAATAATGAAATTATTGGATGGTTAGATGTGTAGAAGGTTATGTCAATTATTTTTGATGTGGTTAATCACGCTAGATTTACATTTAATATCACAATTTCTTTATAAGAGAAATATAATATGTTATTATAAGTGACTTTCTTCAGTTGTGAAATAACTTCATTGTTTGTTAGTCAGCTGAGGCTTTTGTCCATGTTATCAAGTTTCACCAAATTAAAGGCACTTTCTTGTTTGCAGTTGTGACTTTCAAGTGGCCGGGGTGAACTCCAAAATAAGCTCCTTTATTTGAACAGCAACATTTTTCTTGAAACTGGGTATTAAATCACTTGCCTACCCCTTTAGCTCTGTAAATAAGTGTACAATGGGTCTTGTTTATTATTTCATTCAGCGTGGCAGAATAGAAGACATAGTTGTGGATGATAGTTGCAGAGGGAAAAAAATTGGAAAACTGTAAGTAAATACCGGTACACTGTATCTCTTTTTGAACAAGTGGGTTTTTTCTTTAATTATTTGAAGTGGTGCTGATTTGTGTCCAATTTTAAATGTTTGGCCAATGTCTCTCAGGATTGTTGAAACGCTGATTTTACTGGGTGAGAAACTTGGATGTTACAAGATCAGTTTGGAATGTAAAGATCCATTGCTGTCCTACTACACGCAGTTTGGCTTCAAGCTTGAAGAAGGACAGAATTATCTTTGTAAAAGATTCTACCACTGAGAACTCAATGCATCTTAAAATCCTCCTTGGGTTTTTCCAGAAAAATATCCTCCTCTTCCCTTACACCCTTATCAGATGATGTTTTTCAACCAACCTGAAGTCCACCTGGATTTCCAGAGTCTTGGACTCTTCCTCCTATGAGATTTTCCTGCACACCATCCATTAGTGGTATGTGGACTTTTTTCTGTAATTACCCAATCGTTCAGAAATATAATTATATAATTAGATCGTACATAATTTATACTTACATATGTAGTGTCTTGAAAGTGGTAAAGATAATAGCAGTCTTCAAGGTGATATATAGTGGAATCCCGATTTCTTGAACCATCAAATATTTTGTTAATTTCTCAATTTAACTCAAACCAAAATTTGTTTACCATGGATTTGTTTTTCTGCAATTCTAACCCTATCATTTCAAAATCCAGTTTTCTCAGAGCAAGTTTCATTTCCTGAGTGGCTCAAGAAATTGAGATAAATTGCACTGTATTTTATGTAATATATTAAAATAATATATGTTCATAACTCATTCAAAATCATTCGACATAGGTATTATTGTTATTTCAAATCAATATTTCAGAGATATATTTTATTTCATCTATTTTCAAGGCTAAATATTTTAGCTTGTTTGCCTGTGTGAGTGATGCAAAGGGGGGAGGGGTGGGGAGAGATGGGTGGGGTGGAGCTTCTAGAGGTGGGTTTCATTGAAGCAGAATTTGTTGCCCCATCTGAGGCATGAATTGGTGGTGAGCAGCATCCTTGAATAATACTGGTTACTACAAAGTTCAGATATTAGTCCTCTTAAAAACATTGTCTTCGTAACTTTTAAAAATTTCTTTATAATACATCATATTTCAATGAATGAAGGAGTGGATGAATTTGGGGAGGAAGTATTTACTTATCTGATAATTGGGGACTGACTCAAATATGGAAAACAATAAACCAAAAAAACTACTTCAGACACTTGAACAAAGATTTCAGGTATTTTTTTTACTCAAATAAGGTGCAATGAGTTAAACTTAATATATATGGTTCATAAGAAATGTGTCAATTCTCTCTCAGTTTATTCCCTAATGAAATGTAACATGAAAAGGGTTTTTATTAACGTATTATTTTAAACTCAAAATATATTCTGTGTTAAAAATGACTTTCCTATATATTGTTATGCATTTTAGTGTGTGTTTTAAACATTTTAAAAGTACCTTGATGAATGAGTGATAGAATGTTTCTTCATTTTAATTGATATTATTAGTCTCCAAAACAGATTTTAGTGATACCAGATACTGGGGACATAACTTGATGGAAACATGAAAACAATGTTTTTTACTTCTTACAGCTGAAACAGTCGAGCTGTGACTACAGAATGAAGGCTCTTCATACAATGTACAAGATTAATGATTCCAGTGTAAAAACGCGGAATAATCTTGTTAATATGAAGAACCCTTTTTCCATAGGCATTAAAAATGTACGAAAAAATGTTGTGTTCACAGTTTGACTGCCCTTACAGTAATTTTTGGTTTTCTTGTTGTAAGAAATTGAAACCAAGTTAGGCTGACTTGTTTGAAATTTCCTAGCCTGATGTACATGTAACTGAGGACACACTTGAGGAGAATGTAAAAGTTAATACATAAAACCTTTTCTTAAACTTTCTCTGGTGTTTGCATTAGACTTTAGAAAAATGTAAAGTATTAATTGTCTATTTTGGTCTTAAATATTGTACAACATTAAGTTATTGAATGGACATAGTATTGGTGTAAAACAAATGTTGTAGAATTTCCTTTCATTAGGAGCTAATGTATTAAATCATTTGTCTTAAGTTGATTTACATGTTATTGATTAATTATATTCTTAAAAATGCAAGGACATGCTTGGACAATATATGCATCGTGTTGAAAAATATTGGCTGCTATTTATTTGGGTGTTTAAAAAATTATATACCTGGCAATATGATTGACCTGATCCAATGGCTTAAATAGGCACAAGCCATGTACATGTGGCTTATGCCTTATATGTTATGTACAGAGCCCATGGTGGATATTATTTTCAAATGTCAGTGATGTTTTGAGAACGTTTGTCCTACAAAAGCGTAAAAGCATATACAATAATGTCAAAATGTATTATGGGTAATGCTTACTTTATAACTGGTTGACCAAAGTCCAGTGTTTCAGCAAAAAGGAAGGAGAAACCACAAATACACGTATTCCGATTTTCTCCCTCTGTCACACTGAAAGACCGTGAACGTCAGTTGCCCAGCTGTAAACTGTGAGTGCCCATAATGCCTTTTGGCACTGTTGCATTCTCTTTATGCTTTTCTACGACAACCTTTTTTAAATGACTGCATTTATAGAATCACGACTCAAACAATGTGCAGCACAATGGAATGATTTATTTTGTTTTAAAAAAATAACAGGACTCATAAATTATCATTACATCAGTCAACCAGTTCCCTGACCCCAAATTGTTGGGGGAGAATAAGATAAGAATTTTACTTAGATGACAAAACTCTTCTAACAGTACAGTAGCCAATCAATAAAAACAAAATAAGATTTTTTTGGTAACTGCAGAAACTCTTGTGCACTCATTGGCTAATTTTCATTGTCAGTAATCGAGCTGACACATGAATTTACAATTTATGCAATGTGGCAACGAGTGAGAGCTTACAAGTTGACAATTTGTTATCATAAAAAAACAAATTGACGTCAGTTTTTCATTCGTCTGTCCTGTTATTGACAATGAATTTCATAACATTGTCAAAGTAGTCTGTGGATCCAACAAGACAATCCACAGACACTTTGACATTGTTATGGCAAAGTTCAAGGACAGACACATGAAAACCTAATGTCAATTTGTTAATAAAAATGTCAGTAAACAGAATAACCAGTTGCTACAACTGGATAAAAATGAAAAAATTTGAGTGCCCAACAAAGGTTTGTGAAAACAACACTTGTTTCCCTAAATGGTGTCAGCAGTCATTGTGCTAGGAAAATATATAAAGGGCAAAATTTTTAAGCCAGACACAATGATTCACCCCTTTCTTTCAAAATCAGGAGTCATGGAAAATGCTGAAGATCTTAAAAACAGAAACCCAAACTTTGTACAAACTCTTGAAAAACAAAATACAATAAGCTGTTGTCCAGATCATTGCATAATATTATATAACTGAACCCAAATCAACTTATTCACTAAAAAAAATTACAAAATCATTACAAAGTTCACGAAACGTTGTTGCAATGAGTTAAATTTTCTTCTCATCTCTCAGTGAGTCAAGTGGAAAATTAACTATCAATAACCTATATAATTTATTGTGGTCTGGAGCCTGAATTACAGTTACCTTTCTACAACTGACATTGAGAGAACAGTAACCCAGTTATGTTTTTAGTTATATTTGTTTTGGCTTTAACCACTGTTAGTATAATATTTTGAGCTACTATTCTTTTCATTGCACTTATATTACTATAAACAATATTGTTAACAACTAACTAATTCAGTTATTTATTACTGTCTTTTTTACAAGTCCACTGGGACACAATATACATGTATTTCAACACAATATATTCTATCATGGCCTTGTAGACTGTTTTCGGTTCAATTTGATATCTGGTATCACATTGTGCTCTGACAAACGTCAGATCAAATGTATTAAAATGAACTTCTAATGTTTCCTCTTTAAATCCATAATCTTCAATGTAACAACAAGCAGAATGTGCAGTAGTCAAAACTGAAAAAAAAGTCCCAAATCTATTTTCCAACAATTCATCACCTCTCATTTTCTTACACCTATAAATTATTAGCCAATCATGTACAACCCCAAGATTTTGCTCATCATCACATTGAAGACTGAAAACTCAAAGATAAAAACAGAAGATCACCGAAGACCACTGTTGAATCTCGTAACTCTATGTGCATTAGCACATGTATTATAATACTATAGTTGATATCATAGCTATTATTATTGTAATACATTCTAAGTTATTGGCACCACTAGAAGTGGCATTATATTTTCAATACCACTAGAGGTTGATTTTTCCTACTTTGACCATAAATTGGTAACACTTAGAGACTGAACAGGTGTACCATGGGTACAATAATAAATCAACCATTGCAATAAATATTACTGGCAAAGCTGATCAGTTTGACCACAATGAACCAAGTTCAAGCTTAGTTCTTCTATGAGCCAATCACCATCAGGCTATACTCTTAATAGTCAACTTACAAAATATTTAATAAGTTTTTTTAAACAGTTATAATTACACCATATGATAAAAATCAACAAGAAATGACAACCATAATATTAAGAATTACGTAAAAAAGAGGGGGGAAATGCAACAATTTTCAACTCCAAAGATAAAACTTTTTGTAATAAAATCAATCAAATCAACAAAATCTTTGCATTCAATATATAAAAAATCTAATTTTAAATAACTACTTAGTAATCTATTTCTCCAGCTTGCAATGAACTGGTTTTTGTATAACACAAACGAATCTGACTTTAGCAAAATATATCACCCGAATAAATACTGCATAATTAATTATGATACCCAAATGAGAACATCTATTCTCTCTCACTCTCTTTCATGTGTTACTTGCTGGTATTATATGCCTCCTCTGGAGGTTCAAGTCCAGTGTGCAGAGTAATTTGTACATTACGGCTTAAACTGAACGCAGCATAAAAGGCTTCTGGAATATCAGGCAGTCGCATGAGGCCTCTCTTCTGATCGTTTAAATAAAAGGTCACTTTGTGATTAGGTATGTCAAGCAACACTCCAATAACAGACCCCACCTCAACCCCTCCGTCACGGCGATTGGAATGCTCGTTGTTATGGCGAAACCAACTGCGACTGCTGTCGATGTACATACACCAGGCCTTGTCATCTTTGCCCAGAATGGAATCCTTGATAGTGCTACCTAATGCAACACCAACTGCAGGATCTGGGTTGCCATCATAACGATCTATGGTCACTTCCCAATAGTGGCAGCCACGTGAGAAGCCTATGTTACCAAGCACAACTCTGTCGTCAAAGCTGGTACAGGTTGTTGTTGTGTTGTCATTGGTCAGGACTATGTCTGGATGGGCGGTGACTGGATCCAAAGCAAACCATGCAACTGCAACAGGTATACATGGCAAAATAAGCTACTGATAAACATGACAAAGGTCATTATGGGCAGTGCTAATGATGATGATGATGACGATGAAAACAATGATTGGCAATGATGATGATGATGATGATGACAGTGGTGGCAGTTTTGAAGATGATCATAGGAATGACAATAAGGTGACAATGGCATCATAACAGTTACTGTTAGTTGAAAAGAATCCTTTATGGGATTGAATAGACTTACACCTGTGTTTTGCTTACCATCAGATGTTGTGAGGTAGACCTCATCACTCGGCACACCTTCACCAGCCTTGTTGAACCCCTTAACCCTTGCTCTGTATGTCGAGTTAAACTGGAGACCTGACACAGTGCACTCCAAACAGTTTCCTCTGTACACTTCCAGAAAGTTGTCCTCTTTGCCACTAGAAGTGCCATCGTCAACCTCCACCACATAACCATCAACACAACTTTGTTTACGTGGTTTCCATGACAAAGTGATGGCATTGTTTGTGACTGTGCATTCATCTGGAACAATTTCTGGAGCAACTGGAGCTGTGAAAACAAACTTTAAATGAACTTAAACTTTCTCCATTGCTACAAGTTGTAACTAAAATTATTGCAGCAGTAATCAATTCCAGGAATTCAATTGTCATGTCTTGCTCTTTCATCCATAAAAAAGTTGCCTGTTAATGACTTAAAATGTTTCCACAAATTTTCGGCTGGAAAAGCAATGAAACTCCAAGACAGTTTTGTGAAAAAATCCAGACTGCTAGATGCATATAACTACTAGAAAAACAAGACTTCAATTCCCATGAAAATTGACGAAACCTTGCAAGATCCAAGGTTTTTGAAGTACCATTTGCAACAGCACTGCAATGCAAGTTAATTACTGTATGATGCACCACACAGTGAACTAACCTTTTAACTCTACAAAGTGCAAATCATGAAGAGCCTGTCTTGCAGCTGACGTGTCCAGTGTCAGATCCAGTTCCAAGCCTGTAGTCGGCTCCAATGTCACTTCTTTTGACCACTGATTAACAAGGCTTACAATTCTAGTGCAAGAAGAACAAACAGCTATCATTTTCCCAACAGTGCCATCAGAATTATCATTAAAGGGATTTTGGCTTGAAGTCAAGCTCTTTAACTTCCTGGGTTGACAAGTTTCTTAATTCGTCTAACAATTGACCAAATAGGTAGAGAGATACAATTTAATCACTGTCATAAATAATGTAGTTTTGTCAGCAATCTCATAAAATTCTTTGAATATTATATAACTCTAATTAATAAATTTACTTATTCTTGCACTGCATTTCTTTTTGCATAAAAAGGCATTAACTAACCTTGCATTTAGAGAGTTTGCAACCTGAAAAAGAGAAACAATTAGAGAATGAGCTGGTATATTCCAATCACTGTAAGCTTTCCAAATTTTCCTGGGGGTCAGGCATGGGGCACTTCTTTTGGTTAGCACACTGCAGTCCAGATCAAGGGGTTGCTTTTTGAGCCCTAATAGTGTCTCTCTCCACCCTGTGGTGTATAAATGGTTGTGTGCAAACTACTGGGCGGTAACCCCGTGATGGACTAGCATCACATCCAGGAGGGAGTAGGAATATTTCCAGTCACTTATAGTAGTGCTATAGAAACCATGATAAGCTCTGGCAGCATGGACCACTTAGTCCAACACAGACTTAACCTACGCCAATACTTTCTTATTTTTAAGTGGGAGATGTGGTGGTCCAAGCATTAACATCTTCAATCCGAGATTGGGTACAACCCAAGGTTCTAGCAAGTGCTGGCTGGGGTTGAGGTGTGGTACAAGCTCCAGAGAATATCCATACCCTATCCCCACAGAAGTGTTTTCCATTTGACCCCCCCCCCCCCCCTACCTAATCACTCCAGAAATTCCAGTTCAGCCTTCAACTTTCCTCTCGAATGGGTGTGGACATTTTCTGGATCTGTATATGGCAACAGGATGTAAAACCATCATTACTCACAAGAATGTAAGCTTAAACACTTACCAACAAGAAGGACGCAGCATCTGTTCCTTGTAAACATTCGTTAGCATACTGGAGCAACCCAGTAACACTATGAAACTTTTTGTCACAGGTCTTCACTTGTTCTTTAACTTTCTGAATCTTCGAATTCATCTCTGATGTGATGGCTTCAATCAACTCCACTTTACGTTGCTGTATGAAGCTAATCAATGCATCACACTGTGCTACAACACTGGCCTCAAATTCTAAACCATTTTCCTGTTACAAAGGAAAACATACAGTTTCTGAGTGTTAATGATTTGAAAATTGGATGGATAGAAAATAAACAAGAGAGTTGGATCTCGTGTACAGCATCTGCAATCGAGTGTTCCTCAATCGATACACAATTGACACTTTATTGACACCTCAGTTGAAACTCATTCAGCGCTCCATTGACATCTTGGTTGACAGTCAGTCAAGAGTCAACTAATTTTTGATCAGTACATATGAGTCCGTCAACACTTGGCCAACCATTGACTGACTGTTGATCGAGTGTGGCCAACTATCGACTGAGTGTTGATCAAGTGTCAACCAAGTATTGATTGAGGGTTGATCAAGGGTATCAATTGACACTAGACGGCAGATGCCTTTAGTACACATGATCCGAAAGTTTAACTACATGATGTCTGAAGATTAAAAAATGAAGAGTGGATCAACACAATATTTAATATTCTTACCTGGATTATTGAGCAGTTTCCATTAAGACGTTGAATAAAGCTTTGCAATTCAGTATTCTTGGCATTCAGTAACTTCATATTAGCTGAGAGTTCAACCTGAACATGGAAAACAACAGTTTCCATCAAAACATACCACAGTCATAAATGTTGGGGGATTGATATAGGATTCTGGTGAGGGGTAGGGTAGGGTTAATGACTGAGGGGGTGGGTGGTACAGTGTATAAAGGAGAAGCAGAAATTTCTCATTTCTTATTGCAAGTGGTTCTTTTTTAAAATCAAAAATCAAAACAATATTGTCAAAACAGTTGTATACAAAATTATTCAATTCAATGATATAATGTCACAGCGAGCAAATCATGCCAACAAAAGCAAAAGTCATAAAAAATAAATTCAAAAATTCAATATGGCCTTCTTGGAGAAATGATTAATCCAACCAAGTTAAAATATAAATATCACATTTTAATCTAACAATAAAATTATTGATGACATTTGCACCATGAAAATTATGCTTGGAGCAAGATCAATAGTGAAAAACAAACGTCATATAAGGCAAGGAATTTTCGAATGTTTGTCTGGCTTGTACAAAATGCTAAAAATTGAACTGTGTTTTTAAAATATATTTTAATCCTGGAATAATATTCTTTTTTCTTCAAAAACTATTTTTTCTTTTATTTGGGGGGAACACACTCTTGAATATTTCTGAACAGAAAAGGGTAGACATAAATCTCAGTTCAAAAGATTACTTCATCGAGATATTCCACATTTTGACTTCGGCAGCCCAAAAATTAAATATTCAGTTGACAATGAAATTTGCATCTACTCTTGAATCTTCCTCCGAGAGATAAAAGCATCCCTAGGTCAGGAAAGCCAAGGACCAGAAAAAAAAACAGAAATGTATTTTTAGTAAAATATCAATGATCTAAAAGAATTTTTGTTAAGAAAACGGGCAAAAGTAAAAGTCAAATTACAGGTGTAATTTTCCGAGTCATTCGTCCACTCCTTAACGAAGTCGATGAAGTGAACTTGCAAGTGAAGAGTCACATTGGTAGACGGGAAAATAAATGCAAATCTACGTGTTCCATACCTTTTGCTCTTTAAACATCGCACCCAAAGCCTTGACTTCATGTCCAGAATGCTGTCCTCGCTCTAAACACACATAACACACGGGAACACGGCAAAACACGCAATACATGCTGATGTTTTCTTCGCTGTGGCTACTGCATTTCACAACCGTCGGCTTGCTGGGCGATTTAGAGCTTGTGGGAGGAATCAGCGAGTGCTTCGCCAAAGGCCCGCGGCTTGGATGACAAGTTTTACAGCAGCGATCACAGTACGCCACTTCGCATTGCTCGCACATCACTGTGGCTTGGCTAGGTTGGTTTTCGTCGCAAAGTTGACAATAAACAATTCCATTTGATTGTGCATAATAGCGATTGACAATATTTTCCAAGAGGCGGTTGCGGGGAAATCCATTGACCCCTCGACCGTCCAGAGGGAAAAGCTTCTTACATGTCGGACATTTCAAACAAGGCAAATTTCCAATGCTTTGGTACAAATGGTTCATGTCGTACAAAGTAACGTACGGCGTTTCTTCTGACTCCACTTGACCGCTTCCATTCGAACTTACCGGAGGATTATCCGCACCGCTCGTCGTCAAGGCGGACTGCGAACAAGTCAAGCAAACGCTGTGAGAACAAGGTAGAACGACAGGGTTTACAAAGGGCTTGTTACAAACGGGACAGGTCAATTCTGCCTCCATTTCTTTCGGCGGAAATTTGTCTCCCGCGCTGCGCCGAGCAACACGTTTCGCGCCGCGAGAGATGTGTCAAAAACTTTGTTTGGTTTTTTCATACACGAACAATTAGCGCCAAATTAGCACGTGTCAATCTAGCGCTGCTGGTTGGCTGATATATATAGACGGGCATCTTGATTGGCTACTGCTTGCGTTATTGACTTGATCCAGCTGCATTTGAAATAAGGAAAAACCACCGCCATTGATCCCTAAACCTGGGCGAAAAATATATAATTGTTCCCTCAATTCTAGCGTCAGGGTCTGTTGATTTTCCGAAGCGAGCGAATTTATGCAGATGTTAGTCTAACCTGTGATCTTAGTAACTACGTTTTCATATACTTTTCATATGTTTGTGTCAATATTTTCTCGGTGTAAGCTTTTATTTTCAGAAATAAATTTACCCTTGTAAGACAGCAAGGTGAAATTTGAATGCCGCACACAAGGATAAATTTAATTTGATTGAACAACAATTCAATGTGATACACGTGCCAGCTATTAACATAACAAAGGTGGCGTGCGCGCTTTTGATGGAGAAACAAAAGGAAACAAACTCTTTATTAACCGCAGACAATTGTACATTTACATTCATTACCCGCTAAGTGAGTCTGCTAAGGAAACCTTATGGGTGACAATAAAATAAGAGAGCACAGTTCACGAATTAATGGCTGGGCAAAGACTGCTTTTACAGTTAGTTTTAATAGTTTTAGTTCCCCCTTTCAGTGTCCCTTGAAGTGTCCCTTTCATGTAAGACACGTGCTCAGTAATCTCAACAGCCTGTTTACACAAAAATAACGACCCTCGAACTCCTTTTAATATCATTTATTAATTAATTAATTTTATTTCAGTCGTGTGTACACTCGGCGCTCGATGCCTTCTAGCTGGTCGCCTGTTCTAGCTATAATATGAGGAGATTTCTTTGACTTGATTCCCGTCAGGCCCAACCCTAGTGAAAATATTCGCTCCCTGTTTTCATCCACAAACTGACCTTTCCCTAGACAAAGTTGACAAATTTAGATGCAAATGTGTCCCTTTCTATACGGATGTCTTTCACCAAAGGGTTGTTCGGTAACCTGCGAGAAGGTTGTCAGATTGTCCCTCGATCCAAAGTGAAAAGAAATGTATAGTTCTGGGCGGCAAAAGTGAAGCCGGTAAAATGTGTCTCAGATACACTTCTATGAACAAAAGAGGAAGAAATCACGTTGGAGCTTGACGTTTTATTTAGTTTAGTACTTTTTTTTTGTTATTGTTATTTTTTTTTTTTCTATTAACGTTTTCAGCCCGGCAAACTAAACGGAGTTCTGGCCCAACCCGTAAAATCTTTGCATTCAAAATCTGGTCATTAGTTTAAATTCACCTTACTTAGACTTAACAGTCGCAATTTGTCTGTTGTGTTTTCTGAAGACCAATGAGTCTAAAACGTGGTCAAAATATGTTGCCCAATAACAACACGCGTGTGTACGTATGCGCGCGGCACGCGCGTTTCTCGATGGGTCAAGCCCCGCGTGCTACCAAGGTTACTATCTCGCCTTAAAACAATATACACCGCAACATGCACATAACCATTTGTCTCCAGTGATGGAGGTAGAACTAACATGTCCTGTGTGTCTGGATCTTTTTCAAAGACCAATAGTTCTTCCATGTTCCCATAACCTTTGCACACCATGCGCGCGGAAAATCTTGGAACCCAACGGAGCGCCGAAAGTTTGGGCTAAATGGGTGAAGGAAAATAGAAGCGCAGATTACAAGTCGCATTTGGATCCTGATGTTAAATGCCCGACTTGTCGGCGAAAAATTCCGTTTGATCCTCGCGGAGTAGACGGACTGCCGCGGAATTTGATCTTGGAAAATGTAATTGAACGTTTCAAGGAGGAAAGAAGACCGCCAGGTATGTATAAAATAGGAAAAATACTTGTTTTCACATCTTAACGGTTTACCTGGTTGTATTATTTTAAAAGGGGTATATTTTGCTTTGTATCAATCAAACACTCCGGTTCGGGTATTTAAAATTTAATACACTAAGATTGCAATATTTACGAAATAAAGTTCACTAATTCTTCATCAATTTCAATTATTTGGATGAGCTGGAAAGAACGCAATCATTTATAAATGTACCTTGCTATTTTGAAAAAGAAGAGCCAGAGCTGAAAGAAAGATAAAAGCTTTCAAAATATTTTAGTGAGATCATTAACAAGCTTTTAGAAACTCAAGTTTTATACTTTCATTTTAATTATTTATTTGTAACACCGAAGTGAGTTTTATTTTATTGAAAACTTCACGTTAATGAGCGTCTCGAAAACGAGAAAATCCAATTGGATTTGCCCTCCTTCCTTTTGAAATGAACGGAATTTTTCTCTCTATGAGCAAAAGGTTGTAAGATTGTAGGGTGGAGATTTCATGTTCAAGGGTATCTTTTTAGATGATCTCAAACACATTATGTAATTAACCACGATGGTAATAATATACGATTTTCTTTTGCTGAGCAGAGAATCTTTCCTTGAAAAGAAATGTATTTATCATGGGTTGCGTAACCTCGTCCCTGGGACGTTGTGTCATTGTGAGACGTTGTCACAATGCTTCATTAGCGGGCATTGGTATATACATCACGTTGTCTTCATTTGTACTCATTCGAGTCGATCATACGGCCGCTTTTCCTCCCTCTAAATTAAATACCCAATGACCAAGGCCGACTAGTATTTTCGAGTATGGGCGTATCGGGTTGCTGTAGACCTTATTCAATTCTCCACCCGTGGTTAGTAGCCCGTCAGGCCGACTCTGCTTATCTTAGGTTCGATTCCCCCCGGAAGGCATGCAAATTCGTCTCAGAGTACCCTCTCCCGCCCCTTCCCGTCCAATTCGCTGGAAAAGCACTCGGAGAGTCTTGTTCAACAACACAAACAATGACCCCGGACGGGGCTCATTCCTGTACCGTTGGATCAGGGTCCGGCCGAAAGTTTTCCACAGGACTGACTTATAACCCTCGACCTCCCTGCATTACAGGTCAAGCTCCAGAGGAACCTCTCCTATGTCAATTCTGCGAGGACTACTCACCACAAAAGGCCACTTTGTCTTGCAATGAGTGTGCCTTTCTGTACTGTGGGACCTGTTTCGACGCATGTCATCCCAGTAAGGGCCCTTTGGCGGACCATACCATAGGGCCCGCAGTAGCAAGGCCTCAAAAGCATAAAGAGACCAGCATGCAATGCCAGCAGCATAAAGAAGAGAAGCTTGCACTGTACTGCTTTGACTGCAAGGTTCCCGTATGTTACCTTTGTAAGGAGTACGGCCATCATAAGGGACATCAAGTTGAACTGTTGGAGCCAGTTTTTAAGAACACAAAAGTGAGTAAAACACGATTTACCTGGCCAGATTTTGAACAAAAGCAACTGTTAGGTGAAAAGACGCGAAGAATTACAACAAAACGACTAGTTTTCACACATAAGACGTACAAGGATTTTGTAATATGCTCGCGAAAAAACAATTTTTCCGGCTAATCTTTTAAACGGAGACAAAACCGCAAAACAATCTTTACCTTAGCGAGTATAAAAGGAGCTATTTAATTGGTTAAACCTGGAAGTGATTCACATAACGGAAACGTTTATTGGAAATGCAAGTTTGCATTACCTCACCGTTAATATAGTTTTTTAAATGGCGGTTTTGAGGTAAACGCTAACCTTATACACAATGAACTGTTTTAGTCAAATTGTGTTTTTATTTTTAGGAGGAACTGGCGCGAACATTAGGCACTCTAACAAGAAAGAATTACCACGTTCAAAAGACGCTTCAATCCTTAGAGGGGATGTGCACCATTGCTAAGGTGAGCTGGCATGCAGCAGAACCAAAGGTCTCAGTTTCCGCTTGTCGAGGAGCAAATCAGACTAAAAGAGCCTAGAGAGAGAAGTCTCAAATTCGACCGAAAAAATTCCATTCTAATGACGTCACTGTACAGAGATTCGTCTATTAAATATAATAAGTCTCTGATTGGTTGTTAGTCAGTTTTGAATTTTTGCGCGCAAGTAACAACCAATCAGAGACGCGGATCTCTGAAGTCGTTACAAAGGAATGTGGTTTATTCGAATCCTGTGAGAGAAGAATTGAGCGCGCGAGCGTAGAAGTCTCATAACTTGGTTCGTAGTTGGGTAAAAGAAGGTAAAGTCTGTATACGAGCCAAGTGGCCAATCAGGCTGGAGCTTATCCCGGTTTCTGTAGCATGAAGCGACTAGGAGTATTTCTACTCCTCCCTGGATAGGATGCTGGTCCATTGCAGGGTTGCCCCGGCATTAAATTCGCCGGTACCCATTTATACACCTGGGTGGAGGGAGGCACTGTGAGAGTTTAATGCCTTGGCCAAGGACACAATAAAATGTCCCCGGGCTGGGCTCGAGCTTGGACCGCTCGATTCCGAGACGAGCGCACTAACCATGACGCCACCGCACCTCCACGGTTCGTAATTAGAAGGCAGGAAAAATAAAACAATTTAAACTCTGTATTTCTGATGAATTTTCAGAAGTCTGGCTGTGACGTGGAGGCTCATGTTAAAAGGGAGTGCGATTCCTTACTTTCCATCGTGGAAAAGAAGAAAGTGGAGTTACTCAAACGAGTCAGTGATGAATATCAAGAGAAACTAGCAGAACTGAACGACGCCATGCACCAGTGTGAACACGTGTTGTTACAAGGCGACGGCTTAGCTGAGTTCACACAAGAAGCTCTTAAAGAAGATAACCCTGCTACTTTCCTTCAGGTAAGTGTGACTTGTACAGTACATACCAGTGTGAATGCGCTTGAGATTTAGCAAGCCGGTTTAACAAGATGTTCAGTGACGGCATACATAACATGTGTATCAGGACCAAGGGAGGCCTCGCAAGACGGCAAAATAAATGTATCGCTAGATTAAGTATGACTGTTAAGTCGGTGTAACTAGCTATACTAAAATCATCTTTTCTATGGTTGTTTAGAACGACCATATCAAAGTCACATAGAGTTGGGAGATGTAAGTAATCGCTTTAACAGATGAATTTTTTTTCTTTCTTCTAGACTGTCAGCGCTCTGAAGACAAGGTAAGTAATATATCAAACAAGAAAGCCAGCGTTTGACCACATTTCCAAACAATGAGAAGATAGTTAAAAATTCGACGCGCAGCGGGGTATTTTTGACGAACTCCGAGATGTTTGGATATGTGGTCAAACGCTGTCTTGAGTGTTTGGAATTGATGTATCTTTTCTAAAACTGAGGAGAAAACGGAGAAATATCCTCGTAAACATCTACGCTAATTAAGATCAGGTATTCAAACATCGTCACCGTCATGTTTTCCTTTGTTTAAACTTGATGAATTATCAATAAGTTTGAGAAATCTAGCTACTTGAAAGGTCTTTTTTTACATTGTGTCTGCCGTAAACCGAGTAAACGTTAATATAAAATCTTACTCATTACTTAGTTGAAGCATTTCACGTTTTTCGTTAAAACCTCGTGAACACACCGAAAGGTTTTCCGCGGCCGATATCGACCAATCAAACGATCTCATGCTCTCATGCTTTTCAATTTTCAGAAAACGGGTTTCCGATCGAAGAAGTTAATTTATCCCCGAGTTGATTGTTCCTTGCTCTAATTTCAGGTTGAATCTCATGCTCGAAACAATCAGAAGTCTTCCCTCTGCCTCCTCCATTACTCCAACCTTTGATCACATGGCGGTTGACACGTCATGGGAAAGGAAGGTGCTCAAGAAAGTCACGTGGCTTCAAATACCGGGTAAGTGTTTTGTCAGGGGTGGGGATGGAGACTTTGCTTTTAGCAAAGGACCAACCAGTCCCCTCCCCTCCTCACTCGCCAGTTTTAAATCCTTGACGAAAAGAGGACCTTAAACTATGATAAATGAGATAGCGAAATAGCTAAGCATAAGACGGTTTTTTCACATTTGTTGCAGGGACCGCAACACCGCCTCAAATCAAAGGCTCTGTGAGACAACTCGTGACTTGGATTGGCCAATGAAGTCGCCTTAACTGTTTGTTTTTGCTTTTTTCGGTACCATGAGAAGAAATATATTCCAATAAAGATTTGGGAAAATGGTCTAAACTGTTGTTAAAATTAGTTACTAAGAACCGTTTTTTTTATCGTTTTGTTAAAATGGTAACGCTTTCAAGCGATAATTCACGAGACATTTCTCTGTATTTATTGTCGATGACATCCAACAAACGGACCAGGGCAGCTCGCCTTTAACAATAAAATTTTAAATCTTCAGACAGCCCAAGTTTCGTCTCATCTCAATGTAAGGCCACAAACCGGACAATCCAGCTAGTCTGGAATGCGCCTCCAAGCGCCGTGGATGCCTATCATCTGGAGGCTAATATTTATACGCCTACACAAGCCCCAAACGAAAAAGAACAACGTGAAACTGTGAAGGTATCCCTTGGGACAGCCTGCAAGTACAATCTGGAGTGCCTTCATTACAATGCGCGGGTCACTGCCAGGGTCTGTGCGTCGAACCGAGCCGGGAAAGGACCTTTCAGCAAGGACATCACGATTTACACGGAGAAGGGTAGACTGATTTCACACCATCCCTGTTCCTCCTTATTCTAGTATGTTAGGTGCGGTGACCTGGTGATTAGCGCGATAATAAAACTCCATATCGAGCACTCCGAGTTTGAGCTTTGGCCGGGGTTATTGCTTTGTGTTCTTGGGGTAAACCTCTATACTCTCACAGCGCCCCTTTCTGCGCAGGAGTATCAATTGGTAATGTAAATTTGTTGGAGCAACCTGAAAAAAATCCAACGGAGGTGGGGGGGGGGGGGGGAGGGGGAGGAGATTTTTAATGGACAAGCATCTCAGTCCAGGGGAAAAGCAATAATCCTCATTAAGTACCACAGCCACAGGAAACCAGGGTACGCTTCAGCTAAAGACCTAACCTTTCACTAATAAACCGGGGCACGCTCTAGCTGCGTAGACCAAAGTGAAGATCTAACCTTACACTTTAGCATGTCCTGAGTCCAATTTTGAACAATTTTCTATTTCATTTTGAGGGCTGCATTTCACACTGGACCCCTCTACGTGTCCCAAACGTGAGCTGGTTTTCTCACGTGATCTATCCGTGGCCAAGCTGACGAGTCCAGCCATCGCTAGTGTTATGTCCCGCGTGACTTTGTCAAATGGTTGTCATTACTGGAGAGTCAGGATTGACCAGTTTACCGGAGCAAGTAATAACGGGTTCGTTGCCATTGGTGTTGCAAAAGAGGTGGATGATGGTCGACCTATAGGTATCATAAGATGCAATAAAATAATAAAATAAAAGAAAGAATAAAATATTCGCATGCAGAGGAGTCGCGTAAAAATGTTTGGCAGGAATTGAGTAGTTTGAGTAAATAACTCTTTTGCATGCAAACTTTTAATGTACTTTATTTTTTATCTCTGTTTTCTTCGAATTCGTTCACATTTTTATTTGCGCGCTTTGACTTTAATAGTGACGTAGAGCCAACGTCAAAAGTTAATTGTTAATTTTAACAAGATGGTGTCAAGTTCTTCAATTTTTCGCAATGCTTCATTATGAAATTAACCAAAATGTTCTGCTCTTGTATTTTGTTGGTCATGGCCTTGTCGTTATTAACTCCTGTCCATTATATTTCCCAGGAAATGACGCAAACTCTTTTGCGCTGCAAATTTTTGAGAACACCTCGCTGTGGTGCGAGAATTCCCACAACAGGCTCCAGATCAAACAGAAAGCAAAGGACATCAAAGGAAACAATGTAGCGGTGCTGCTCGACTTAGAAAATCAAATCATGAACATATACTGGAATGGCAAGCTACAGACAGACGACAGTCGTCCCGGGGGACCTTCGATGGTGGGCGTGGTTGGCCCTATTCGGCCGGCCTTTAGTATGTTTGGAGGTTGTGTGCAGTTGAGTTTACAGACTGGACTGGAAAGACCAAGCACATGCTCCGGTAAGATATGGGTGAAACATAAAAAGACTATAGCTGGTTTTCACATGACGTCACTAAAATTCAAACTACAAAACTATTGATCTTCCTGATATTTTACTTTAATGATGTATAAGAGCTGCTGAAAACTAATATTCATACAAATTTTCGCTCCGAATGGGTTCTTGGTTTTGTGATACACTACACTTGAATTTCTAAGCTTTTGCGTGACGCGGCATTTACATAACGGCCTAAAGAGCTGTCATGATGGTTAAAAAAGTGACTTATTTCGGGGAACTTGGCTGTCTGAACAGTTCATGTCTTAGAAAAAGTTTTATTTTAATGTTTTAGAGTTCTTCGAGGGATAAATTCACGCTTTTGTAACAAAACTCAGTGCCAGATGTTTCTGTTGGTTTCCGGCCGCCATGTTGGTGCCCATACGGATGGGCACCAGCATGGCGTCTCCATACAAATCTCTATAAATTTGGGTAAAAAATTTATCCGCATATCTCGCGTAAGAAAAAGTGCTGTGACCAGAATTTTGGCGAGAGTCTTTGCATATTTACCTTCTTTCATTTCCCAGATTCTGGACTTTATCTATCGACCGGTTTTGATTTTTATTTTGATCTATTTTGAATTGCGTGACACTGAAAACCAGCAATTGAGACTAAGGCGGGTTTCGAAGGACGAACTTGAAAGATTCAGTCTCCAAATGTTTTAAAATGCGTGTTGCACGACTAGGTCCGTCAAACACTAATGATGCAGTGGTGAGAGTGCTCGGCTGAACACAATTTTAAGTTTGTTGTTCGTTCTCGTCTTCGATCCAACGAGGCGTTTTCTTCCGGGTTTTTCGAGTTTCTTCCCTTTACAAATACCAACACTTCTAAATTCCAATTTGATCTGGAAACAGTGGTTGAAGATCCACTGCGAAATATGCCACTGCCAGTTGCTGTATTCATTTACTTATTTAGTTATTTTATTTAATTTTGGAATGCTGCTAATTATGTAACGTTTTCCCAACTTGGTATTCGATGTCACGAACTGCGAAAAACATTCTGTTTCCGCTCTTTTTTTGTTTGTTTTCCAGATCCTCCTGTAATCCATCTCGAAGAATGCAGCGTCGAGAACACCAAGATCAACCTAGTGTGGTCTCCTCCGGAAAACTGCAACGTGGACTGTTACATTGTAGAGATAGACACACTGGACCGGGAGGGGGACATCCACCAGGAGCGAAACTTTACCAAGGTGTATCAAGGACCGCGCACCAAATACACACTCAGGGGACTGGAGTACAATGTTACAGTACTCGCGCGTGTCAAGGCGTTGAATACCGCTGGAGAAAGTGAACCGAGTGATGAAGTATCGCTTTCCACTGAGAAAGGTACTTGGAATCAAATTTAGATTTCTATTTACATGATGTAAAGTAGATTCCCTTCTGTAGATTTAGATGAATCTCTGTCCCTTAGATACGAGAGGGAAAACATACCAATTTCCGTGTGGTATCACTTAGCATCTTCATTCTGGTGTTTGTGTTGACTGTGTTGGCCCGTGCGCTGTCGTTTTGAAAACTCGCATCTGTGCACAGTACAGTTTATAATTCCAGTACCCCTTTATTCTTAGGTGTTATTTTCAAACTGGATAAAGAAACATTGCACGAATCTCTACGCCTGTCTGGAGATCATCTCACAGTAAAACAGACCGCCATGGTACATGGCAATGTGTTTGGAACAGCATTCCTTGCTGACGGTTGTCACTTTTGGACCATCAACATCGATAACTTTAAAGGAGAAAATTCTTTCTTTGCCGTCGGTAAGTTATTGACGCGTGGTTTTCTAAATGACCGTTGGTAAAATGAAACCTTAATATCATTTAGCCACTTACAAAGGCCGCAAATTTGTACAATGAAACAGCTCTAACTCAAAGCAGGAACGCGCAGCAGCTTTCAAGCGCGGGAAAATATGTCGCAAGTGGTAAGCGCAGGAAAACATGTAACATATGGTAAGCGCGGGAAATCTTTTAACACGCGGTGAGCTCGGGAAACATGTACACGCGGTGAGCGCGGGAAAACATGTTACATGTCGTGAGTGCGGGGAAGTTGTAACAAGTTGTAAGCGCGGGAAAACATGTAACGGTATTATATTTATCATTTATTTCTTTTTAGTAATAGGTGCAGCTGTCAAGTGTGACTGTTTATAACTGTATAGAAATAAAGAAATTAAATAAATCTATTGAAATGGAAAAAAGTGATACAGTAGTAAACAAAGGAGGAAAGATGCTCTTGTAAATAATATTTTATGCGTATTTTTACAGGAGTTGCCAAGAAAATCACACAGGATTCCATTCTGGGAAACACATCCAGCTCATACGCACTGCAAGTGTTCGAAGGCACGACAGCCCGCACTGAAAACTCCAAACATAAAATTCAGATCAAACGAAAAGCTAAGGACTTGAAAGAGAGCAGCTTTGGTGTTTTGCTGGACTTGAACAAACAATTCCTTAACATTTACCTTGACGGGGAACTTCAGACGGACATCAGTCGCCCTAAGGGCCCTAGTTTTAAGGGGCTGAGCGGAGAGTTATGTGCGGGACTGTGTCTTTATGGGACCAAAGTGGAGATGAGTATGGTAACTGGAATAGCTACGCCTTCAGCACCAGGTAGAAAAGAGATTTCATTTGAGCATTTGCAAAGCAAAATGAGACTGGAAAGTCTTTCAAAACACAGTGGATGTCCAAATTACTGATAAACCAACCTATGCAGACTCTCTTAGGGCTTGTCATGCAATCTTCCTCACGACGAACTAAAGGGATGACAAACTAACCCTAAACCTAACCCTTAGGTCGTGGGGGGGGGGGGGGGGAGGAATTGCGTGACGATCCCTAGGAGAGTCTACATAGGAGACAAACAAAATTGATGCTCCAGTCAATTTGGATAATGTATAAATTATTACTAAATGAATAAATTATTAATAGTTAAGAAATAATCTCCGAACATCATTTTCTCTTTGTAGACCCTCCGGCATTCAACAAGGCAAGATGTAAAGTAAACAACACCACAGTAGTGCTTGGCTGGTTTGCTCCTGAAACAAAATGTTGCGTGGATTACTTCGTGCTTGAGGTAGACATGGTGAAGAGTTCAGAGTATGCAATTCGACGGAAGAAAGACCGCAAGTTCAAACGACTCTACGAGGGACCCGCGCGAGAGTACGCGTTGTACAGCGTGCCTTACAGTGTCAATATCATCACGCGGGTGTACGGTGTAAATCCAACTGGCGAGGGAACACCGAGCGAGGAACTTGTTCTATCGACACCGAAAGGTAGTTTTTGTTTAGCACATAACCCTCTAAAAACAATGATTACTAGGAGGGTGGTTAGTTTATTAGCCTCAACAAAAACACATCTTACTTTCTCCGCTTACTTCTTCACCTGCTCGAGAGAAGTCTAAGATCCAGACTGATGACGTCCCTTTACACAGATTAGTGGAGCGTCTATGATTGGTTCTCAATCATTTTTTGAATTTTCGCGCGAAAGAAACAGCCAATCACATACACTCCACGGATCTCTTCAGAACTACGTCATCAGCTTATATACTGTATTAATGGATGTCCCTATCGGGGTTTTAAACTTTCGCTCATTCAAACACACCTCTTCGATTTTAGATGATTAAACGAAGAGTTCTTGCCAAGCATATTTCTAAAGCCTAATTTAAAAAAAAACTGGGAGGGAGGGAGAACGAAAAAGCTTGCGAAAGCCTTTCTTGTGTAATAAATCGAGCTAATGGCTAGGTTTTATGATTGCGTTCTTCTCCAGGGCTGTACTTTCAACTGGATCCATCATCAGCGAATCACGACCTGGAATTGACGAACGAAAACTGCACTGTGAGCCTGAAGAGTCCCATGTACACATTCATTTTGGGCAACGTAAAGCTGTCATCTGCATGCCATTACTGGAGGGTTCACGTGGATGAATTCAACTCTCACAATAAGCTTTCCATTATTGGTGAGTGTAGCCTTCTATGAGCAACTTCCTTTGGGGTTTCGTCACGCAATATCTACGGACAGGAGTCGTCCGCAACGTGACATCTTAGCAACTGGTAGAGCGTTTTAAAACTATCCCTGAAAATGCCAGTTATAGGGCGGTTTTCCATTGAGTGTCGTAAAACCAATACCAAAACTCGGAATGAACTACCCAAGTTATATATAGTTATTGGACAACAAAACAGATTTTCTTTTGCTTTCCCACAGGTGTAGGGGTCGCTCGTAAGGTGATCGAAGATCCAATATTAGGAGAGGATTCCGATTCTTACGCTGTACAGATTAATGAACACCCCAACGCTTCGTGTTCAAATACCAAAAACCGAGTTCAGATAAAGAAGTCCTCTAAAGAGCTGACTCACGCCAATATTGGTGTACTGTTGAACTTAGATGAACACTTCTTGAATTTATATCTCAACGGTAAGAAACTCTAGAACTCGTAAGTTATTTGATCGGAGGGGAGGGTTGAGTTAGACACTATAGAGTTCTTCAGTTATTTGAGGGGAAGGGGACTGGGTTAGACACTATAGAGTTCTTCAAGTATTTGAGGGGAAGGGGACTGGGTTAGACACTATAGAGTTCTTCAAGTATTTGAGGGGAGGGGAGGGTTGGTTCAGGCACTATAGAGTTCTTCAGTTATTTGAGGGGAGGGTGATATTATTATTTGAGTGAAGGCGAGAGTTGGTAAGGTGGCAGTTGTAATGTGATGGTAACCTACAATTCAGCACATCAGATTCGCAAGAGGTTATCATTTGTGACCTTCGGTGAAGATCACTATTCGATACTTTAAGAAATGTGCGCTAAAAAATCATAGAAAAATGACATTGTTGTTGTAAACCAATCAGATCCAAAATCAACCCCCCCCCCCCCTCAGCTTTACACTGGTTTCTTGTCTGAGCTTAAAGCTGTGGTATTTTTGAATAAGGTATATTCAGTACAGTGATAGTAATACTTCATTTTGAGTTATACAAAATTAACTTCACGTCGAAGAACCCGCAACCTCCGGTTTCAAGTCCGGCGCCTTATTCACCCTGCTACGCTGCCTCTACCTGTAATAACTCTCATTTTCAAATTTACGACAGTATTTAGGAAAGAATTGAAACAGTGACCTTTATTTTTCTTTTAATTTTGCGTGTTGGCTGCGCAGGAATCGCCAAGTCCCTCTATGAAAAGCGCCTGCAGGGAAAACATGGTAGTTGTGTTCATCGTCTTGTACTGGATACAGCTACCATGATTCCCTGCACGGGGGTCTGATAGAGGGAATTAGCCATCTGGATTGAGCAGTCTGGGTCCAAGGCTGAGTCATTATGCAGTGTTCTTAGGCAAGAAACTTTAATCCCACACTGCCTCTTTCCTCCCAGATGTGTAAATGAGTCCCGGCGAATTTTATGCAACCCAGCCCATTATCTCCAGGGGATCACGGTATAAACTGACTCAAGTAATCTTGAAATGGACTAATTGTCAGGTTGGAGTAGAAATGCTCTTAGCCGCTCAATGGTACAGATAATTAACAATTATTCCACGAGCGCACGTTGGATATAAGATGGTAGATAGCCAGCGAGGCACGTAGCGCCGAGTTGGCTATAATCATCTCAAATCCAACAAGCGTAAGTGGAATAATTGTTTTATTAACAACGTCCCCAAAGTAGAGAAAACTAAACTAAAATAAAAATTAAAAGACCCTCAAAAATCACGCGTATCCTTGCCATATTTGTAGAGCATGGTATAATGGCTCATAACCCATGCTGATGGTTAAGGCAATGAAAACTCTCGAATTGCATTATCCAATGATCAGTTTTTATTTTAATAGAAGGAGATAAGCAACGGCCTGATAGACCACGAGGATTAAAAGCAGACTTTACTCTAACCTTCTCTCTCTTAGGTAAGCTCCTTGCTGATCCATCGAGACCAAACGGACCGACATTTGTGGGGTTATCAGGAGAGTTCTATCCTGCACTCAGTCTGTACGGAACGAACGTCAAACTAACCGTTCACACTGGAGAGTCGTACGATAACTAAACTGGATCACAACGATGGTGGATTTTTCGGGGGAATCCCATTACATAAAAAAAAAAAAAGGACGGGGGTGCTCGTCGGAAATTTTGAAAAGAAGACCTAAGAGGTACCAAGATCCTGTTTTGTGGGCGTGGCGTAATTTTTTTTCACCCCCCAAGAGGAACCAATTTTAAAACAACACATTATCTCCTATCATATTTTTTCCGGCTCAGTGCCCTAAAAGGTACTACAAAAGCTCCCACACTGTGGACCTTTTCAACTCCTAAACGGTACAATCAGCATCCCTGTTCTTTTTATATGGGAGTTTCCCCGGGATGGATGTACACTTCATATAGCAGACTGGAATTGTATCGCCAGTGTTAAGAGCTAGACTGAGAACTTTTTTTCCCGGAAGAAAACCTTGACTATAAGTTAAATTAACTCATATCTGAATGATTGACTGTTCTGTTTACAGCAACGGGTTGTACGTAAATTTGTAAGCTATAAATTACTAGAGGGCTTTACGTCTCGAGGAAGCGTCGACACTCCTTGATGATCTTTTTAAAGAAACTATTTATTAACTAAAAGACGGAATGTCAAGGAGGAGATGAGATGTCCGAAGCTAAAATCAATCTATTGCTTTCGTTCGGACCATGCCACCTTAAAATCACGAGTTGTGATCACAAGTTCCTCTTAGAATTAATCCGTCCAAGGAGACATTTGGCATAGGAGAAAAAGCCTTTATGTTGGAACTAGATTGCTTTGTATGAAACCTCAACATTTTTTGCTAGAGAATAAGTACCTCTTGTGTAAAACGTTTCAAAGGTCTCGATGAATTTATAGCGTTTTTTGCTCTCCAAGAAGGAAAGTCGAAAAAGAAGCAGATAGTTGTAGGGTAGAGTATAGATAACATGGCAGAAGGCTCCTATTGTTCCATAATGTTATCAAACGCCAAATTAAGGACGTTCGAGGTAATTGTTTCTGCGCATCCTTTTTGCGCACGCAAAATCACACGCCACGTCATGCATCGATGCACGCGCTCAGTAATAAAATGAACAATGATAGGGCAGATGGCCATTGCTATAACTTTGCCTGGATTTAACGACCTTGGACGTTCGGTGACCCTATTTTTCTTTTGATGGATCATTTTCTGTACCGATTTTCTACGTTTAGCGAAAAAATGAAGAAATCCATCTACTAGAAGTTTGAATTTTTTGCAAAATGCACCATCGAATTCCGTTCTTTTTAGCTCTTCGTTTATCTGTACGGCGGTTTCAAACGCCTCTCGAAGGATTAAGTTTTGTCAAAACGTTAACAACATTTGGGATTATTAACGCAACGGATTCACTTATACAAAATATTACTAGGATAGTTTGTCCCCGTTAATTCATCTTTGATATTTTAAGCTAAAAACCCTGGAGACCATGCTGATTTACGCGCACCAATTTTTCAAAATCAGACTAGTTTTCCACACGCTTTATCTCAGAAACGAAGTCCGTGACCCCCAATTTTTTTTCATTTCTGAAACAAGTAATTTATTATCTGACCGCAGTAGAAGTTTGAAAAAAATCTATCGAGTAGAACATTTTCGAACGAACGCCCTTTAAGGGGGGAAAATTGTGCAGATTATAAAGCTTGCGTGTTCTCACCCCACGATCATCTTGTGTGAGAACAATAGCACTTAATTCAGTCTTGATTCTTGTTGTGTATTCGTATAGTCTTAATAAAACTCTAAATAAAGAATCATTCCACAAGAACAATAAAATTTTCCATATATTATACCACACATAAACTGTAAACTAGCATTTTGGCAGGTTAATGGTTTTGACCAAGAGATTATCAATTGACCCAAAGGGGTAATCTTGAGTCCATTCTTGCGATGGTAGTTTTTCAGTATGTGGGTGGAAAGGCTAATGGGTGACCATATGGTGTAAGTTGTTTTTTTGGGCTGTACGAGGTAGTTTTGCGTTAGAGTCTCACGATAAAATGATAGGTTAAAAGGAAAAATATAGGGAAGTTCTTGATGTGTCACCGTTCAATTTTCTGCATTTTGCCAAAACATTCTGTTGAGTTTCAAAAATTAACGCAGTGGCGCTCTATAAAGCAATTTTATTCAGGCACGCTGACAAACAGAATTACTGCATGTTTTTTTTTGAAATTCTTTTATAATTCTTTATTAGAATCAAAAAAGTGATTTTTAAATGGAAATATTTCATATAGACTTTTTCTATCCAGCCTTCTTCGTTTGGCTGCCAGGTTAGTTAAGGTTACTCTGCATACAGACATTCCTTCATTAATATCACTCACTTAAACAGTTACAGTATTGCCCGATCGCATCTTTCACAGCTTTCCTCACTTCCCTGATTCGCCAGCAATACAGAACAGGGTTTACCGATGAATTGAAGAAGATTAAAGTCGCAGAGAAGCCCTCGGCGACTAGAAAGGATTCGCCAGTAATTGCTCTTAGTCCTGAAACTATGCTGTACGGGAGATAACACGCTAACAATGTGAAGTGAACCCACAGCGCGTTTGAAACTGTTTTCTTGTATTGTTCGATATTGCGCGAAGACCTTCCATTGGGCTTTCGTTGAGAGCCGATAGCTCGAACTTTTATTTGTTGCAGACGAAGGATATAGTAAATTTTGGCGTAACAAAAGGTGGACGTTAACACGCAAAGAAAGATTGCTGTGATACACACTATATAGAAAACAAATTTGTTCCGCGAAAGAAGCGCAACTCCATTGACAACATTTAACACCCAGCTGACAAGCACAAAAGCACGAACTCGGCCAATAGTTACAGTTTGTCTGTATCGTACTCCAAGCGACAGAGCTAGCAATCTATCGATGCTGATAAAGGTTAGAACAAAGAGCGACACCCCGCTTAAAACTGCACTGGTTACATAGCTTGATACAGAGGTGAACAGATAGATGCGCAAATGCCCAGTCAGAATAGCAATGGCGTGAAGAGCAGCTAACGGCTGCGAAATGAGACCAACACAGAGATCGGTGATCGCCAGAGAACGAAGTAAGAATCTTGATGGCGGATAAATAGAAGACTTCTTTCGAAGAGCGAAAACTATCAAAATATTCCCCAGGGTTGTGGTAATGACAAATAAAGTATTCAAGAACGACAGAGCAATGAACGAGATTGAAACGTAATCCAAGCTTTTCCTTTCAAAAAAACTCGGTGTAGTTGCTTCATCTTCATCATTTACCATTTCCAAAACTGCCGTTAGCCTGTGTAAGGTTTCAAATTTGAAAGCCTTAACGGTTGTCTGGGTTCTTAAAATAACTTTGAACACTTTGTCGTGATAGTCGCATTGGTTTTACACTTGCTCCTTCAAACAGGTTCTTGATAACCAAATTTCAAGCCTGCTCTGAAATTTTAAATGACAGATTTTTGTTAGAGTTGGCACTTGTCAGTTTGGACGGAACGTTAGATTAGCATTTGGCATTCTCTCGGTTATGAGTTCCTTCTGCGTGGCAAAGAAACAAAACTCTCATTAAACATTTGGGTCGTATGTCAGCCCATACAAGCTTATTACAGGAACTATTCGCGACATCAAAGTTCTGCGAAAAACACTAAGATTTGAAAACGTAAAATGAAGATGCTCAGAGAATTAAATTAGATTTTAAAATTATAGTTGCTTAATAAACTTTATTGGGCAATTAAGTCGGTTAATCCCAAACGATAAGTTTATCATTCTCAGATGATCATTAAGCTCTTTCTCCTCGATGGCAATATAGCCATGTCAACCATTGCGAGAGAGTTGCTGGGATTCATCAATATTTTCAACTTGCGTGCTATCCAGGCAGTCAAACGGAAAACTTGATCTTTTTTATCTCGCTATTGTAGGAAACTTCAATCTGTGAGATAACTGAATCGCAATAAATACTGAAATAAATAAATAAATAAATACCGTCAAGTATAACCGCTTCGAAAAAATAGACCTAAAACTCAATGAAAAGCAGCAGTTTAGTATGGCCATATCGACCCTAAATTTCCTGCAGTTACCGTCATTTTGCATTTTGATATAAAGCAATTTCTTAGTTAAAGCTTGGCAGTTCCATTTATCATTTGTCAGTTAATTTAATTTTTAATAAAATCTGGGGAGTTTTATATCAGCTGTCAGTTAGTATAAGCGTTGTTTGGGTGAGGAACTCATTTTTCAGTCTGATATTTTGATGTCAACATGCATTGCGAGGCTGAAGTAATTCGTCACGGTTACTCTTGTATATTGCGAGATTTTCAGAAAGTTGCAATAGATTCGCTGGTGCGGTAACTTTGAATTTTGACAGTACCAAAAATTCCAACTCCATAGAATTTTTTTTGATTCGGTTGTCCATTTTAAGGGTTGTGACAGCGTACTATTGGATATAAGAATATTTCCAGTATTATTTAATAACTGCACGAGAACGGAATAATAGCTCAACATGTGGATTTTATAATATTTATAAAACTAAGAGATAATCTCTCGATAAAACTGTCAGACTTGTCCTGAGGACTCAGGCAAAATGAAATTCGTGGCAGAATTGAATTCTATCACGATGTTCACGCTAAAATATTCAATTCAAACTGGGCAATAAATGTTATGAGTAGGAACTGTTCAGTTATAAAATCTAGTAAAGTGTGCTCTTGTTTGACGGTTGAACGCAAAATTTTAACCAAATTTATGGCCTCTTCTAGTCTAGATACACGGCAGATAAGAATGTTTTTCACTCGTTTGGTTTTCCAGAAACGCACTCTTGACAGACGTCAAGTTGTGACGTCACTAGGTTGGGGCACGGTAACGACAACACATGCACGTTTTGCTACATACATAATCAACGCTTGCGCAAGTCGAGAGGCGCAATCCGAGCTCGGCACGAGAAAAGTCATTTTCACGTCCCTCAAAACCCGAGCGTGGATCGAGGGCGCGAGTAGGGGAAGACCTAAGGACTATCCGCCACGGGAAAGGCCAGGGAAGCTGAATGGAAAATCTGTTGCTAGGTAACATGACGTCGTTATGACGTTAAGGTGTCACGGAGAAACATGAGTTTTGTTATGCTATCACTTGTTTGTAATAAAGAATGAACAAAGAGAAATCTGCGGAGGAGTTTTAAATTACTATTTACCTTGTATGTAGTTTACACGACAGGTGTATTTAACCAGAAAAAATCTCACGAACTATATGCAGAAAGTCACGTATTCTTTTGAATTTCTCTTTTATCTGAGCGGACCCGCGCATTTCTTGTTTACATCTAAACTAGTAGAGTGCCCCAGGCACAGTTTGGCAGATAGCCAGCTTTCCCAAACGTGGGAGATAATTTTTTTCCCTACATGTTGCGTTAGGCAAGCACTATTATCCAATAAAGCAAATGGTTCGTTCACATTAACGTACAATTTAGTGTAATATTAAACAAACAAATGCTCTCGCTAAAGTAAATTTTATGTCATTTTTGCAACGAATGTTTGTCAGAGTAGACTTGAAACAAAGAAACCTACCTCCTTTAAAGGAAACATTTATTTTATTTTTTTTAATTTACATTCAAGAAAACAGCTTGATCACGCTTAACGGACTTCGGAGTGTTCCCCTTAAAGAAATGATCGCTGACAACTTAAAGACTCTGCCAACATCGTTTGAAGACATCAATTCAAGCCTAGAGCATATTTATAACTCCTTTATCACTCTATCGTGTTTAAATATTTTCCTAGCCATCACTGCGACTCTAGGAAATACTTTGATTTTCCTCGCTCTTGGACGGAACTCTGGTCTTCATGCTCCATCGAGGCTATTAATCCGCTCTCTGGCGTTTACAGACCCCTGTGTTGGTCTTATTTCTCAGCCATTAGCTGCTCTTCACGCCATTTCTATTCTGACTAAACATTTGGCGATATTTCGATTCCCGTTGTTATCGAGTTATAGCACAAGTGCAATTTTAAGCGGAGTGTCTCTCTTCACTCTAACCTTCCTAAGCATCGATAGATTGCTAGCACTGTCGCTTGGAGTACGATACAGACAAACAGTGACCATTGGGCGAGTCCGCGCTTCTGGGATTTTTGGTTGGGTGCTCAATATCGCGAATGGGCTGCTAAGCTTTCTGCCGGAAAATAGATTTGTCTTCAACATTGTTTGTGTGGCGAGCATTGCTCCTTGCGTAGTAATATCGTCCATATGTTACATCAAAATCTACTATATTCTCCATCTAACCCAAAGTAAAGTTCACGCCAGTTCTTCTCATGTGCAACCAAATGAAAGCTCTCCGCTGCACTTCGAACGATACAAGAAAACGGTTTCAAGTGCGCTGTGGGTTTACTTCACATTGTTAGCGTGTTATCTGCCGTTTGGTGTAGTTTCAGGGCTAAAGGCCATAACTGGAGACACTCTCCCAGTCGCCGAGGGATTCACTGCGACTTTAATCTTCTTCAATTCATCGGTGAACCCTGTTCTTTATTGTTGGCGAATCAGGGAAGTGAGAAAAGCTGTGAAAGAAACCATCAGGCAATACTGTGGTTTTTCAAGTGGACCCCTGAGTGATAGAGTGGTAAAAGTTAAGAAACGCAAAGTTGATCTTGACAGCCTTGTAACTGATGTCGCAAGGCAATATGCTGGCGATCGAAACGTCGACACTCCAAGTTCATGGACGAAAGGAGACTAACGTCTTGGCGGAAAATCTTTTCTAAAATCTTTAATCATTCTTTAGACACGATAAAAATTCATAAGAGTCGCCGCTCAACGTGTGAGGGTGGCCTTAGGTGGTTTAATTTGCTTCGTGTAACGTTAAGTCAATAACCAACTAAGTGTTAACTGAGGCAGCGTCCACATTACGTTGGAGATATTTGAAAACGCAGCTTTATTTCTACGGTTAGGCCTACCGTCCAAACTGATCCGCCTCGAAAACGGAGTTTTCAAAAACATTCTTCAAACAGTACAGGATTTTCGGTTTAGTGTGGACGGAAAACAGTTTGAAAACAGAGCTTTTCGAGAACATAATCATATGATTTCCCCAACCGAGTTTTCTTCAAACACAAATCTAAAATGACTGGTGATTGTTACGTTTCTAAATTTCTCTGGCGTAGTGTGGACGGAAAACCTTTGATGCGTTATCTATATCAGTCTGGTTTGAGTTTGTTGTTAGTTCCCTCCCTTGCTCTAATGGTTTTCTTCATGTCGTTACTTCAATCCTAAGCTCGGTTTATTGTTTCTTTAAAAACTTGCTAGAGCGCTTTTTAACAGTTGGGTTCCCTACGGCCTCCCATATAAAGCCAAGCGGCCGAATTAGACGTCGAGGGAAACAATGGCCAGAACTGTACACGGATGTTTTTTTTGTTCTTGAGTGTGAAAGGCAATCCTGCCAAAATAATATAAGAATTTTCGAAGAGACACTTAGATTGAAGTTTCGCCGCCTTCAGTGCCAAGAGGTCTTTATTTTGTTTGTTGATTGTTGCACAGTGAATCACCAGTTTTTCCGGCAGTTCTTTGTAGATTTTGACTGTTGATAATAAATATGTTTGAGACCGAGAATTTGCGACTTTACTGCATATTGTTCCTCCCTTCCCAAATTAAAAATGTTGGATGAGGTTGAGGAAAATATCGTGATTTGTCAGTGGTAGGCAAAACATTAATTTGCCTAGCTGAGCCAAAGTCTGAGGCAAATAATTGATATTCGACATACTGACAAATCACAATATTTTGCGATAACCGAGTACAATAATTGCTTTATCATTCGACCACCATGACCAAGTTTGTTTTCATGTTTAAATCGCTCTCTGACAACTCAGGGAAGCGAACTGTCAATTTTTATGCAATTGCGCATGAGCAGAATATTACTTGCAGCAAAACACATTTAGACTGTATCACGCATGAGCAGACCATTATTTGTAGGTAGTTCTTTTGTTGGCTCTCGGCCAATAAAAAGGAAGGAAAAAATGCATTGCATGATATCAAACTTTTCTAAACCCCATTCGATGTGGTAACAGTGGACGAAAAGCCACTCTGTGAAGGTTTCACCGCTGAAATCAAATTTATTTATATTTTTGTATTTTTGTTACGCAGAGATAGAGAGAAATCTTTTTCCTTGATCGGAATCATGTTGCTATGCAATATGAAATGTCATTATGACGTCAGTACCCACTAGCAAGAAAGCAAGCGTACGACTGGGAAGGGTCAAAGCCCACTAATTTGAACCTCATGCCACGTTTTGACGTTAATAAATTGATTGATTGGTTGTTTGAACAGTTTCAAGAAGCGAATATGTTATTACTGTTAGGACTATGGGCCTCTGGAACAATTTATAACCATCTCTATTAAACGCAAGTTGTTCCGTCGAAGTTTTTAAACGTCGTTTGAAGAATAAGCTTTTGGACAATTGCTTAAGTTCTCGTTAAAGTTGTGTTTTTTTTCTTTTTTCTTAATTGCATTGTGATTACTACTGTTTCTTTTTGTTCCTGAAAAGCCCCGTTGGAGAGGTTACAGTAAAGTACGTATGTAGGTCAGCTTGCAAGCGCTCCTGTAATTGACAATCAGTTTGTTTATCAGTCGGCTGATTTTACAACGGCTTCCGAGAATGTGGTTTCTTGGATATGATTAAAAGCATAAGGACTTACAAACTATCTTTTTTAGTATATATTACTTAAATCTACATTCTAGTTACAATATATTAAAAAATGGTAGTTACAATAATAATCCGTCCAAGGAGACATTTGGCATAGGAGAAAAAGCCTTTATGTTGGAACTAGATTGCTTTGTATGAAACCTCAACATTTTTTGCTAGAGATTAAGTACTTCTTGTGTAAAACGTTTCAAAGGTCTCGATGAATTTATAGCGTTTTTGCTCTCCAAGAAGAAAAGTCGAAAAAGAAGCAGATAGTTGTAGGGTAGAGTATAGATAACATGGCAGAAGGCTCCTATTGTTCCATAATGTTATCAAACGCCAAATTAAGGAAAAATCACAAAATCGCAAAATCACACGCCACGTCATGCATCGATGCACGCGCTAAGTAATAAAATGAACAATGATAGGGCAGATGGCCATTGCTATAGCTTTGCCTGGATTTAACAGTCTTGGACGTTCGGCGACCCTATTTTTCTTTTGATGGATCATTTTCTGTACCGAGTTTCTACGTTTAGCGAAAAAATGAAGAAATCCAGAAGTTTGAATCTTTTGCAAAATGCACCATCGAATTCCGTTCTTTTTAGCTCTTCGTTTATCTGTGCGGCGGTTTCAAACGTCTCTCGAAGGGTTAAGTTTTGTGAAAACGTTGGCGACATTTGCGATTATTAATGCAAGGGATTCACTTATACAAAATATTACTAGGATAGTTTGTCTCCGTTAATTCAACTTTGATATTTTAAGCTAAAAACCCTGGAGACCATGCCGATTTACGCGCACCAATTTTTCTAAAGCAGACTAGTTTTCCACACGCTTTATCTCAGAAACGAAGTCCGTGACCCCCAATTTTTTTTCATTTCTGAAACAAGTAATTTATTATCTGACCGCAGTAGAAGTTTGAAGAAAATCTATCGAGTAGAACATTTTCGAGCGAACGTCCTTAAAGGGGGGAAAATTGTACAGATTATATAAAGCTTGCGTGTTCTCACCCCACGATCATCTTGTGTGAGAACAATAGCACTTAATTCAGTCTTGATTCTTGTTGTGTATTCGTATAGTCTTAATAAAACTCTAAATAAAGAATCATTCCACAAGAACAATAAAATTTTCCATATATTATACCACACATAAACTGTAAACTAGCATTTTGGCAGGTTAATGGTTTTGACCAAGAGATTATCAATTGACCCAAAGGGGTAATCTTGAGTTCATTTTTGCGATGGTAGTTTTTCAGTATGTGGGTGGCAAGGCTAATGGGTGACCATATGGTGTAAGTTGTTTTTCTTGGGTTGTACAAGGTAGTTTTGCGTTAGAGTCTCCCGATAAAATGATAGGTTTAAAGGAAAGAATATAGGGAAGTTCTTGATGTGTCACCGTTCAATTTTCTACATTTTGCCAAAACATTCTGTTGAGTTTCAAAAATTAACGCAGTGGCGCTCGATAAAGCAATTTTATTCAGGCACGCTGACAAACAGAATTACTGCATGTTTTTTTTTGAAATTCTTTTATAATTCTTTATTAGAATCAAAAAAGTGATTTTTAAATGGAAATATTTCATATAGACTTTTTCTATCCAGCCTTCTTCGTTTGGCTGCCAGGTTAGTTAAGGTTACTCTGCATACAGACATTCCTTCATTAATATCACTCACTTAAACAGTTACAGTATTGCCCGATCGCATCTTTCACAGCTTTCCTCACTTCCCTGATTCGCCAGCAATACAGAACAGGGTTTACCGATGAATTGAAGAAGATTAAAGTCGCAGAGAAGCCCTCGGCGACTAGAAAGGATTCGCCAGTAATTGCTCTTAGTCCTGAAACTATGCTGTACGGGAGATAACACGCTAACAATGTGAAGTGAACCCACAGCGCGTTTGAAACTGTTTTTTTGTATTGTTCGATAGTGCGAGAAGACCTTCCATTGGGCTTTCGTTGAGAGCCGATAGCTCGAACTTTTATTTGTTGCAGACGAAGGATATGGTAAATTTTGGCGTAGCAAAAGGTGGACGTTAACACGCAAAGAAAGATTGTTGTGATACACACTATATAGAAAACAAATTTGTTCCGCGAAAGAAGCGCAACTCCATTGACAACATTTAACACCCAGCTGACAAGCACAAAAGCACGAACTCGGCCAGTAGTTACAGTTTGTCTGTATCGTACTCCAAGCGACAGAGCTAGCAATCTATCGATGCTGATAAAGGTTAGAACAAAGAGCGACACCCCGCTTAAAACTGCACTGGTTACATAGCTTGATACAGAGGTGAACAGATAGATGCCCAATTGTCCTGTCAGAATAGCAATGGCGTGAAGAGCAGCTAACGGCTGCGAAATGAGGCCAACACAGAGATCGGTGATCGCCAGAGAACGAAGTAAGAATCTTGATGGCGGATAAATAGAAGACTTCTTTCGAAGAGCGAAAACTATCAAAATATTCCCCAGGGTTGTGGTAATGACAAATAAAGTATTCAAGAACGACAGAGCAATGAACGAGATTGAAACGTAATCCAAGCTTTTCCTTTCAAAAAAACTCGGTGTAGTTGCTTCATCTTCATCATTTACCATTTCCAAAACTGCCGTTAGCCTGTGTAAGGTTTCAAATTTGAAAGCCTTAACGGTTGTCTGGGTTCTTAAAATAACTTTGAACACTTTGTCGTGATAGTCGCATTGGTTTTACACTTGCTCCTTCAAACAGGTTCTTGATAACCAAATTTCAAGCCTGCTCTGAAATTTTAAATGACAGATTTTTGTTAGAGTTGGCACTTGTCAGTTTGGACGGAACGTTAGATTAGCATTTGGCATTCTCTCGGTTATGAGTTCCTTCTGCGTGGCAAAGAAACAAAACTCTCATTAAACATTTGGGTCGTATGTCAGCCCGTACAAGCTTATTACAGGAACTATTCGCGACATCAAAGTTCTGCGAAAAACACTAAGATTTGAAAACGTAAAATGAAGAAACTCGGAAAATTAAATTAGATTTTAAAATTATAGTTGCTTAATAAACTTTATTGGGCAATTAAGAGGCCCTGCGCCTAAGAAACGACCGATGATTTCCGGCTAAAAAATAAAATCGGCCGATTTTTATCTCCCAAGTAGAGGTTACCGAATACTATGTAAAAATGAATTTCTTTTGTTTCAGTTTCGCTTTAAACCAAAAATATCGAGCCGCAAACTTTTTCCGTCTGATAGCAGCAAAATCAGGCCGAAAATAAGGCCCCGCTAAAAACTGTTCGGAAATTACTATCGCAACGCAAAATAATGAGAAAACTACACAGTGTTGAAGAAAAAGGCCTTTTAATGCAATATCATTCGATAAACATCAAAAAACTGCCGAAGCGATTAAAAAATAAAGTTTCAAATATTGCATACTAAATTAGATGGAACGTTGGAGCTGATTTTAAAATAATTATTTCTCAAAAGTTCAACGCTTTTGAAAGCAGTCACAGTGATGAAACAGACATTGGAGGGATACACATCACGTTTCTGAAAAAACATTTTTCGGCCAAAGTATATTGACCTTATACAAAGCGTTCAAAGTTACCGTGTTTACCGTTATCCTGCTACTTGGGCGAAACACTTCTCTTTTGCCAATACGGCCGTGCATAGCGTGGTAAACGCCACTTTAAACCTTGCTAGGCATTCCAAGACCATCCTAAGTAGAAGGACGTAGAATTAAAAGAGAAAGGAAGATGAAAAATACGTAGAAAAAGAAAATAACTCGAAATTACCATCTGCTAACGAAAGCTGAATCTGGAAAATGTCGTCGCGTGACAGCGGCCATTGACGTCTTTGTCTACACAGCGGCGGAATCCAAACAAATACACAAATAGGAAAACAATTTTTCCCGGCCAGAAGACGTTTAGTGGAGCAATGTTATGTTATTTTTCACAAATGATGGTCACTCAAAAAGAAAAACTTCCCCAACCGCCACACCGTTTTGGCCGCAGCGTGATCTGAGTTATGGGGTCACGACTGCATCCCTAGCCGCTGACCGCACGAAGGACATTGCAGACTCGTTTTCCCACGCTCTTGCGACTTGACGTGACAAATGACGTCAATGGCCGCTGTCACGCGACGACATTTCCCAGATTCAGCTTTCGTTAGCAGATGGTAATTTCGAGTTATTTTCTTTTTCTACGTATTTTTCATCTTCCTTTCTCTTTTAATTCTACGTCCTTCTACTCAGGATGGTCTTCGAATGCCTAGCAAGGTTTAAAGTGGCGTTTACCACGCTATCCAGGGCCGTATTGGCAAAAGAGGAGTGTTTCGCCCAAGTAGCAGGATAACGGTAAACACGGTAACTTTGAACGCTTTGTACAAGGTCAATATACTTTGGCCGAAAAATGTTTTTTCAGAAACGTGATGTATATCCCTGCAATGTCTGATTCATCACTGTGACTGCTTTCAAAAGCGTTGAACTTTTGAGAAATAATTATTTTAAAATCAGCTCCAACGTTCCATCTAATTTAGTATGCAATATTTGAAACTTTATTTTTTAATCGCTTCGGCAGTTTTTTGATGTTTATCGAATGATATTGCATTAAAAGGCCTTTTTCTTCAACACTGTGTAGTTTTCTCATTATTTTGCGTTGCGATAGTAATTTCCGAACAGTTTTCAGCGGGGCCTTATTTTCGGCCTGATTTTGCTGCTATCAGACGGAAAAAGTTTGCGGCTCGATATTTTTGGTTTAAAGCGAAACTGAAACAAAAGAAATTCATTTTAAAATAGTATTCGGTAACCTATACTTGGGAGATAAAAATCGGCCGATTTTATTTTTTAGCCGGAAATCATCGGTCGTTTCTTAGGCGCAGGGCCTCTTAAGTCGGTTTAATCCCAAACGATAAGTTTATTATTCTCAGATGATCATTAAGCTCTTTCTCCTCGATGGCAATATAGCCATGTCAGCCATTGCCGGCGAGTTGCTGGGATTCATCAATATTTTCAACTTGCGTGCTATCCAGGCAGTCAAAAGGAAAACTTGATCTTTTTTATCTCGCCAGGAAACTTCAATCTGTGAGATACCTGAATCGCAATAAATACTGAAATAAATAATATAAATAAATACCGTCAAGTATAACCGCTTCGAAAAAATAGACTTAAAACTCAATGAAAAGCAGCAGTTTTGTATCGCCATATCGACCCTAAATTTCCTGCAGTTACCGTCATTTTGCATTTTGGTATAAAGCAATTTCTTAGTTAAAGCTTGGCAGTTCCATTTACTATTTGTCAGTTAATTTAATTTTCAATAAAATCTGGGGAGTTTTATATCAGCTGTCAGTTAGTATAAGCGTTGTTTGGGTGAGGAACTCATTTTTCAGTCTAATATTTTGATGTCAAAATGCATTGTGAGGCTGAAGTAATTCGTCACGGTTTAATCTTGTGTATCGCGGGATTTTCAGAAAGTTGCAATAGATTCGCTGGTGCGGTAACTTTGAATTTTGACAATACCAACAATTGCAAATCCATAGAATTTATTTTGATTCGGTTGTCCATTTTAAGGGTTGTGACAGCGTACTATTGTATATAAGAATATTTCCAGTATTATTTAATAACTGCACGAGAACGGAATAATATCTCAACATGTGAATTTTATAATATTTATAAAACTAAGAGATAATCTCTTGATAAAGCTGTCAGACTTGTTCTGAGGACTCAGGCAAAATGAAATTCATGGCAGAATTGAATTCTATCACGATGTTTACGCTAAAATATTCAATTAAAACTGGGCAATAAATGTTATGAGAAGGAACTGTTCAGTTATAAAATCTAGTAAAGTGTGCTCTTGTTTGACGGTTGAACGCAAAATTTAAACCAAATTTATGGCCTCTTCTAGTCTAGATACACGGCAGATAAGAATGTTTTTCACTCGTTTGGTTTTTCAGAAACGCACTCTTGACAGACGTCAAGTTGTGACGTCACGAGGTTGGGGCACGGTAACGACAACACATGCACGTTTTGCTACATACATAATCAACGCTTGCGCAAGTCGAGAGGCGCAATCCGAGCTCGGCACGAGAAAAGTCATTTTCACGCCCCTCAAAACCCGAGCGTGGATCGAGGGCGCGAGTAGGGGAAGACCTAAGGACTATCCGCCACGGGAAAGGCCAGGGAAGCTGAATGGAAAATCTGTTGCTAGGTAACATGACGTCGTTATGACGTTAAGGTGTCACGGAGAAACATGAGTTTTGTTATGCTATCACTTGTTTGTAATAAAGAATGAACAAAGAGAAATCTGCGGAGGAGTTTTAAATTACTATTTACCTTGTATGTAGTTTACACGACAGGTGTATTTAACCAGAAAAAATCTCACGAACTATATGCAGAAAGTCACGTATTCTTTTGAATTTCTCTTTTATCTGAGCGGACCCGCGCATTTCTCGTTTACAGTTAAACTAGTAGAGTGCCCCATCAGGCACAGTTTGGCAGATAGCCAGCTTTCCCAAACGTGGGAGATAATTTTTTTCCCCTACATGTTGCGTTAGGCAAGCACTATTATCCAATAAAGCAAATGGTTCGTTCACATTAACGTACAGTTTAGTGTAATATTAAACAAACAAATGCTCTCGCTAAAGTAAATTTTATGTCATTTTTGCAACGAATGTTTGTCAGAGTAGACTTGAAACAAAGAAACCTACCTCCTTTAAAGGAAACATTTATTTTATTTTTTTTAATTTACATTCAAGAAAACAGCTTGATCACGCTTAACGGACTCCGGAGTATTCCCCTTAAAGAAAATGAACGCTGACGACTTAAAAACTCTGCCAACATCGTTTGAAAACATCAATTCAAGCCTAGAGTATATTTAGAACTCCTTTATCACTCTATCGAGTTTAAATGTTTTCTTAGCCATCACTGCGACTCTTGGAAATACTTTGATTTTCCTCGCTCTTGGAAAGAACTGTGGTCTTCATGCACCGTCGAGGCTATTAATCCGCTCTCTGGCGTTTACAGACCTCTTTGTTGGTCTCATTTCTCAGCCATTAGCTGCTCTTCACGCCATTTCTATTCTGAACATTTGGCGATATTTCGATTCACGTTGTTATCGAGTTATAGCACAAGTGCAATTTTAAGCGGAGTGTCTCTCTTCACTCTAACCTTCCTAAGCATCGATAGATTGCTAGCTCTGTCGCTTGGAGTACGATACAGACAAACAGTGACCATTGGGCGAGTCCGCGCTTCTGGGATTTTTGGTTGGGTGCTCAATATCGCGAATGGGCTGCTAAGCTTTCTGCCGGAAAATAGATTTGTCTTCAACATTGTTTGTGTGGCGAGCATTGCTCCTTGCGTAGTAATATCGTCCATATGTTACATCAAAATCTACTATATTCTCCATCTAACCCAAAGTAAAGTTCACGCCAGTTCTTCTCATGTGCAACCAAATGAAAGCTCTCCGCTGCACTTCGAACGATACAAGAAAACGGTTTCAAGTGCGCTGTGGGTTTACTTCACATTGTTAGCGTGTTATCTGCCGTTTGGTGTAGTTTCAGGGCTAAAGGCCATAACTGGAGACACTCTCCCAGTCGCCGAGGGATTCACTGCGACTTTAATCTTCTTCAATTCATCGGTGAACCCTGTTCTTTATTGTTGGCGAATCAGGGAAGTGAGAAAAGCTGTGAAAGAAACCATCAGGCAATACTGTGGTTTTTCAAGTGGAGCCCGGAGTGATAGAGTGGTAAAAGTTAAGAAACGCAAAGTTAATCTTGACAGCCTTGTAACTGATGTCGCAAGGCAATATGCTGGCGATCGAAACGTCGACACTCCAAGTTCATGGACGAAAGGGGACTAACGTCTTGACGGAAAATCTTTTCTAAAATCTTTAATCATTCTTTAGACACGATAAAAATTCATAAGAGCCGCCGCTCAACGTGTGAGGGTGGCCTTAGGTGGTTTAATTTGCTTCGTTTAACGTTAAGTCAATAACCAACTAAGTGTTAACTGAGGCGGCGTCCACATTACGTTGGAGATATTTGAAAACGCAGCTTTATTTCTACGGTTAGGCCTACCGTCCACACTGATCCGTCTCGAAAACGGAGCTTTTCAAAAACATTCTTCAAACAGTACAGGAAGAACTTGAAAACGCCGGATTTCCGGTTTAGTGTGGATGGAAAACAGTTTGAAAACAGAGCTTTTCGAGAACATAATCATGTAATTTCCCCGACCGAGGTTTCTTCAAACAGAACTGGCTAAAATGACTGGTGATTGCTGCGTTTCTAAATTTCTCTGGCGTAGTGTGGACGGAAAACCTTTGATGCGTTATATATATCAGTCTGGTTTGAGTTTGTTGTTAGTTCCCTCCCTTGCTCTAATGGTTTTCTTCATGTCGTTACTTCAATCCTAAGCTCGGTTTATTGTTTCTTTAAAAACTTGCTAGAGCGCTTTTTAACAGTTGGGCTCCCTACGGCCTCCCATATAAAGCCAAGCGGCCGAATTAGACGTCGAGGGAAACAATGGCCAGAACTGCTCACGGATGTTTTTTTTGTTCTTGAGTGTGAACGGCAATCCTGCCAAAATAATATAAGAATTTTCGAAGAGACAGACACTTAGATTGAAATTTCGCCGCCTTCAGTGCCAAGAGGTCTTTATTTTGTTTGTTGATTGTTGCACAGTGAATCACCAGTTTTTCCGGCAGTTCTTTGTAGATTTTGACTGTTGATAATAAATATGTTTGAGACCGAGAATTTGCGACTTTACTGCATATTGTTCCTCCCTTCCCAAATTAAAAATGTTGGATGAGGTTGAGGAAAATATCGTAATTTGTCAGTGGCATGCAAAACATTAATTTGCCTAGCTGAGCCAAAGTCTGAGGCAAATAATTGATATTCGACATACTGACAAATCACAATATTTTGCGATAACCGAGTACAATAATTGCTTTATCATTCGACCACCATGACCAAGTTTGTTTTCATGTTTAAATCGCTCTCTGACAACTCAGGGAAGCGAACTGTCAATTTTTATGCAATTGCGCATGAGCAGAATATTACTTGCAGCAAAACACATTTAGACTGTATCACGCATGAGCAGACCATTATTTGTAGGTAGTTCTTTTGTTGGCTCTCGGCCAATAAAAAGGAAGGAAAAAATGCATTGCATGATATCAAACTTTTCTAAACCCCATTCGATGTGGTAACAGTGGACGAAAAGCCACTCTGTGAAGGTTTCACCGCTGAAATCAAATTTATTTATATTTTTGTATTTTTGTTACGCAGAGATAGAGAGAAATCTTTTTCCTTGATCGGAATCATGTTGCTATGCAATATGAAATGTCATTATGACGTCAGTACCCACTAGCAAGAAAGCAAGCGTACGACTGGGAAGGGTCAAAGCCCACTAATTTGAACCTCATGCCACGTTTTGACGTTAATAAATTGATTGATTGGTTGTTTGAACAGTTTCAAGAAGCGAATATGTTATTACTGTTAGGACTATGGCCTCTGGAACAATTTATAACCATCTCTATTAAACGCAAGTTGTTCGGTCGAAGTTTTTAAACGTCGTTTGAAGAATAAGCTTTTGGACAATTGCTTAAACTCTTGTTAAAGTTGTGTTTTTTTTTTACTTAATTGCACTGTGATTACTACTGTTTCTTTTTGTTCCTGAAAAGCCCCGTTGGAGAGGTTACAATAAAGTACGTATGTAGGTCAGCTTGCTAGCGCTTGTAAGCGCTTGCAAGCGCTTGACAATCAGTTTGGGTATCTGTCGGCTGTTTTTACGACGGCTTTCGAGAACGTGGTTTCTTGAACATGATTAAAAGCAAAAGGACTTACGAACTATTTTTTTTAGTATATATTACTTAAATCTACATTCTAGTTTCAATATATTAAAAAATGGTAGTTACAATAATAATAACAATAGAAAACAAATTCCTGCTTTCCATGAATGTTGTGTGTTTATTCACAAATGTTAAAGAAGTCGCCGCGCAGCCGAAGTTAAACTAGCGAGAGTTTGTTCTTGCTGGAGTTTGACAGGTCAGCTACTCCACACCAGTTCCGCACCACACCAGTACAACTAAAACAGTTTTTAAAAATTTTTACAAAGTTGGTGCGGGGCAGTGGAACAGCAAGTTTGCTCTCACAATCTCTTAGTGAATAAGAAGACATTTCTCCGAGCTTTGATTTTGATCACAGATATTCACGGGCAAGACCATTTAGTGATGTTTACAATTTCCGTTGAACATCTAGTTTTTCAGCCAAATCTTATAAAGGGATGATCTCCACATTTGGCATCAGAAAAAGCAGAAGTTAAGATCTGCGGGGCGCGATTTTGTTGTTTATGTCGATTGGCAGACACCACCACAACAATCGAAATGGGGCTGGAAAGCGTTATAAATATAATACATTTTGAACGGAACAAATGAACTGCTTCGCTTCAAGATGCCTGTGCCGGAGGCAATCGTTTTGGAAATGGCATCGATATCTGCGTCATAAATTAAATTTTCATGTACATGTACACCAAAAGATTGCGTAAATTCACTGACTTGGATCAACTTGCGTAATGGAGTGTCAATCTGAGGAAATTATTACTCTCTGAATTTCAAATACAAAACACCCTCGTAAACACTACAATAGAACAATGTAGTGTCAGATTGGACGAATGTCTGTCACCTTAATGTCATAGAAGTACATTGTGTTCAGCAGCTGAATCAAAGTAAGAAAAAATTCTTGTTTTTTAATTACGTGTATAGTACAACAAAGTTTTCCTGCGCCACCTCCTGACGTCACAACATGAGATTCATTCAAAGCAACTCCTCGGACAAAATAAATGAAAAAATTATAAAAAAAACCCCTCTAACTGGCTGTAAGTTAATGGTCTTTATACTAAGTTGAATCACCCTGTGTTGGATTTGGACAACTGACGTGTGAGTTCAACGAGTGTTGAACTTATGGTTGTCCGTCCTAAGGCTTGAATCAGGCTATCAGGATTAACACGCCGTTTCTTCGGTTATCTCACTTTGGGCTCCAATTGAAAAACCGCAGTATTGCCTGATGGTTTCTTTCACAGCTTGTCTCACTTCCCTGATTCGCCAACAATACAGAACAGGGTTCACCGATGAATTGAAGAAGACTAAGGTTGCCGTGAACCCCTCGGCGACTGCAAAAGTGTCTCCAGTCATGGCCTTCAGTCCCGAAACTATGCTGTACGGTAGATAACACACCAACAATGTGAAATGAACCCACAGCGCACTTGAAACTGTTTTCTTGTACCTTTCGACATGCAGCGGAGACCTTTCATTCGGTTGTCCTTCAGAGACAGTGGCCCGGACTTTCATGCTTTGCAAACGGAGAGTGCGGCAAATCATTCCGTAACAAAATGTCGAAACTACTACGCAAAGCAAAATGCCTGAGAGGCAAACAATATGAAAGAGAAATCTGTTTCCCAAGAAGCGAATGGTCGCGTTGGCGATATTTACTGCCCAGATGAAGATCACAAAAATACGGACTCGCCTAGCGGTCACAGTTTGTCTATATCGTACTCCAAGCGACAGAGCTAGCAATCTATCGATGCTGATAAAGGTTAGAACGAAGAGAGACACTCCGCTTAAAACTGCACTGGTTACATAGCTTGATACAACGGTGAATTGAAAGATCTCCAAATGTTTAGTCAGAATAGAAACGGCGTGAAGAGCAGCTAATGGCTGAGAAATGAGACCAACACAGAGATCTGTAAACGCCAGGGAGCGGATTAATAGCTTTGATGGTGCATGAAGACAAGAACGCCTTCCAAGAGCGAGGAAAATCAAAGTATTTCCCAGGGTCGCCGTGATGGCGAGGAAAATGTTGAAGACAGACAGAACAATAAACGCATTATAGAAGCCCGAACTTTTCCTTTGCAACAAGTTTGGCTGAGATTCTCTGTTGTCGCCGTTCATTTTCTTCAACTGAGAGAAATTTTCGCTAGCTTACATTGAGGAACTTATGTTTGTTCATTTAAAATTACTAACTTGAACGGAGGCGGAATAAGGAGGGTCTGTTTATTTTAAAATCTCATCGGACAATACAAGATAAACGTTTGTTACAAAAATAACATTAATTTTATTATGATGTAGACATGTGCTTTATCAAAATTGCGCTAAATTTTGCCTTCAGTTGCGTAAGATTTACTTCATTGGATAAAAGGCACTTACCTACTACGTGATTTAAGAAATTGATGTCAGATACATTTCCACCTGCTAAATTTGGAAAAGAAGTTTGCGTCAAAGCCTGAGAGCAAACGTCTATATTTTCTTTGAACCAAAAATAACTAGTTTAGGTCTGCACGCAATCTATCTAAGTTACATTATTTGACCATGCAAGTGTACCCAACGGGTCGTGTTGGTAAATTTTCGATCCCCTCCGATTTTCTTAAGTAAAGAATGACACTGCAGATGAACACGAAAACGAGGCCCAAGTTCCTGAAAAGCTAAGGGAGGTTGCAGTTGTTACCGAAAGAATCAGGAAATTTTCGGTTAGAATGTAAATGGTAAGACAATTTTGGCTCGACCAACCGGTAACCTTTCGAATAAACGGAAGGTCTTGAAAGGTAATCCAAAATTTCCAAGCGAAATATCCAAATGGAAAAAGTGCTCACCATTTTAATTCTTCACCAATTTCATCCGCCATCTTGAAATTATGATTAGGTCGAACTCAATCTAGGCTCTCTTGATAAATTGAGGGTTGTTAAGTAACTGGTAAATGGTCAATCCGAACGGAACTTATCGTCAGGGATTTTCGCTTACGCACAAGTGATACAGTGGCTTATAAGTTCTTGCATGACCAATCTACTAATTACCTGAAACCTCTCATTAATGAATACCGTCCATCGCGTAATTACGTTCGCCACTTAGTTATCAAATGGTTTAAACTCAGGACAGTTATAGTGCAAGAGCGTTTTCTTTTGCTGCACCAAAATTATGGATTTCGTTACAGAAGACATTAGGAAAGCGAATTTTTACAACAACTGCCGAAATTCCCGCGCGCTCATTGGCTAATTTTCATTTTCAATAAGCGGACAGACAAATGAATTTATAATTCATGCGATGCGTCCGCGAGCGAGAACCGACAATTTGAGAATTTGTTATTGTAAAAAGCAAATTGACGTCAGTTTTTTATGCGTCTGTCCTGTTATTGACAATGAATTTCGTCAAAACATTGTCCAAGTAGTCTGCGGATCCACAGCTACTTTGACGGTGTTATGACGAAATTCATGGTCAATAATAGGACAAACGCATGGAAAACTGCCGTCAATTTGTTAAACTGTGGAAAGTTTAAAACTAAACTGAAGACCTATTTTTCAAGAAAGGTTTTACTTGCCTAATTGGTTTGCTGTTTTTATTAAGCAATTGCTTAGTTATTTAAGTTAGTTTTTTTGTGCTATTTATTTACTTAGTTATTTACTGTTAGGCGCATTGAGTTCCGAAATGCGCTCTACAAAAATGTAATTATTGTTATTATAATATACAGAGTTCAGCTCTTCTCAGAACTAAACTTTCCTTTCTTCCAGAAGCTAAGTCAGCTCAAACCAATCATGATCAAATTTTAAATCAAGGAAGAATGCTTTCCGAGCAGTATAACGAACTCTTCTATGCAAATGAACAAAAACTTAAAAAATGGCGGGCCGATGTTTCTCAAGTCTATCCTTGTTCAATCCACGGTAATCTACACTAATTTTGCACATCCATGCCCCTTTATTGCTTTCTCTCGGTGTTTCTCTCGAGTTCTTCTGAAACTTTAATTTAAGCCGTTATTTTGATATATTCCAGTTAATTCTATGTCCAGTTCAGTGGTAATGACTGAAATTGCCTAACGCTGGGTGACACAGCACCTTTAAGGTCATCAGCTTTCAGTCATGGAGCAGTTATCGTAGCTGAGTTGCCGAATTGTGAAACGTCTGAGCACATCCGCAAGGTATAATTACTCAAGAGAAAATGTGGTTCTACGCATTGTCCTAGACTACGAGTAGTCCCTCTTTCGCTTAGTCCGTCGAGCAAAACCTTAAATAAATCGGTTTATTTACGGTCTAGCTCGATGGACTAAGCAAAAGAGGGACTACTCGTAGTCTAGCATTGTCCGTGATCTGAAATCCTTTGCACGCCATACCCATCAGGCATGCAAGCCACAAAACACTATCAATATTAATTGAAAAACTCTTCCACGGATTTCTACTTCTTCGTCCATGTTCACAGGGAAGTAATCTCTTCCAGGCGGTCAGTTAGTTAGGGCGTAGTGCAAAAACTTGGGCACGAAAAAGTAGGGGAGAAGAGCGGAGCGGGAGGCAAGAACACGCCTGTAAGCATTGTAACTTGGCGTTAATGGCAAACTTGGAAAGTTGACGTTTTATTGCGACATCAGTTATAAGGCTGTTAAGATTAACTAAGCTATTCTATACTTGTGTCACTCTGCGCTCCACTTGAAAACCATAGTATTCCCTTATGGTTTCTTTCACAGCTTGTCTCACTTCCCTGATTCGCCAAAAATACAGAACAGGGTTCACCGATGAATTGAAGAAGATTAAAGTCGCTGCGAAACCATCGGCGACTGGAAGAGTGTCTCCAGTTATGGCCTTCACTCCTGAAACTATACCAAACGGTAGATAACACGCTAACATTGTGAAGTAAACCCACAGCGCGCTTGAAACTGTTTTCTTGTATCGTTCGAAGTGCAGCGGAGAGCTTTCATTTGGTTGTGCTTGAGAGAAAATGGCTTGAACTCTCATTTGTTGTAAACGAAGAATATGGTAGATTTTGATGTAACATATTGTCGATATTACCACGCAAAGAGAAATGCTCGCCACACAAGCGATCTTGAAGACAAGTCTGTTCGCCAGCAAAAAGCTCAGCATCCCATTTGCTATATTGAACACCCAACTGAAAATCACAAAAGCGCGGACTCGCCCAATGGTCACTGTTTGTCTGTATCGTACTCCAAGCGACAGAGCTAGCAATCTATCGATGCTTATAAAAGTTAGAGTGAAAAGAGACACTCCGCTTAAAATTGCGCTTGTGCCATAACTCAATACCACAGTGAATCGAAATATCGCCAAATGCTCGGTCACAATAGCAATGGCGTGAAGAACTGCTAATGGCTGAGAAATGAGACCAACACAGAGATCGGTAGACGACAAACAGCGGATTAATAGCCTCGATGGTGCACGAAGACCAGAGTTCTTTCCAAGAGCGAGGAAAATCAAAGTATTTCCAAGAGTCGCAGTGATAGCGAGGAAAATATTTAAGAACGATACAACAATGAAGGAGTTATGAACGTACTCCAGTTCTAAACCTTTGTTTTCGAACGAGGTTGGCAGAGTTTTTAAGCTCATTTTCTTCAGTGGAAATATACTGTCCCTCGTTTAGTTCGATGAAGCTGTTTTCTTGAATTTGATTTGTTAGAAAATAAATGTTCTCTGGAAAGGAGACAGGTTTCTTTGTTTAAACGTCTACTCTGACAGAGATAAGGCAAACATTTGTTTCAACAATGACATAAAATTTACTTTAGTGTGAACATTTGTTTGCTTAAAAATGTACTAAACTGCAGGTTGATTAACAAATCATTTGCTTTATTTGATGAACGCGCTTGCCTAACGCGAGATGTAGACAAAATTTCACCGCTCAACTTGGGAAAGCGTGTTATGTGCTTTATTACCCTGCACAAGTAATACAAGAGTCCGCTCGGCTCAAAAGGAAAATTCACGAGAGTGCGTGATTTTCTGCATGGCTAATGGCATTCTTTGTGTTCAACTGATACACCTGCTGTTCAACTTACCTAACAGAGTAAATTCTAATTTAAAACTCCGCCTCAGATTTCTGTTTTTTCATTCATGTTTACAGACAGGTGATGTAATAAGATCGATGCCATGACGTCATTATGACAACATGTTACCTAGCAACAGAATTTCGATCGATACAATTTGTTACTGTTGTCTGGTTTTGAATCAGACTTTCTCAAAGTCCTTCTCGGTTGCAGGTTCTCCGGCTCACTACTCTTTCTCGCGCGCTTCGAACACGGGTTTTAAGCGTTCCTGAAATTTCTCTCGTTCCGAGCTCTGCTTTTGCCGCTCAACTTACAGGCGAATCTTTGTTTACAATATTTGCCTCATTAGCATAAACGATACAGTTTATGATGGAGCTACAAAAACATTAGTTCTGTTTATTGAAATTTGAGTACAGCACGATTAACTGTCCCAATGAATTTGAGCCCAATGTAATGAATACTTTTTTGTGCGACGCGGGTTTAAAAACTCAAAATTTTTCAAAGAATGTATGAGCTTATTAGCGCTTTTGCCACCCGGAAATTTTGCAGTTTCTGAAAGCGAATTTGTCCACGAATATTCACCCAAAAATTTCACCAATTGTTAAGTTTCACAAGCTCTTTAAATGTTTGTAGTCAATTCGTGTCTAGCGTGATGCCTTTTCAGTGCAAAGTCGTATGCTAAACAATGACGACAGCAAAGATTCTCCTCTAGACAAGCCTAGGTTTTGTATGTACCAAAATGAACATAATTGTCACCATTTTCCCATTTCCACCACCTAGTGACGTCATCGATCGCATGGCCTCATCGAGGTATCCTGGGGGTTTAAACTAGGAAAGAACTGCACAGGCCCGCAAATGATTCCGAAACTGGACCGATCATAAACGCGGGACAGGAAATGAATCCTGCAAATGATAACGTAAAAAATTAGCAATGGCATGGACTCCCTGAAAAGTGTATGGTTGTATATATTTTTTCAATTATCCCCCAAGTGAAGAACGTCGAGTACGTCAGGCATAAAAGCAACTTTATCGGAGATGCCTCTGCTGTCTAATTGACCAGTTGTAGTTTCCCCCCTGTACACTACTTGCGTCGTCAGTTGACACTGGCTTCCATGGAAGTACTCAAGATTTCTACGTCCGATTTCGGAGATTATGAAGCATATAGCATACGTAATTTCTCTATAATTCGCTCCTACAAATATTAGATGAAATGCGGTTAGCGCGCTAAATTATAAATCCACTGTCCAAATTTCCGAATCCACACATTTCTATCCTTTACGGCGAAACGCCCATTTCAGGTCCAGGAGGCGTCCGGTGATCATTTGCGTTATAATCTGGAGATCATTTCCGGTGCTGGGATTATTTGCGCCTCCGAGATCATTTACTGCCCCGTAAAGTTAATACCTGTCAGCTTCAAGTTAGTCCACCACCTGAGGCATATATTTCCCCGGGGAGGACTTCCCTAAGAGGTACCAACTCTAAAATAACACATTTAATATCTCCTGCTATATTTTTTTCGGTTCTAAATGTATAAAAGACACTGCAAAAGCTCCCGCTGCTGATCTTTAGAGGCTGAACCCCTAAGAAGGACTAATACCTCATTTTTGAACCCTAAAAGGTACGACCAGTGCCCCCGTCCAATTTATATGGGTGTTCCCCCGGGATATACCGCTTAGGGAGCTTCTCGCACAGCAAAGAGTTAGGTTAAGATTTAGATTCAAATTTAGTGGAACCATTACCCGTAACTTGGCATTTGAACATGACTAAATGAATCAATATCAGCTATAGACAGAACTACTAAAGGATTTCACGGAAATATGTGAAATGTCACATACTCTCGTGATTTTACGTTACAAGATAACTCAGTAATTTAAGTCGCAATTGTGTAATTTAACGTATGCCCCACAACTTCACTAAGTTCATTGATTCTCATTCTGGTTGGCTTGAGCCTGGATCTGAAAGAGACGAAAGTTCAGTTTCTGTTCTGAGTTTAGCTGAAATTTGCATCACTTGTCCACAAACACGGCTTAGCTGAATCCCCAGTTCCCCTCATACTGAGAAAAAAGTTAGAATAAATTAAACACAAATTAAATAAGAAGACATGGACATATTCCCATGAAAGGAAATAGCCTGATATAACTCAATGTCGGACGCAGCCGTAAATTGCTTAAAAACAACACGCAACGATTCATATCAATCTTTTTATTTTATGTTTCCGACATCAATTTCTTAACTTACGACTCAGACAAGTACCTTTCGTCCAATGACACAAATTTTCCGCTGCTCAGCGCATAATTTGGTACAATCTTAAGCAAACACACCGTCACACCGTGGTATTAATGTCAGTTTTGTAATGGATATTTGTCTTATTATTATCTTACTAGATTTTAGAATAAATAGACCCACCTTATAATGCCCCGCCGTTTTAATTCCTATTATCAGATCAGGTATAACTTCCATAACCGGCCTAGCGAACATTTCTCTTGAAGAAATGAACGGCAACGACAGGGAAACCCAGCCAGAAATATTTCAAAGCAAGAGTTTGGGTTTTTATAATTCGTTTATTGTTCTGTCAGTCTTGAATAGTTTCCTCGCCATCACTGCGACGTTAGGAAATACTTTGATTTTTCTCGCTCTTGGAAGGAACTCTGGTCTTCACGCTCCATCGAGGCTATTAATCCGCTGTTTAACGTTTACCGATCTCTGTGTTGGTCTCATTTCTCAGCCTTTAGCTGCTGTTCATGCTATTTCTATTCTAACTAAACATCTGGCGATCTTTCGATTCACCGTCGTGTCAAGTTATATCGCAAGTGCAATTTTGAGCGGAGTGTCACTGTTTGTTTTAACCTTAATCAGCATCGATAGATTGCTAGCTCTGTCGCTTGGAGTACGATACAGGCAAACAGTGACCACTAAGCGAGTCCGTATTTTTGTGATCTTCATCTGGGCAGTAAATATCGCCAACGGGACCATTCGCTTCTTAGGAAACAGATTTGTCTTCTACACTTTTAGCCTCGTGAGCATTTTACTTTGTGTAGCAATTTCTACATTTTGCTACGGAAGAATTGGTCGCACTCTACGTGCGCAAAGCATAAAAGTTCGGGCCACTGTTTCTGAAGGTAAACCAAACGAAAGCTCTCCGCTACACGTCGAACGATACAAGAAAACAGTTTCAAGCGCGCTGTGGGTTCATTTCACATTGTTAGCGTGTTATCTACCGTTCAGCATAGTTTCGGGACTGAAAGCTATAACTGGAGATACTTTTGCAGTTGCTCATGGCTTCACTGCGACTTTAATCTTCTTCAATTCATCGGTGAACCCTGTTCTGTATTGTTGGCGAATCAGGGAAGTGAGACAAGCTGTGAAAGAAACCATCAAGCAATATTGCAGTTTTTCAAGTATGGCACAGACTGACATAAATGAGGAAACCCCATGATCTTGGGAGTTCCCTTTTTGCAACCACAAAATAAATAACAAATACTACAGGAGCTGTTCTGAACAGAAGCTATTTATGTATTGGCACCATGTTAAGACGTCGCCAGGTTGGAACATGGAAACGACAGAACCCATTTTTGTACACGCACATTGAAAACAATTCGTTTTTCTCCTTCGGTATCCCGTTGCTAAGCAACTCGATGTGTCCTTAAAGCGTAACGTCACAGCCATGCTCGAGAGTATTGCTGGGAAGCCCTTCAGCTAACTTAGCTTAAAAGGTTTTTCACGTTCATTTCTGGATATTATATTTCTCAGAGTTAGGTCTGTTTCAAGGAAATTAAATAAAAAACTTTTGTTTGTGTATTTCTCTACATCTCTTTATCTGTAAGCATCAAGGTAGCTAATTGCTCATAACTTGGCTTGTGAGCGCGACTCACCGGAAATGAATAAACATTCGTTGAAGACTTTTAAATAGTATTGCCCGGCATTTAACACGCAAAGGATTGCACAGAGAATGCCGAAAATCACGTACTTTCGTGATTTCCCTATTTCCCTATTTCCCTAGAAAGCTGAGAAGAAAAGTTATTAAAAACAAAACTAAGAAGAAAGGGACAAATTGCCAACGAAAACAGCATACACTCTATTTTTCAGAAGAATACTTTTTTTCTGGCCGAGGCTGAAAATTTTTATTTTTCTGCCGATTTTAGGCTGAAAATATTCTTGTGAATATCCTTAGATTATAGCGTATGAAATTTCTGTTTTCGAATGTATTTTGTGATGGTGTTAAAGCAATTTGCATCCAGCCTGCAGGCATTTAAACCTGATATAACGCACATAACGTCTTGCAGAAATGTCACCAGAATCGAACATACGGCTATTGCTGTTTTTGATGTGGAGTATATATGAAATAATTCATATTTGAAGTGCGGTTGCAGATGAAAGTGAAGAATGATCATCGCAATAAATTTTTCAATTTAAGCAATTGGGAAGAAGAAGCCTGGAAAAAATCAGGGCTTCAACGGGATTCGACAATAATTCGTGCAATTCGACAATTAAATTCGAATTTAATTCGACAATTCGTGCTGTTTTTGTTACTTTTTGGCAAATTTTGCCGTTTAGAAAAAGGAAGAATTTTATACGGTTTAGCTAAAAACGTAATTGTTTTGTATTCACAAATTTTCAACATACAATATCACATTCTTTTCAAAATCACAGCCTCAAAAAATATTCTTAAAATCTCGCAAATTTCAACTTCGATATTCTCATAAAATATATTCTTATAAAAGTGTAAGTGTATATCAACGTCGGATGTGGCCGTATATAGCAACAAACAGAGCATAAAACGATTTTTCAATCTTTTTTATTTTAGCAGTTGGAAATGTTTCCGGCCCTGACATCAATTTCTTAAATTACACCTTAGAAAAATGTCTTTTATCTAATAACGCAAATTTTCCCCTGCTCAACTCATAATTTGGTACAATCTTATGCAAACACAATGTCACATCATGGCAACTTAATCTTATTTTTGTAATGAATGTTTGTCTTGAATTTACGACTTAATTTTAAATAAACAAACCCCCCTAAATCCCGCCCCCGTTCACTGAGATAAATGTTCATTCTTTAAAATTTTAAATTAAAAAATATTGCTTCCTCAATCTGACCTGCTGGGCACAATTTCTCTCAGTTGAAGATAATGAACGGTGGCAACAAAGAAACGCAGCCAGCTTTGTTTGAAACCAGAAGTTTGGGATCGTATATCGTTTTGTCTTTCTTGAATATTTTCCTCGCCATCACGGCGACTCTTGGAAATACTTTGATTTTCCTCGCTCTTGGAAGGCGTTCTTGTCTTCACGGCCCATCGAGGCTATTAATCCGCTGTTTGACGATTACTGATCTCTGTGTTGGCCTAATTTCGCAGCCATTAGCTGCTCTTCACGCCATTTCTATTCTGACAGGGCATTTGCGCATCTATCTGTTCACCGTTGTATCAAGCTATGTAACCAGCGCAGTTTTAAGTGGAGTGTCTCTCTTCATACTAACCTTTATCAGCATCGATAGATTGCTAGCTCTGTCGCTTGGAGTACGATACAGACAAACTGTGACCACTAAGCGAGTCCGTATTTTTGTGATCTTCATCTGGGCAGTAAATATCGCCAACGCGATCATTCGCTTCTTGGGAAACACATTTGTCTTTTACATTGTTTGCCTCGCGGGTATTTTCCTGTGTGTGGTAGTTTCGACAATTTGCTACGTAAAAATTTGCCGCACGCTCCGTGTGCAGCGCAAAAAAGTTTGGGCCACTGTTTCTGAAGGACCACCTAATGAAAGGTCTCAGCTGCACGTCGAAAGGTACAAGAAAACAGTTTCAAGTGCGCTGTGGGTTCACTTCACATTGTTAGTGTGTTACCTACCGTACAGCATAGTTTCGGGACTGAAAGCCATAACTGGAGAAACTTTTGCAGACGCCGAGGGATTCACGGCAACTTTAATCTTCTTCAATTCATCGGTGAACCCTGTTCTGTATTGTTGGCGAATCAAGGAAGTGAGACAAGCTGTGAAAGAAACCATCAGGCAATACTTTGGTTTTTCAATTGGAGCCCAGGTTGACGCTCCAAACGTCAGTTTTCAACGAACATCTACGACGGGGCGTTTCATTTAACTTTGTAATCTTCAACTAAGTTTAAAGACCATTTCTTGACTTATATTTGTTTCATTTTCTAAATAATTTTTTGGTTATTAGAAGCGGCTTTGAATATAGATGCCATATTTTAACGTAATAACGAGGTGGGGCATTGAAACTTACGGCCTCATACATTATTATACACACAATTTGAAAAGAAAAATTTTTCTGCAGGATTGCTTCTGTTGCTAAATACAACGTATTCCTGTAACGTGAAGATGACAGGTCAGTATTCGTCCAATCAGGTAGCTCCTAGGCTAGCTCAATTGTGATGATTTTTGCGATGGCGTTTTGCGATTGGAGTTGTCAGAATTTGTTCTGTAGCTTTAGTGAGGTAGCAACTGAAAACTTATGATGACGATTTCTTTTAATCCTCGTACCTATCTACTTCAGTTAGTTTATTGCTCTTTCCTTGGCATGTCAACTTATCAGTAAGTAAACAGAGAATTGCAGTGTTTGCCCTGTTCTGCAGCGTTTTGGTAGCAGGTGCATATATACGCAATGGGTTTGACACAAAGTGCGGAAAATCACGTCCTTTCATAATTATATGTTACGCAAGGACTAATTAATTTCGGAGTTGAGTAATCAAATTATTCCTTACCGTCTCACAAGTGTAAGCTTGTGATCTTATGCTTAACAATTCAGCTGCATAACCGTCGGCTTGAATTTAACTCTAGAAGAGACGAAAGTTCCGTTCTCAATATATAGAGATAAACAGGCTTGCATTACTTGAGCATTGTTCAAACGGTACCGTACCTCGACATAGGTGGTTTAGCGATGATATGGATAGGACTGATCTCCCTTAGCAGAAAGCTGAGTAGAACGTTGTTTTAATGTTACTGAAAGAAACTGGTTTCATAGCCTGCACAGCAGGCGTAAAACGGGGGAGAGAGGGGTGGGGGAGGAAGTAGGGATTGAGGGACGGGAGACAGGGAGAGAAGTTTACACCTGCACGACAGACTTCTGATTTCATAGTAGCATGGTCAAACCGTTTTTCCAAGCTTAGCAGGTGAAAATTGTTTTGACATTCATTTCTTAAAACACAATATAAGTAAGGTAATACAATCCGTAAATGTGAGTGTCGTTGCTGATTGGGATTTACTAGCGCGCGAAAATTCATCGGCTAACGGCAGCTGTACGTGTCTCGTCCTCAGGCGCCGTTGCGTTTCGTCGGCGAAGAGCGGGAAACAAGGAACGCGGTGCTTGATGGTTAGCAAGGAGCGCAGTGCTGGATGAGTGCAACAGACCCACAATACCACGGGCACCGAGCTCCAGTGGAAGAAGGACGCCTAGAGATGAGGCAGTAGCGATAGCGAATAAGCGGCGCCAAACACTTCTCTGAGTAGCACGTCATCATTTGTAAATTTTTGTTGTCAAAAACCGTTTTACACCCCTTCACTGGGGGAAAAATTGCACGCTCTAAAGGAAACAAAATACTGTTGTAATTATTTTCATCCATCTTTTTGACAGTGTGTTGATGTAAGTGACTTACCTTTGCACAGCATCCAAACATCAGCGAATAAACAGAGTACTTGGGCCTTTCATGTTGCAGAGAGTGACATGTAGTTAGTTGACATAAATGAAAGTGTCTTTTAGCTAACTGGGAGCGTTATGGATGCATGGCGGGGTAAGCAAGGGAAGAAAAAACCCTCAGTGTATGCAGATACATAGTGCACTCTTTATTTTTATAAGGATATATTTTATGACTCTCGAGGCTGAAACTTGCGAAATTTCAAGAATATTTCAAGATTAAACCCGAAGCTGAGATTTTGAAAAGAATATAATTTTGTGTGTTGAAAATTTGTAAATACAATACAGTTATATATTTTTAACTAAACCGTATAAATTTTTCATTTCTCTAAACGACAAACTGGTTAACCACAAAGCAACAAAAACAGCACTAGCCGTATGTTCGATGCTGAAAATATTTCTGCAAGGAGTTATTTGTTCTGCAGGCTGGCTCCAAAATTACTTTAACAGCATCCAGACAGCAAATACATTTGAAAACAGAAATTTCATACGCTATAATCTGAGGATATTTATAGGGATATTTTCCGCCTGAAATCGGCAGAAAAATAAGAATATTCAGTCTCGGCTGGAAAGTCAATATACTTATTAAGAAAGATTGTATACGTCGTTCTCCACACGACGATGAAATTTTTCCATGCGAAATTAAAACGAGTGTTTAGTATTTCAGTTAAGATGGTTGATGAAACGCCAAAACCGAAGAGTTCATCTTGTATACAACACTAACTAAATTAATCTAGACGAACAAATATTTTTTTAAGCAACCCGAAAAAGTTTCAACTTTACAAGGGTTTGTAAGCAGGAAGGGAATACAAGTAAAATTATTAAACGGTCCGTGAAGCTAGAAATTAAAAATACACAATGAGAAACGTTGCATTGCGTCAGTTAGGGAGGGGCAGAAACGAGGTAATCAGTGCGTGGCACACAAAAATGTAAACAACTCTATATTGAACGTGGTTTTTCCATAATAGCCATTAAAAATACACAATGGGAAACGTTGCATTGCGTCAGTTACTGAGGGGCAGAAACGAGGTAATCAGTGCGTGGTACACAAAAATGTAAACAACTCTATATTGAATTTGGTTTTTCCATAATAGCCAGAGTTAATAATGGCTCCATTTCCTAAAAAAGCAAACAATCCCACCTGTTTTCCACATACTCTTTTTTATGTTTTTTTTTAGAGTGAAAGAGGAAAGCTGGAAGTTCTCTGATAAAACGAGCGCCAGTTTTTCTTGAGGATGTCGAATGATGAGGTTCGCCCAACCTTGTTTGAAAGTATACATTTGGGTTATGTTTATAACTCGTTTATTGCTCTGTCGGTGACAAACATTTTGCTAGCTATAACTGCGACTTTAGCTAATATTCTGATCTTCCTCGCTCTTCGAAAGGAGTGTTTGCTTCATCCGCCATCAAGACTGTTACTCCGCTCTCTGGCGTCTACAGATCTCTGTGTTGGCCTCCTTTCGCAGCCATTAGCAGCACTTCATGCTATTTCCATTCTTACTGAAAACTTGCGCCTCTATCGATTCACCGTTGTTTCAACTTATTTCACCAGTGCAGTTTTAAGCGGAATGTCGCTCTTCATACTAACCTTTATCAGCATCGACAGATTGCTAGCTCTGACGCTTGGAGTACGATACAGACAAACAGTGACCATTAGGCGAGTCCGTACATTCCTGGTTCTTAGCTGGGTGTTAAACATCGCAAATGGTTTCACGAGCTTCTTATCAAACCAATTTTTCTTTTACGTGGCCTGTGTGATGGGCATTTCTCTTTGCGTGGTGACGTCGACGTTTTGCTACACCAAAATTTACTACATTCTTCGTTTGCAGCAAATGAGAGTTCATGCAACTAACTCTGAAACACAACCTAGTAAAAGCTCACTAGTACTCAATGCCCAACGGCAGAAGGAAACACGTTCAAACGCAGTCTGGCTAAAGTGTTGCCACAATCCCCGAGACAACCGTGTGGAACACATTAAAGTCCAGCCTTATGTGTCTCAAGGGCAACCAAACAAAAGCTCTCCGTTACACATTGAACGATACAAGAAAACAGTTTCAAGCGCGCTCTGGATTCATTTAACATTGCTAGCTTGTTATCTACCGTACAGCGTAGTTTCGGGAATGAAGGCAATAACTGGAGACACTTTGAACATATCCGTGGGGTTCACTGCGACTTTAATCTTCTTCAATTCATCGCTGAACCCTGCACTCTATTTGTGGCGAATCAGGGAAGTGAGACAGGCCGTCAAAGAAACGATCCGGCAATATTGTGGTTTGTCCAGTGAAGCTTAGAGAAACGTTAAAATAAATTTTCGTGAACGATCACTTTGTAAAAATGAATCGAAGAAAAAGACTGACGTCCGAAATGTCAAGTTTCCTAATTCACTATGACAGTAAAATCAGTCACCTTCAAGTTGTAAATAAGAGAAGACAAGAGAAATCACTCACTTACGGTTACTTTGGCCTGTTGCTCCTTCAGGTTCTACGGTTCATTGACGTAAAATAGTTTTTCGCCTGTACAAGTGTTCTAAACATATTTTGCCGTTCGGTTACCTCAGTAGATAGCCTCGTCAACTTGAATCGCGCGTAACGTACTTTAAATAATATATTGATTCAGCCAAGACTAAGCCTCCGTACAACAACAACAACATATAACAGAATTTAGCAGTTTAATCACCGCTTTTATTGTTTGATACAACATCATCATCATCATCGCTTTATCCTGTTGGAACTGTTATTCACCTTTTTTTCAATCAATTTACTTGATATTGAAAGAGTTAGTTCGTAGAAAGGTTTCAGCAAACTTTATTCCTGGATTCTTGCATCCTAAACGATAAAACTACATTCAAATACTTTGTAATTTGTTGTAGAATCCGGTCGTCATTCATATGCTTTGCCTAAACTTCACTTTCATTTTTAGCCATGACTCACTTGGGGTATTGGCCGGACATAAACATAGAGTACTAAATAGGACTTCAAAACGCGAATGAAAGCCCACTTTTTTTATTTTTCTTTATGCCGACAAACGGAGAAGTATACGTTTTGTGGCTCACAGTTGACTGAACTACAGAGTAACGAAGAACCCCCAACTTAGTCTTTGGTCTAACAAGTCAAGATCAAGTAGAACATATTTAAGTTAACCGGTGAAAGCTTAACTAAAACGAAAGTACATCCAAGACAATTTTCTTCTGGCAGAGCACAACTGGGGCGATATCCGAAGGAACTATACCGTGCAAGCTACATGGAACGTCATTCCACTGTCCTGGTTGAAAAGGCCACCATCGTTTTTCTCCAATCTTGTGGACACAATTTTCTCCTCCGTGTGCTGCCGAGTCGTTTGGTTCACCATTGCTCCATGCTGTGTAACCCGAGAGAGGAGTGTCGTCTACCCAGTAGAACTGTTGATCTTTCTTGCGGTGAAGTCCTAACCATACTCCGTAGTGTGTGACTGTTTTCTGCTTGCGAAGAAGATCATAGACGAACTGATTTTCGCTGGCTGTTGTGATTTTGCCGAGATCTCCACCTAGCCTTTGGCACATTGCTCGAGCTTTCCTCCACTTTGGGGTTGGGGTATCGATAATGTGGAAACACGAGTCTCCATGATGAGCCCAGCCATTTGGACATACCTGGTCTGTTTGAAAAATTGGAAAAGATGTGATTAACTACAAGACAGTAAAATGGCGTTAAGTTTATTGTTCCCGTCACCTGCAAAGCTAGCGGGGTCCCGTGCGAATTGACTGACTGCCAAATTGGACTCGGTCTACAGCCTTGTCCAATTTTGGTAGTCCTGGGAATTTTTTCTTAGAATTATTTTTTAGTTTCAAATTGTACTGCATGTAATCCTGTTACATACAAAAATACGTATATTGTCTCACACGAAATAGTAAGCTGCCACACCCCCAAACACATTTGAGCTACCTAGCCTGTGTACCTCTGCCCCCTCCCCTCAAAAATAATCGTTATATCTGGGGGGAGGGGGCGGATTTACGCAGGCTAACGTGAACGGAGGCTTTCTCCCAAAACCGTCATAATGTTATGTTTTGTTGTCCTCAAAATGCGAATTTTGTTATCTAACAAAGTCACGTCCCTATTTTGACTATCGAACAAGGAAAACTATGAGATGATAAATGAAAACGTTTGCGAAATACTTGTAAAATATTTTCATCTCACTAAAACGTGCCTCGCTAGAACAAGCAATTTATTGATTATAGTATTTCGTGCTAGTTTTGTTATTAACATTAAAGTACCTGTAAAAGGGTCTTCAGTTGGATCGACGGTAGCCTTTGACGCCTGATTGTGGTGCAAAAGAAGAAAATGAAAGTAAGAAAAAGTTTGTTTGCTTTTAGTTGTGTAATTGTTTTGGTGACAATGCTGTGGGACGGCCTTGCTATCCTCAAAAGTGATCGACCAGCTTAATTCAAATTTCTTCCCGCAATCGACACATCAATCATGAGGTATACTCAACGAAAGACGTTCAAGGAGTGCTCGCTATTTGTTGTTTAACGGAGATTTCATGCAATGAAATCGGAGATATCTGCGCAAAGGCTCAACAACATCCGGGGAAGCCTTCATTATCGATAAGCAATGGACAATTTACGAATCATTTAAGGAATAGAACTCAGAATATTTCTACTTGTGTTTCTTTAACTCGATAGAAACAAGCAGAAAGTGTTTTTTACTTTGGTCAGAAAACAGCTCGAGAGGAGGGCAAATCACTCTCGATCGGTACATTTATCAAAATGTAAATTCTCTTCACTTGGACCGTCATTACGTCAACAGATTGCTATAATAGGTCCTCCTCAACCTCATTCTCAGGGTCCTCTTTTTATCTCGAGGGAGGGGACCCTGGGAACGAGGTTGGGTCCGCCTCTCATTTGAGTTATAGAAGTAGGTACTTCAGTGTGTAACTTCTTACAGGGAGTTTCCTAATAAATAATTAATAATTAAACTCGCTTACATTTATGACTGCCTGCACTTGTAGATTCAGCGATCTAAGCCATGTCTCTGCCATTGAAATAACCTGAAAGAAATGTTCTTTTTGTTAGTTCCTGCAGTGGTTGCCAGTTCGTTCTTCGTTATATGTGAAGAGCGAACCATAGCTTTTTTTATAAAACGCTGTACGTAGAAATACGAACTCAGTCAGTAAATAAGTAATAAACCTGGTTTTCACAAGCAACGCATTAACAGACTAGACCTGAAAACTGCAAGTGGGTAGGACCCCGAGGCAGATCAGAATTTTTTTGTTACGGCTGTGCATTTTAGCTAGTGTTTCGCCGATAGGTTTGTCATTGTTTTAAAAAATAAACAACGATAAGATTTTATCAAACCTGTGAGTTGCAATAGGATGCTGAGCCTTCATCATTTTCTTCCTAAAAACAATAAGATGGCATTAAATAAAGATTTGTTCAATGTTTTTATCATCATCATCAGTATCTGCTACTTAAATAGACAAGGCATAAGGCTGTTTAAAACATGAAACATACTGCTACGCGAAGAAAGAGTGAATGAATGAAAGAAAGGATTAACAAATGAAGAAATGAATGAACGAAGAAACAAACGAATGCATGAACAGTCCGGGATCGTTATCAGATTTGATAACCTCGACCAAAACAAACCATTAACCAATCGCTGCACAAGTTTTCGTTCACGTGACATTACTTTGTAGCAACAGTGTATAATTCAATATGGCGGTCGACGGGGCGCTGCGATGAAAGGAGTTGCTTTTTTCACAGTATCACAATGCAATTTCATTTAATTGTAATTGTATGTTTGCTTCACAATAGGTTACTGGATTATAGAATAGAAACAGAGACGTATGGAAGAAAACTGTCTTTGTCCAAAAGCTACAGCGAAAAGTTTCATTTTCAGATAGACACCGTATAATATTTGTTCCGAGTAAAAACACACGAAGGTAGACAACAGTTATTCTGTTCACAAAAGCGTTGTTTATTGATACTAATATGATAGCTTCTATTTTCACTCAGGCTTCATTTTCTTGGTAGTTGGCGAAGCTGGCTGTTCAACAGTCTGTATAAAATATAAACGAAACACTAACAGTAAATACATCTTGAGTTCACAAATTGACACTGAACAAGTTGCTTCTATATTCCAAGCGGAGAGCTGTAACTGAATTTCGTTCAATTTGCATGAGCGAAGCGTGGTTAGGACCGAAACATCTCCTACTATGATTTATTACTATGAAATGGAAATAACAGTATCGAAACAGTTCGCGACCCTCCCTCTGTCGATTCTCTGTCCAGATATACTGAAGATAGAATAGCTTACCTCGATGGCCATATCCCATCCCACGCCTAATTCCATTTCTGCGATTGCTAATTCAATCCCCTCTGCCGTATTGTACATTTCGTTTCCATCTTTGATGCACTGGAGTTCTCTTTGTCGTTGTGGGCTCGCCTGATATGGTTCTGGCACAACAACAAAAATATAGCAGGTATATTTACTTTAATTCGTGATACACCTCCGTTCAGTGGAATGGGTACACGCAACACTTTATGTCGTGAGATGTGACAGTAAACTTGGAAGTCTTGGCATTTCCGGAAAAAAATTCTTTTAGTTGTAGATCAGTAGTCTATTGTTGTGCATTCGGTGATATGGAAAAACGCTTTTAATGACCGATTCATATAAAAGAAACTATAATTCAAGTGATATGTTTTCGTACCATAGTTCACTCGCTAAATCCAACAATAAGCTTCATTATATAACGACTGGTGTGCCAGAAAACTGACGTAGTTTGGCCGGCATTTCCGGAAAATATTTCAGGACCGCGAGTTGTTGAAATTGACTCTAAAATATAGGCAACTTACCCTTTAACGTGATTGCCGATTTTCCCGCAGTCCGAAAGGTGTTTTAGTTCCCTGTTTATGAAGTATTGCACCCGGCCTATCTGTCTTCCAGCAACTTCTCTCAAAGTCTAATTTTTCTCAGCGCTCTTGGATACCAGACTGTGGCACGTCTAGAAGTGTCTCGGGTATTTCTCTAATTTCTGGCAAAACACAACAAAGTGCGAACGAGTCTTTGTTTCCAATTTTCAGGAAGCACATGAAAAGGAGTTCCTTCTGGCCCCTTGATTTTGACCTCATGGTAACCCTTCAAAAGAAAATAAACAACTAATGTTAGATTCACAAGTGGTTTCCCGACCACCTGGACTGCCGTACCATGAATCGAGCGACTCACCAAGAGCTATAATTTTTTCTGAAGGGGCTTGGATAATTTATGTAAGTTACTTTTACGTACCCCTTGATTTTGCCACCAGTAATTCTTAAAGTTGAATGGTGCGTGGCTGTTAGGACTAAAAGGAACGAAAATTTTATGCTGCAAAACTCGACAACAATAAACCTACCCTATGTAATGACCAAGCTATATCCACAAAATCGACATAAATTTGCTATTTTGATTCTATGGGTACCAGCATCCGCCATCTCAATACCTAGGAACATATCGATTACAGCTGTAAATATGGCCGCCGTTACGAACAACACATCGGAAATCAAAATACCCCCGTGCACTTTTTTCACAGATCGTGCACAACACTAAAAACACGTTAAATCCCAAGAATATGGCGTGAAGATTAACGACATATTTTTTGTGATTTTCGCAAAAATCTCCAGGTAACTTAAATCTAATGACAAAATGAAAAACATACCTGGTTTGGATGCAAAATTGCAAGCACTGTTTCACTTTACGAGTAGCATTTTACATCGTTTACGCTGGTCCTCAACCGCCATCTTCAAAACACGTGAGGTTCCTTCTTTTCTGGTAATTATCGAATAGAATTATGGGTAAATTACCCGAGTATAATCGAACAAATAACGAGCAAAGCGAAGTGAATACGAAAATTCCCGGTTTTTGAAATGGCCGCCATGTTGTGACGTCACATGGTTATCAAATCTGATAATGATCCCGGACTGATGAACGAACGAACAAATGAAAGAAAGAACGAACGAAAGAACGAACGAAAGAATGAACAACGAACGAACAAACGAACGAAGGAACGAACAAATGAACAAAAGAAGAAACGAAAGAACGAAGGAACGAAAGAACGAAAGAACGAAAGAACGAAAGAACGAAAGAACGAAAGAACGAAAGAACGAAAGAACGAACCAAAGAACGAACGAACGAACGAACGAACGAACGAATGAATAACCTTAATTGCTTCCTGTCATTTTCAAAATGCCGCACCTTGGTATTTTATTTTAGGATTAGTATTTTAGTTTCAATAATGGTATAAGCTATCCCGTAAAATACGTTGAGAGTTTATGAATGTTTTCAGACTAATTGAAAAGTATACCTGAGACGGATGTTGCCAGAGGCGGAGCCAGATCCCTCCATTTCATTCTAGAAAGAGAAATGAAATTTTTTAAATATTTGTTAATTGTCTCTATTCGTCATTTTTAACCCTTTTAAAATTTCGCTAAAATCTTCGCTAGATTATGTGTAAACCAAAACCCGGCATTGACGTTCATTACTTTTTATTGGATTTCTGCTTACATTTATGAGAGTTTCCAATGTTTGAGTGACGTCTATAAGCCTCGACTTCATCTCTGTTAGCTCCTAGAAGGCAGGTTTATTTGTGAGACAGTATCACTGAGAAACAGATACAAATAGCTACTGACATGCGGATAAGAATATTTTGATCATTGCGTTTAAGCGTTCATTTTTTTAGTGTTAGCGACTAAACAAATGATCAGACTTCGAGTGAGGTAAGGCTAAAGTCTGTCTCGGACCTAGTGACCCATATGGCCGAAGCTTATCCCGGCTCCTGTAACACTTAGCAACTAGGAGTATTTCTGCTCTCCCCTGGATGGGATGCTAATCCATCGCAGGGCTACCCCCAGCATTAAGTTCCCCGGTACCCATTTATAAACTTGTGTGGAGAGAGGCACTGTGAGAGTAAATTGTCTTACACAAGAACACAACAAAATGTCAGTGGCCAGGGCTCGAACCCAGTATACCGCTAGATCAGGAGTCCAGCGCGCTAACCATGAGGCCAATGCGGCCTCCATTTTGAGTAAGTCATTCGGTAAATCATATACATACCTGCGTGCTGTAAATGCCAGACCCGAGTTCGTCTTCTTCAACCTAAAAAATCGTGTTGAAATATAATCAAGCCGGTCACAGAAATTAAAGCACACCATGCATGAGTCGGTACACTTACAAACTAAACTAAAACATATCTGTGTGTTGTTATATGCAGCCTGTAACCCCGGCTCCTTCTCTTCCTAAAATTGTTAGTTGAAATTCAATTACGATTTGAAGTAGCTTATTTTGTCATTTTTTTGCTCAATACCTTGGCTGTATTTCTAAGAGCTTGAAATCCTGGCAGCAGACATTTTGAGTACAACACTGTTTTGCGAGAAACCTGCTGTTGTTCTCCGTGCTTCAAGAGAGCGGAACTGTAAGCACAGATCAGTTTACCTAATAAAAAAGACAATCTTGTGATCCTTACTTTTATGAGTATTTCCATTTCCTGAGTGAGTTCGTTAACCTTCGACTTGAATTTTGTCAGCATCTAGAAGAAAAATGCTTTGTTAGTTTATCAACTGGCACGGAAAAAATTATCTGCGGTAAAAATAAAAATATAAAAAAACAAAAATAAAACAAGAAGATGGTTTTTCGCATGGCTTCTATTTCTCACCAACAACGCAAGGAAACCTAAAACAGGAGATTCCACTTCAACGCTGGGAGTTCTTTACTTATCACAATTAAATTTTAAGTTTTTAGTTTTTCCACTGTTCATTTTCGGTTAACAAGATATATCAAACACTCAAGCCAGTGTTTCACTCAGACATTTGTACAAACACCTTTAAATTTGTTAAAAGCACGACGCTCACTCTCTTCTCTGTGTTCGCAAATGTGATGAAACACAGTCTCTCGTTTTTATGCATCACTGCATCACCAGAAGCACAGTGAGGGGCAAAAAAAATGTGGATTTAATTTGTTTATTGTACCAATGCCTTCGGTTTACTGATAGTTCTTATAGTTACAAACCTCAACGCAAGCAGATGCCTTATTTCCCTCGTGCTCCTCAGGCTGCGGGAGTTAAAGAATAAATCAATCAGAAAAATTTTGTAAACTTGGAAAAGCCGCAAACGGATTTAGGCTAGCCGGGTTTGAATAATGTAAACTTATCGAAGATATAAAAAGTTTAAAACGGTGCTTTAAAACTCAAGAATTTGAGTTTTTTTTTGTCTCTCAGTAAACTAAGAAGTCTGGTAGTCTAGGCAGATCGAATTAAGCTTAGTGAAATATGGGCGTGAAATGTTTTTCAGCGTTGTAACTTTTCAGTGAGGTTTTTTAATCTTTAATCTTTAATACAAATTCCAAATTACATTACACTGAACAAGTCAATCCAATGAGGACAGCTTAAAACAGAATACAAGATTCCTTCATATAAGCCGCCTTACTGTATCATTGAATGATTGTATACCTGGTTAAAAAGTACTCTAAACTCATATTAAAAAATAAAATAATCACGATAAAAAATTAGCACTGAACTTATCGTAAAAATAAGCAAACAATTTATTGGGGAAGACTGACAAGGTGTTAGACTCCCTGATGTTAAGAGGTAGTTCATTCTATGAGCGACAAACCCGTATAAAATATGAGTTCTTAAAAGATTCTGTGCGACTAAACGGGACATTGAGTGTTAGATAATCAGTCTTTCTCAAAGGCTTGTTGCAAGTTCAAAACGATACAAAGTCCAAAATATCTAAATTATACATATTCTTAAAACATTTTGTTTACATTTTTGGTCCTTCTTTTAAAAAACAGTCGCCCCCTTAAGGAGAGAGAAATCCAGGCGCTAAATTTTGCTTGGACCTCCCATTGGGGCGGGATAATTAACTAGTAAAAATTTTGCAAACGTACAAAGGTCTCAACTGGAAATCCAACTCAAATGATTACACCGATTTGGCAAAGATTATGAAAACTGGTGACACAAAACTGCTTGCAGGAAGACGCCATGTACTATTGTACCTACGGTTCCGTTGAAATTGATAGTCCTTATTACTAACCATTCCAAATTGGCAAACTATGACTTTCTCATATGCATTTTCCTCCTCAGCCTGCGAGAGTTAACGAAAAAAATCAAAACAAATAAGGAACCTCGAGGAAACTGCAGAAGATCTAGGCTAGCCGAGTTTGAATAATGTAAACTTGCCAGATATCGAAAGTTTTTAAAACTCGAGAAATTAACTTTTTCCCTCTGTGTACACTAAGAAATCTGTTGATCTGGGCAAAATTAAGTCATCCGGAAAATTGTATCGAAGTATTATAATTTTTCAGTTAAACTTTCTGTTTATATTTTCGGTCCTTGCTTTATGAAGTCGATCACGATAAGTCTCTATCTTCCCAAAACTTACACAGTAGAAAACTCTGTTCAACTTAACAGCAATCGGCCCCTAAAGGAGTGAGAAATGCCGGCGCCTAATTTTGCCAGCTCGGATTTCCCGTTGGGAATAATGAACTAATAAAAATATTGCAAACTTACAACTGGAAATCCAACTCCATTGATTATACATTCAGCAAAGATTATGAAAGCAATGATGAGACAAAACTGCATCCAGGAAGACGCCATAATTTCCAGCTACGCCAGCAACCTGAAACGTCGATACCGGAAAAAATAATTTAAAAAACTATGAAATTCCACATTATGTACCTCATAAACATTTGCTTTAAATTGTTCCTTCTTTCTAGAGGGAACGCGACGGAATAGACAGGCACAAATTTGCCCGTTTAGTTGTTAATGATCATTTACCGGAAGCCCGTCGTTCGGAGAAAGGTTTCGCAATGGGATATATACAAAACCAGGAATAACGGTACTGTATAAAGAGAAGGACAACAAACAGTGAGAGTAAATTGCACAAAGAGTTCGCCTTCAATTAGCCTACATGTGTACAGCAGCCGCATGCTTTCCTCAGGAAAGCCCAAGCCAAGAGCTTTGCTTAAAATTATATTTCGAAAGCCTACGTTACTTTAAGTAAATACATAAATGAATTAATAAAAATAAATAAATAAATAAATAAATAAATAAACAAATAGAGGATTTGTAGTAAAAAGATATATTGGGAACGCAATAGGAACCGCGGTTTGGAAGCGCGCACTGTGGTAAAGACAGGCGAAATCACAGCATAATTTCGACACAGTATCTTTTAGACCTAAGGACGAAGAACTATCTTATATAAAATCGAATCACTGAGTTGAGGCAGAACGGAACCTTCTGTTTTCGCGCTGAAACAAGGTGCTCACAGGGGCTGATTCATGGGGTTGTTGGAACTGACGTTTGTCAATATTCGAGAATCAAGCATGAAATTATTCGAAGTGGCTTTTATATTTCTTGCTTTGGAAATAATTTTCTGAGCAGCAATGATTATTTTTTACTTGATACTAAAGTAGTCCGGGATACACCACTTAATAACGGAAATTGTTTATCATTTGGTCTGAAGTTCGATTTCCCCTCAATTTCCTTCGTTCAGTTCACGATCAAGCTACGACCAGTAAACACTCGGGTTTCAAAATATAAACTAGAAACTGCAGACGTTTGAATTGTTATTTTATGCTTATGTAGAAAGTCAAACGACAAAGTAAAATGTAACTGTAAATAGTATAAAACAAGACGTTTTAACCGAACTGTGTGCGAACAAATACATACCAAAATAGAGCACTGTATGTTCTAAGTTGCGCTGAGTTCCCGTTGCTTTCAGTTCGAGCTATCTCTGAAAGAAACTAATTGATACTGACTAAACATGGGGAAGATCTCCGTTTATTGCTTTGAAAAACCGGAAAAAATTCCATCACGTAAAACTGTGACGGGTGTTATTCGCATCTCAGATCAAATTTAACTGATGCTAATAAAATTCCGATGCTCTCCGCCCTCGGGTTAGACGCCTGTCAGGCAAGATTACGTGATGTAGTTACGGAGAAGCTCAAAGTAATCCTCGAAAAATAAAAAATAAAAAAATAATGAGCTTGATTGTAGAGGATGATAACTGAAAGGCAGATTGCAAGAGTCATAGCTCAGGCATGTTTTGTTTCTGCCAGCGGGTCAAATGCTATTAATTAAATGCTGTTGGAGAGGAAAATTTCAGCAGCCATATAAGTCAGAGTGGGGGCCGAAAGATAACGCAATTTATTTACTCTCTTATCAATTGGAAACGGTAGATAAGAAACTCATTTTCCGCAGAGGAAGTCTTGAGACCGTCGTGCAAGATTTTGGAACTTCCTTAGGAAGTTACGAACTAATATTAGTGTTGGTTTTCCGGGTGTTTTCCATGTCATCGAAGATCTTACCCCGTTGCCCGGCTGTTAATTCACTTCATCAGGAAATATCGCCTTCCTAGTGACGTGATAAGCCCTTATCCGTGTAATTTGCGAAGTTGTTGTTTTGTATAATCGTGTTAATTGCCCTTAAGACGTCACTGCGAAAGTGATATTTTCCAATTAACATTAACCGAGTGATGAAGCGAACTAATGACGCTGATAGAAAACTTCCTGCGTTGACAACTGGCAAAGATAAGCAAAGGTAAACACAAAAATAGTACAGAACAGAAGCATATCGCTTGATATTCTGCGTGTAAAAGATACCTCTGAGAAGTGACCTTAAAAAAATATCCAAAGGGAGATAGCTGCTGTGCCTAGAACTTCTAAGTCAGAACGAATAAAAAATGTGTGCTACGAGAATCAAACTAGTGTTGTATTTCCCCACAGTCTGCCACACGGCACGCGAACATTTAAGTTGCACGTCAATTTTACTCAGCCAACTACATAAATTGTGGTTATGCTGCTCTATTTATAGTTTTGGATGAACAGACAAGATTGCTCGGTTTATCTGTATTGTAATGTCATCCTTTCCGCTAGCCGTAACAAAATGTCTTTTCACATATGCATTCGCCGGAGTATTAAATGTAACTTGACTGCGAAAACAGACGGACTGTGAATACGGCGGCGAGTGGGCGTCATTCACTCAACAAAGGAAAAGAAAATGTGACGAAAATGTTGGGTAATATAAATCTGACATGGAACAACCTAGAGGATTTGATGAGCGACAAAATGTTTATACAGACGGAATCTGATTTGTTCAACTCCCTCATCGGCCTTTCTGATTGCAAACCCTCTCAGTTCTTTGCCTTTGCCCATATAACGTCTTTGAATACAGGAGCACAATGCTATCGCAGCACCCACAGGACTGTTAATAAGATAATTTTTGGCAAACGAGAAGGGGGAGGGGGTAATCATGGCCGGGAAATTGTTTACCAGACAGATGAGCTGATAACCGGGAGGGTTGTAACTGAGGGGGAGGGGGTTGAGCAGCTTATTGTCAGCAATTTGCGGTATACCATTCCTACGAGAATGTTTCTGCGGTATACTCCATGACTCATGAGTTTTATGGCTGACACGAAAAAAGAAGTAACGACTGCTAGTTTGCGCTGGACGTGTTCGTAGGATGGATAACGTTTGGTAGGAAAGTACGCCACGAAATTGAAGACACGACAGGTGTCAGATATTTGTTTTCAGGGAAGTGAGGGGTGATTCGTCTAAGACATTGATGTAGGGAAGCCAAACTTTAAACCCTCTTTTTAGTTGATTTTCCTAATTTAATTCCTCATGGAGTTTTTGGTTCGCTTATAAATATTAGTCATGTCATTTTGAGTCTTTTGGCCGGGTACAGAATTACCTTAAAATTGAATGAAACCTGAAACTAGGAAACTAGTAGTTTACTAAGATAGCAAAACACCAAGAAGATAATAATAAACCATAAAGGAACAAGGATGGTCAAGGATGGAGAAGATCAACACGGTTTACAAACGACGAACTTAACTGAAAAATTTACGCTAAACTTTTCAAGATGCGCAAAACTTTATTTGCACTTTTTATCCAACCATGATGTCCCAATTACATAAGCTCTCTGGAGCAGTTAGTCTTTCAGTGCTCATAGAGCGGGAATGTTGAGGAAAAATATTGTTAAAAACCAGCCTGACATAGAACTTGTTTTCACTATTGGTACAAAAGGAGGTACGAGAACAACAACAAATATACCAGAAATTAGCAGTTTAATCACCGCTTTTATTGTTTGATACAACAACAACAACAACAACAATAACAACAACGTCATCATCATCATTATCATTATCATTATGTTCTTTTCGTCAAAGTCACTACGTTTGTGAGTAAATGATAACGCCAAAACAGCGAAGAAGTTTGTCTTAAATCAGGATTGTACTTTGTACAAGGCAGGCTTCTAAACTCAGAACTACAGCTGATAATTGTTTAACATGGATTAATTTATTGTATTTTCATTTGGAATTAAACGCTGGCGTTACATATTTTGCCTGAGCAATTTCTGAGACTAATAGGCGCACTGAACAGATCTAAACAATTATGATATTCGAAGGTAAATATAAATTCATTTTTTACTAGGCCTTGTCCTCGGGTTCGCAGTCCAAAGGGTGATATTCTAGCAGGTGTCCAGAATGAAGTTGATCGTGAACCTTCATTTGATCTGGGTGAAACAGTTTTAACATCTCTTAACCGTTTGTCTAAACTTCCATTTACACAATTGATACTCCGGCAAGTTTGCACCTTCCCCGGGCCATTGTAGGTGATATGATATATCAAGTCAGCTTTAGATTAAGTTTCTATTAGTTGTAACTCACACGCTAGTGAACAAAGCAATGTCGGTGAGGACATCTAAATGTTTTCTGGGGTTATTTTAGGATTTCCCAGCCATTCTTAATTTCTTGGACATTATTGCAATGTTCACCAAGTGTAACAATTGCGATTACTAATTAAAGGCAGAAAGTAACAATAATTTCTTAGTTCACTTAAACAGTAGGGGCACGCCGATCCAGGAATTTTTGATTGCGAGTCCAAATTAAGTTTGTTCAGAACATTGTGAAAACCTTTTGGCCTTAAATCCTCAAAATACTTCTCCTCCAAACCCCACTCACGGTGGCGGTTGCACGTTGTTTAGTGACCGTCCTAATTTAACGTTTTTGTTTTTCTTCGGATTGTCTAGTTATTGTTTAGTTTTACACATCCTTCGAATTTCAATGCAGCACTTATCTACGTTACTGATACCACTTGAAACAGAACCTAAAATAAGATAAGAAACTTTATTTAAATGACAAACTAGTGATTATATCTTTGTCACCTTTATAGGCTACCTCCCTCTCCCTCGCAAGGCTCAGTGTTGCAGCTTTGTGCCTCCATGTTGTCTCCAACACAACACTGGCCGCCATTTGCCGGAGGGGGATTGGTGCAAGTTCGTCTTCGCTCCTTTATTCCGCCTCCACACGGTACACTGCATTCGCTCCATGCTCCAAAGTCACCCCATCCGCCATGCACTGCACCTGATCTGAGACCTGAAAGACAACTGCTTAAGTGAATTGGGAAAGTTTTGTACCTCTTAATACTTTTTAAGTTTACCACAGGCCAAGTATTGCTTTTTGATTATTGCTTGATTGATTGACTGACTGACTGAACTGTCAGAACTGTCCCAGCCTGGAACGTCTTGCGTCCCCTCTCTGTCAACGCTGACTCCGATCTGTCGCCGCTTTCCACTGAAGCATTTGCAATTATTCAGTTTATTAACGCATTGTTTAATAACCCAGTTTATTGTAGTTTTAATTGTTTATTATCAGTGGTAGGCTCGTGCCAGTAGTCTGTTTATCGATTTATTTTAATCGCTGCCGTGGCCGATGTACTAGACTTGTGAGCCGTGAGTTCTATATTTTTTCCCATGCGCGCGTGAGTAGTTTCGTTTGCTATTTGTTAAGAGTCTGTCCACGAGAGGACCAGGCAGAAGTGACACGTGCCATCTCGCCGATTTCTCTCAAACTTTCACAGATGATTAAGGTCATTAAGTTATTCAAGAGTCCAAAGTAGCTCGGGCTCCCGGTCAATCCCTGGGGTATTAGGGCTTACACATCAAATCCCAGGGATAAAACCCCGAAATTAGCTCTAAAATTGCACTTCCAACAAAGATTTCTCACACTAACAGAATGCGATGGATTTTCATCTTGTTTTATCCAACAATTCTTTAAACCTTAAGCAATGAAAGGTCCAAAGTTGGAGTGATTTAAAATTATTCTCGCCAATCTAGCACATTTGAAAACTAACCACGTCACGCAACAATTTTAAGAAACCACAAATTAGTCTTTTTAAATTGCAAATATCTCCAATGGGCAACGTTGCATGTCGACAAACATGTAGTCACAGTAAAATCCTATTATAGTGCTATGTTTCTGACGAAAAAAGTTTTTGGCCTCTATGAAATATTCATAATCACATTCCTCTGAAGTACGTGGCAGTCTAAGCTAACTGTAGCACTCTGTGACCATGAGCTGCTGTTTAAGGAGCCGATTCGAATCCTGTAATGGTATCAGTGACTCCAATTTGTTTGTTTCTCAGCTCTAAAAACCTTAAGAGATATTTATCTGCACAGCTAAGGAGTTAAATTAATTATATAAATTCTAACAGGTACTAGTAAATCTAGTAAAACCGATACGCTTTATGCCGGAAGTCGACAGTTGAAAGCAAAGTGTGTCAGGTATATTTTGCCACATTTTGTCACTTTCCACACTTATTAAATTTATTTTCAAACTTGGAAGGCACTCAAAGTAATTTCCTTACAGGAGAAACAGCACCCTTCATGTAAATGTAGGTGTGTGGCGTGACACTTGTTTCTGTTACATGTGTCAGTATATCTACTTGAATTCAGAAATAAAATTCCCTGAGCTCGAAAAAAATATAGTCTATCTTTGACAGGCAATGCACATTCTACAGCGAATTAAGTTCTTTTCGGTTACTTTTCTAAAGTATATTTTGGAGATAGAGATCCTTCAATCAGGCTAATGTAAACACCGTCGCAATGAAAAGTAAACAAAAATAACCCATGGTCTCGCTCTCCCGAGGATAAACCCCAGAATACGTTAAACACAATTCGTAACATCAAAAACACCAGTGAAAACATTAAAAACCGCATTGCAAACTGCATAACAAAATCCCAAACTTAATTTTGGCGGTAATCATCCCTCGTAGAGAGGGAACCTTCACATTGCGTCACGCATTATTTTACCGTTGAAAATTGACAAATTTACAAATGTACTCACTTGATCACACGTGTATCACGTATTTTCCCGCGTATCAAGTTTCCCACGACGTCTAAGGAAAACCACGGGAAAATCCCGCGTGGGGACACCTTGTCAGTGTAAAACTTCACAATAACATTCAGAGACTTGGCTGAAATGAATTCTGAAGGCAAGTTTCTCCTGAAAAATTTGGGGGTCAATTGAAAAAAAATTTGCGTAATTAGATAAAAGTGGTCGTGACTACAAAGCGCGACTGACAATCAGTCAGACTGACTGACTGATTGCAACTAGTACGTGAAAACAACAGTTTTTACGAAGACATTTTAAATGTCTAATGCATTGTATTACTTTACAAGTGATTCTTAATGCAAGTGTGAATCAGATAGAATAGAATTACCTTTCTTCATCTTGCAGCATCTGAATTTGTCAATGCAGTAAAGACCATTGCAGTTGCTTTTATAGAAACCGGTCATGTAATGACCTGCCCGCTGGCATTCGCTCCAACCTCTTGAATCGAATGAACTGGTAACATCTTCATCGTAACAGTCTTCATAACTATTGGGATGATTCTGGGGACGGCAGCATTGTCCCTCCTCAATATCCGACAAGAATGCTGGGGGACCGCGTCCCGGCCTGAGGCCATTCAGGTAATACCCAGCAGGGCAAAGCGCCCAGACATCAAATCTGAAAAACACACCATCAGTTTGTGAGAGCCAGTTTGAAGAGTAACACGCATGACATTCAAAAGTGTGAAACGACAAAGGTCCTCTTTGTATACTTGGCTTCTAATGCCCCACCTTTTTAAAATTCTTTTACACTTTGGCTTGAAAGTAGAGGATATCTCAGTCTGACCGAAAAATCTCCGCACATAGTGCAAGAGGGCGTAATTTCGTTCACTGCAAGGTTTTGGATTTTCAACGCCTGACAGACACTAGGGATGAACCTAGGATCTCTGTAATGTGCTAGATTTGAGCCATTTTGAAACATCGTCAAACATTAAAAGCCCAGTTTTGATGTACTGTAAGTGTACTGTCCTCCCGTATGTTTCAAGGCAATTTTATGTTCAGCAAAAGGAGTAAAATGGCATATAGCATGGCCCCTCTAAACAACGAGCTTTCTACAAATGCTCATTGCAACGTTTCTAGTTTCTGACTATACAGTGTACCTACCCATCCAATGTAGAGGCCCAGTTTGCGTTTGAACAAGCTGCAGGCTGAATGGCGTATATAGGTTCATCCGCTTCACAGCATCGTCCTTCTTCGAGGCGCCCCACTCTTTCGTCTCCCGGCGCCTTAGCACTTCTCATGAATCCTCTAAGATACGTGTTCATTTTGGGGCACACAGACCACTTTTGTCTGTCTAAGCTTACCCACCAGTCTGCTACGTCACAGTTCTGGCTCGCAGCAGGCTTGAACATCAGCAGTGTGATGAGAACGTAAACGGTGAACTCCAAATGCATCCTGTAGCCACTTTGCCGAGTCTTTCCACACAGAGAAAGCTGTTAATGCCTACCTAAAATAGAGACAAGTAGAGACAAATAAGACAGACTTCCTTCAGCCTCTTAATATAAATGCCGAAAATTTAATTCAAGTTGTTATGTATCATCACAGGCGGATCACTCTATCAGCATGTGTACGTGGTCAATAATTGTTTATATGAAACGAACAGAATCTATGAGAATTATGAATAAAGCTCTGAAAATTGCATATCTGAATTACATCTCGGTCTGAGTATCCCAATAAAGTTAAATGAAACGTTAATCGACTCACGTGTGGTGTTTTTTCGCCTTCCTGGGCCGTCTGAAGCGTCTTTTTGCGAAATTACGGCTAAAAGTAATTTCGTAAAAAGACGCTTCAGTCTAGGAAAGCGAAAAAACACCACACATAAGTCGATTGACGTTTCATTTAACTTAATTGGGATACTCAGACCGAGATGTACTTTAGATATGCAATTTTCAGAGCTTTATTCATAACTCTCATAGATTCTGTTCGTTTTATTGCTGCGGAGCGAGCGTAGCGAGGGAGCAGCAACATAATCAGGATTTAAGAAGAATATACACAGCTGTTTCGACAAAGGTTGTCCCACACCAGCGTAAAAGCTAACGCGATAATGCCGATTGATATTATGTCAATTATGGGCAGTAATAGTTTGGCTTTCCATTTTTGAGGTTAACAGTGCTTCAAGAAGAAAAAGCATAAATATACGTGCTTGTGCTGTGTCCCTTTATAATGAAATGCCTTTAGCCTCAACCAAGCAACTGTTGGTCACCATTACCCAGAATATCTCTCGACATTGTCGCGTACGCTTTTACACTTTCGTAGGACAACCTTTCTTAAAACAGCTGTAGAAGGGGGTACGAATTCTCGAATTCATCACATCACTGCGCCACTTTTTACCAGGGTGCATTGTGCCACGAACAACACGAGGATGTTACACCGTCGAGCCGTCGTCCTTTTCGCCGTCGTGGATTCCAGTGAGAAAGTTTGCTCTGATTTACTTGTAAAACGATGTGAAGGAGATCGCTTGACTTTCACTACTCTTGCTTTTGTTCTTAATGCTGCTAAGAACAAGGTTGTAAATCTGAACGAATAATTGTGACATCTTAATTTTAAACTTAGTATGTCATCAGTCTTAGCAGTCTCGCCTCCTTGGTCGAAAATGAAGAAAAATCGTCGTTACTAAAACTTGTAGAATAATTAAAACAAACGAAAACCGTAGAACATGCTAACTTCGTATATGCTGCGATCTACATTTATTCCTTTTCATCCAAACATGAATTTAAGCTAAAACTTAAGTATTTTCACACGTCGCGACGTTCGCGTCCTCGACACTGTCAATATTCTAGAGACATTTAAAGCGTACCAGTACAGAATTTATAAGTTAGATTTCTGCTCCTACAATTCCCACATCTTTCGATTTTCGCGATCTGGTAAAGGGAAGGTTGATGTGTATCGTTTTATGTCCAAACACACTTCAAATCACCATGTGATTTTTTGTCTCGATCCCTTGTCACACCTCGCCATCGATGCGTCATTATGCATGAAGTTGATACATACAAGGACAGATTTTAAGTTACACCCCACGATTTGACACTGTTTTAAGAGATGAAGGTTATGTAAGTCTTGGAACGCGCCGATAGATGAGTCACTGCGTAAAATATGTCACTATCAACAGAATGTGCCGCAGCATTACTATCTTTTAGATACCTTAGTATGAACAATTATTATCCACGAACACATAGAGTGGTCCGCCTGTGGTATCATGCCCAATCGAATGCTTACCAAAATAAAACGCCGTGTAGTTCTCGGTTCCGCTGAGAACCTAATTCTCCGTCCTGGACTTCGTGCTTGCGATGAAACCTGGCGGGGAAATGTTTTTATATCGTTGGAAAGCGGATAAAGATCCTCCACGTCATTAGTGACCCCTGGAAGGGACCCAGCTTTGTGCTCATATCGAGCTTAGCTTTCAAATACTTATGCCGCTCTACCGCCTTATCCGGGTTAAATGGTCAAGGTATTTTAGGCCTACTCTCGGGCCGGAAAAAGCTGAACTAAAACTTAAATGTTTATTATTGATGGAATTAAAAGCACACATAAATACTAGCAAGCTATTCAGCTATAATAATAGTAGCTAACCGAGAATCATTACTTCGTGATTCCATGTTGCCGTGCATCTGTTTAATATTAGATCACAGATGACGTCAAAATGTGGTAAGAATAACAAAAGTGGCAAACAAGCCATTATGTGAATGTGTCACTGATGTTCTCACACTGTTTACGTCTTTTCTGACCAATTACTATTACAGACACCCAAACTGACGATACGATCAATTACTATTACCCATACGAATTGAGGCTATTAAATTCTCAAGTAAGCGCTTATTTCTACCGCTTATTTCAGAGAGTTATGCCCCACTCTCAACACTCAAATAAATCATCAATTGTTCCTCAATTCGTTTCGTGAGCTTAGGCTGCCCGTGGCAACCGGAAACTTAAGTGTATATCTTTACCGAATCCTTGGCATCAACTTCTTCTTCACAGGGGAAGTTGTTTGACCCTGTACCACGTATCTATTTTCTGTGGTTGTTTTCAGGTGTCCAGTTACTTACAGATTGTGCAGCAAACTAAGAAAACAAACAAGCATTATGAGCAAATTTTCTTTTCAGTGAGGATATTTTCATTTTATTGACATGAAAATCCATGCACTCATTTACAGTTTGCCTGGTTTAACTCTCAAAATTATCAATTGAAAACAATGGCTTAGCTCTATAGAAGTGAAAACAAAATTTCGCGGGAACATGGAAGACGAAGCTCTAGTCCTCTTCATTCTTTACGCCGGTGTCGATCCGGTCCGACTTTTAGATCTGTCTTTTGGTAGTCAACCAGTTTTGTAACCAAACTGGAGCGTCCCTTACAGTCGTGAACATATCTAGCGCTCTAGTTGAGAACTGCACAGGCTGATCCAAGATTTTTCAAGGGGGGCGGGGGGAGGTCTGGTATCTTGGGGTTGCAAAATCAATGGTGCATGACAGAAATACTAGCAGTGCCGCAAACTAGAAATTACGATGAGGTAGAGTGTTTGCGGCTTTACTTCTGCCATAATTTTCATTTTTTCATTTTTAATCCTTCAAAGAAAGGGTGGATAGCTACGCAATACCCCCCTCTAAATCCTCTCCTGAACTGGCTGCACAATCTTCATTCTAGACCGTTTCGCAATTCTGCCGATTATAGATTTCAAATTGTTTAATCAATTCAGACTGGTCAATTCGTTTTTAATATGTTAATTACCACAAAAGAATATCTTCACCCTACAAATATATGTACGTGAATAGTCGTAAATGAAAACTTATTTTTGATCATGGTTTTCTGGAGAATCGATAGATAAACTATGTAAATTTCTTCTTGTCAAATTGTTGAATGTTCAAGAAATGTTAGAGTCGACTACAAGGCGAATCCCGCTACTGTGTAACAACCATCAGAACTACCTCTGGAGGAAGTCTTTGATTTCCGAGCGAATTTTCCGGTATATTACTGTCTTACTGCCTTTCAACCGAAATTTCTTTTCCAATCTTTTGGTGATTTATTCAGTAACGCTTGTAAATATACCCTCATTTGTGTTCAACCCGCTCAATATTATCACACATGGGGTAGGATCGGCACAACAGGGTCATATTTGGAAACTAATAGCAAAATTTCTTTCTTTGGGGGCGGGCGGGAAGGGCTGAAAGGTAAGCATCGCTTTTCTTAGTTTGAAATTGGGACTGTGTAGTAAGTTCAGCTTGGTCTGATCTAGTCCCTCCAGAAAAGAGGGTGTCTTAGCCAAGAACAATGCTCAGCGATGCAGTGCACTGAAGTGTTGAAGTACCACGAGATCAGTAATCCAGCATTTCAACTGCTTATAGCCATACTAACAATCTGTAAATATTTCAACCTTTTCACGAACATAATAGAGACAATAAAAGATTCGATAATGCATCTAAAGATACATCGCAAAGAGATTGGCACTTAGAATCTCTTCGGTTCGGACTTCGAAAAAGAGTAACAGAATGTGATTTTAATTTTTTCAGACATGAATTCCATGAGAATTTCTAATTCACGTCATCAGCAAGTGATCGCCAAAGATTACGTGACGAGCCCAAATGCCGTCCGCGGCGTAGGATTAACCTGTTGACGATCCTCATGTTACGTAGATCATATAGACTTCCTCCGCGCAAGATTATCTTTCAGAGGGACTTCCTGCCTGTCCAATTATGTAACTGACCGTTTTCAACTGAAAATAAAAGAGCTTTCGGAAAACCCAATCTGAACATCTGTCGCTGCGAGAGAAATCAAGCGCCGACTGTTTTCTAGGAGAAAAATCGTTTTTCAATTTTAGCCATATCTGTACTGAATTTGACTTTAGTGAACTGAATCGGCTAGTTCACAATCACTAATCGATGCACCATTACACTTTGGGTAGGAGAGCATCAGCATGATTTGAAGACCAACAGGACGTAGGAAAACGTTCTCAGGCAGTGAAAAATCAATTTTTTCCCCCTTTGTTAAAACAATTGTCTCTTTGATCCCCAACAAGTCAGCACAATCTGCTGTAAAGATCGCACGGAAGCTGAACGAGAACTGAACGGAACCAAAATTACACTTGTTTCTATCTTCAGTTGGAACCATATCTCAAATATGTCTCATATGGGAATACATTTTTCTCCCAGATGTAGTTTTCTACTGTTTCCGAACCATGTTTCCACGATTATCATGGACAGTGTCGACACAGTGTTAAGATAGCGCGACCTGGGCTGAGCGGGAGAGCAGAAGTCAGAACAATTTGCATGTTCTCTAACGACAGACAACGCAATCTCTTCGCATTAAACCTACACAAGATCAAAAGAAACTTCAAAACAGAATATACTGTTTTAGTATTTGTCTCAATTATTTTACTTCAAGGAAATAAACATTCTGCCAAATGCATTTTCGTTTTTTGTTTATTTGACCTTCAGGCAAAAGGACGTACTTTGATATCATTTGTGAACAATCGATTTGGTTTCAGCTACAACTTTAGATTGTCTAGACTGGATAGGTTTCAAGATCACGTTTGTGAAGAAATTTTTTCCCTTTCTAAGGTAAAATTTTGGATGCAGTACAACCACTGTTACTTCGGGGCGTTTTTGATTTGAGTTTCTGACACAGTCGTATCGGTGTAGCGATGTCTACTTTTAATATTTTCATTGAACATTGTAATTTTTTAGCAAGAGTGAATACAAATAAAGATTGATTGATTGATTGATGTTGTAGCGGTTTCTAACAGTTTTTTTTTATACCACTGGCTTAAAGTTCTGTAATACTAATAACGGCTGGTATCCTAGAACTCGTAACCTTCAGCTGGAAATAAGATTATTTATCTTCAATTCTCGAACAAAAGATTGCTAAGAGTGGTTTCCGCCCCCATGACTGCAGTAAAACCAAGTCATATTGTCTCGCGTGTGGAGGCGCGGTGGCCTCATGGTTAGTGCGCTCGTCTCCGGATCGAGCGGTCCGGGCTCGAGCCCTGACCGGGGACACTGTATTGTGTTTTAGGCAAGCACTTTACTCTCTCAGTGACTATCTCCACCCAGGTGTACAAAAGGGTACCGGCGAATTTAATGCTGGGGACAATCCTGTGATGGATTCAGTATCCCACCCAGGGCGGAGTAGAAATGTTTCAAGCCGCTTCATGCTACTGAAATCGGGATAAGCTCCGGCCAGCTGATGAGTCACTTGGCTCATATGCAGACCTTACCATCCTGCGTATCATGGCAAACGGAACTAACGAAGCACATCACTGCTCCCAAATTTACCTGTTTTGTACCAATTCCAGGCGTTTGGAATTTGACTCTCACTCCTAATTTCGCGCCTCAATCAAAATGGTGTATTTTTCGGAGAAACTTCGAATGGATAGCTTGTGGAGACGGCTGAAGTTCCCTAAATGTGGGAATCATGATAATCAATTGCTGGTTCTATCGTTACAGCATGTTAAAAAGCTCAATTCGTATATTGGTTCCTTGTGTTTAATAGATTTTGTTCCTCCACCCAACAATTGAACTGTTCATTTGACTGTCGTCAAACTAAAACCAAAGTAATCAGTGTCCAATCACAATGGACACAGACAATCCAGTGAACCAACCAAAGCAAGTTAAACACATGTAGCTGACGCAAAGCGCGGGAAAACGTGCAGGAGCGCGTCACGATTGGGTTTGGTGTTACTTCTGATTGGATGACAAAGTGGCGTGACTTTTAAACCAATCGTGTAGTATAGTAATGCAGAAGCAAATCAAATCCGAGTTACTTTCGTAGTCTGTCCATAGACTCTCTATTTTATCTTGAGTTCATCGAGATCGCAAACTTAGCTAGCAAAATATTAACCCACCGGGTGAGATATGAACGAGCCCAAAAGCAAGGGGGTAGCCCTGGGGAAAGACAAACATAGGATAACTTTTTATTTTTTGCGCCCGGTTCGCGGCCGCTTTCGCACGGTCGCATCGCTCAAGCTCTGGAAGAAAAATACTGACTTGAAGCAAAAAATAAAAATAAAAGTCTGTAGACCAACTATACCTCCGACACTCAGGTGAAAACCGCTCTACAGGTTTGCAACGAGTTTCTTGTGACAAAACCGGGTGATAATTATGTAATTAAGTCGGAGACACCGTAGGCCGTCTGCTTCTTCATGCAATATCTGCCTGAATTGATTACCGAGTTAGACTTTGTCCCGAGATGAAAAGGAAAGAAACTCAACGTGTAATAAAAAGAGGATAATGATAAATAAGTTATTGAGTCCACAGCCTTGTTTTTGTCAGTGTTTAACATATACGAGGGGGGAATAGGGGCCTATATATTAGAAACCGAAAAACCGCGGGAAAAATCGCCCAAAATCGCAGATAATCAATAACAATCAATAATAATAAAAATAATCAATAATCAATCTTTATTTGTACTCATTCTTGCTAAAGAAAAAATTACAATTTCGATGAAAATATTAAAAGTAATAATTTGAGTACTAGCTGCCTGGAATAACCATAGGGGCTAGCGGAACCAAGCAACCAGTTAACATCAGCGTTAAATAGAAATAAAATACAGGTCAGCAAGAAAACTTGAGCACAAGTGAACACACAAGAAAAAAAAAAAAGATGAGGAAACACGCTATTTCTATGCTATGAAGGAAGTCTAAAAAATAGTTTAAAAACCGCAATAAATTTCGGTCAAAACCGAAAACCAAAATAAAAGCCCTTATTGACAAAGCTTTGGTAGGCTTCAAAATCTCTCTGTCTGTTATTTGATTTTTATATGTCTAAACTTGTTTTACTTTCCAAAGTTCTTTCTACATCTTCCCTCATTAGTACAGAACTCGTCGTAATCTAAAAAATTGCTTATTTATTTGTAAATTGGCTCATCAACGAACCCATAGCAATGTGAGACTAGAAAAAATTGCATGGTAAAATGATTTTAGGTAATTTTTGTTTAAAAGAAACACCACATTCTGAAATTGCTTTTGGATTGCCATTGTCAGAATTTCCATTTGTGTAGACACAATGGCAGCCGTATTTTACAACCAAAACTACGTTATTTTACAACCCAACAAACAGTCTCTCCTTTGCTGTTATTACACGTAAACGAAACGAGTGAGTTCAATGTTACTCCCGCCACGAAAAGGAGAGACAACTCGCAATCGAGCAATGAGAAACTCGTTGGTCCACAGTCTAAGGTCAAGGTCCACAAGACATTATCCCAGCTGCTTGATATTTGAGAAATAGTCTTTTGCTTTGATGTTATCTTTAGCCTTTCATAGTCTGCTTGGCAGCCGTTACGACCCAAATAATGGCTGCGAAAGAGACAGGCTTGTCATGTATTCCTCTAAAAGAAAGTTTCGGTAGAAAGCTTCTAAGAGGTCACTTAAAATTACCGTTTAACGCGACTCCACGGCAAAACCAGAATAACTATAAAATGCATTGGACAGAAAAATCCGAAAAACCGCTATTATTGTTGACAAAACCGAAAAGCAAAGACTAAATGGAGAAAACCAGCAAACCGCATAAGACACCAAAACCGAAAAACCGCAGTTTTTAAGTGAGAAAACCGAAAAACCGAACTAAAATTCGGCCAAAATCCGCAAGACCGAAAATCCCCAAGGCCCCCTCATATACTAAAAGCTCACGTCTTTAATCCTTGTACTGAAAGTTCAATAGCAGCAATGGTGCGCAGGGGAATAGTGGGGGCAAATAAGTGAGATATAATCGTGTATGAAAGAGTTTATGCGGTTATCAAGCACGTATAAAAGTTTCCATCCCTACAGACAGTAAACAAAATTTCAGATAATCTTTGATCAGTTTGAAATCGGAATTGAGCCATCTAGGTCTGGCCTAGTTTTCTCCCTCCCCTGCCCCCAGGAAAGAGTGTATCTTAGGCCAGTATTGCAGTCTACAAGCCCAAAGTACCACGAGGCAAGAGTCTAGCATAAACGCAAGTGTGCTTTCAATTGCTTAGCAATACAAACAATATCTATCTGGAAATATTTCAACCTCTTGATGAATATAATAAACACATCTCAAAATACATCTCAAAAACAGATCTGGACTTCGAATCTGTTCGGTTGGAACTTAACATGGTCACAAAATATGATTTCAGTTCGTTTCTTTTTTATTGCGTCGGAATACCTTAATGACGTCACCAGCAGATACATAATTTTTTTTTATAAGAATATTGTTTTTCCGGCCGAGACTGAATATTCTTATTTTTCTCCGATTTTAGGCTGAAAATGTTCTTATGAATATTCTCAGATTACAACGTATGACATTTCAGTCTGTTTTCGAATGTATTTGGTGTCTGGATGTTTTGAACTTGAAAGTAATTTTGGAGCAGGCTTATTGGTATCGAACGCACGGCTAGTGCTGTTTTTGTTGATTTTCGGCTAGTTTTGCGGAATAGAGAAAAGAAGAATTTTGTACGGTTTAATTAAAAACAAATTTTGTACTGTATTGACGAATCTCCAACACAAAAAATTATATTCCTTTCAAAATCTCAGCCTCGGGTTTATTCTTAAAATATATTTATTCTTATAAAACATATTCTTATATAATAAAGAGAGAGTGTAATACAGAGACTTAAGGAGGCTCGAAAGGGTTTTTTGACCGCGCGAAGAACGGTTCCCAATGTACACGCGAGCAAATTACCCGCGAGAAAATCGCGCAATATCGCACGCGATAGCATGCGTGTGCGAGTTGAAAAAAAAAAAAAAAAGTCAAAACAACTTTGGGTCCAGGATCGTGAACTTGGACAGCTTCATGAAGGAAATGGACAAGTGCAGATCTTGCCATGAAGGTAAGCATATTTCACAAGCAAACACAATAAAGCTAAGCCGTTATTTAAACTTCAAAATATTTACAGCAATTACAGACAGTATAATAAAAACAACATACAAGTGTCGTGCAGAATCGGTTTCCCAAAGAATGACAGCCAGCAAGAGGATTCTCTCCGTAATACTTCGCCATTCCCAAAAGTCGTAACGGTAAGCAGTATGAATCTTAAAGTGGTACTATGACGAAAGTCCCATCTTTCCTATCTAAGCCATTTTAAAACATAAACAAGTAGTCTGTACGAGAAGAAAAACGCTGTTTACTATTTTCAAATATCTCTTTTCGTTCCAGATATATTCAAGTTTTTAAAATATGCAAATTAGCCAAGTGATGACGTCATACACTCAACCAAGTTTTCATCAAATATAATGAAGAAAGATATCTCAGCCAATTTGTATCAGAAATGTTTGATTCTTTGCAGGAAGATTCTACTAAGTGTGCTCCACAATATGAGCTAGACAGTTTCGTTACCATGGCAACATATCGGGTTCCAGACCTCCCCAATATCAATGGCTTTTCTGGCCACCTTTGGCATTCCATTTTGATATTTGCTTGTGGTGCCTCATATGCATGATCCAGCAAGCATATGAATATGTTAGGTCAAGTTCATGGCCTTTTTAAATATGTTTTGAGCTGAAAATCACTAAAATATTGAAATCCAGTGGGTGGGGACTGGAAAAGAGTGAGTTGCCATGGGAACAGAATTTTTACTGCCGTAGGTGCGCTATCTGTAGAACTATTAGCTTACCAAGTTTCAGTGGTCTGTGCTGGAAATTGACCAAGATAGCTCTATTTATATACTTGATATAATATTGGGTTGAGTATATGACGTCATCAGTTATCTCATTTGCATATTTTACTAATTTTTTCAAAATTAAATATCTCTGGGACGAATGAAGATATTTGCAAACGGTAAACGGTGTTTTTATTCTTTCATACCATTCTATGTGATACACCAAAAAAAATCAAGGGGTAAAAATTTGATCATAGTACCACTTTAAGCATTGACAGGAGCCATAATCGGGGACAGAGACCGTAAGTCTTATGATCCGCGCGCACCTATGATATGGGACAATTTTTCTATTTTTAGAACAAATTGCGCCACCACGACGACATATATCCGCGCGGATCCACGCACATGTCGGAGGTTCTCGCGTGGATGTTGTCACGTTCCGTGATCAAATGGTGAGAGTTGCGAGATTCTCTTACAGATTTTCCAGAGCGATGGCAGGGAATAAGGCAATGAATAAGATCCAGGGCTCTTACATATAGGTTTATGCTCTGAACTGATGGAAAAGTTGAGTTTTTCAGGGTCGAAAACAAAACTTCAATTTCGCGCTGTGAATGAATAATGTCTGCTCGCGCTAGTTGAACGCGTAAGCTTTTGCGTTCTGTAAAGAAAAATTATGAAAGAAAATTAAAACTCTTTACTCTGGTATCGAGCTAATTTGAGAGTTTCTCAGACAATGCTTAATCTTAACTAGAACCTGTTTTTGATAGTTTCTTATTGTTTTTGTTTGTTTGGCGAGTTTGCGTGGAGTCGCGTGCACTTTCAAATCCGAGTCGGTGTTTTCAATTGTCAACAAATCTTGACAAATCTTTGTCTTTTGTGCTGAGATGCTGCAACAATTTTTACCAACGCCAAAAGGCTACTAACATCATGTGGGTTTCTTTAACTCAGTGAAATTTTACACTGCGAAAATAAGATAGACAAGGAGTTTTGATAACTAAGCCAACAAAATCGAAATCGTTCGAGTTGATTAAAGAAATCGTCATCGTAACTTTGCCGATTGTTTCTGCTGTATTCACATATTTTCAGCTAGGCTTTTAATATGTCATCAAACATTTATCAACCTGAAACATATTTAAAAACTAGAGATATTATCGGAGTTCGATGTAATTTTTCACACGAAAGTGCGGGAGTCCAATTTGTCATGTTTTACTGACTGTACAAAACACACATCGGCGGGGGCTCTTATTCATCGACAACAGACAATTTGTTGGATTTTTACACAAACAAAACTGAGCAGCATCTACAGACATAAACTTATTGTCACTTATCGGGTCTTGATAAAACATCAAGTGTTGCTTACAATTCAGGCGAAACTCAAACTTGCAATTATTTTTTTCACTTTTCGGTCACGATCGACTGGCGAAATCCTCGCAAGCGTGCGGCAAGAGGAGGGAAATCTTGAAGTCGTGAAACGCTGCTATATCCAACTATATCCAACTAGTTTTTTGTTGTGTTATGGAAAAGCTGTTAATGTTCAACATGGGTGAAACTTCAGTAGAGTGGAGTAATGTGGAGCCCTTGTAAAAGAAGCAGCGGAACATAACTTGGTCAGTGATATAAAGCGGGACAATGCTAAATTCGACACTGTCTTACTTCACTGAAACTGGAGCAGCTTACGACGAAAATACTGAAGTGAAAATTCCAACAGACATGAACGTATTGAGTTGTGGGCCAAAAGTATCAAAACATTTCGGGAATTTTGGACGCCATTTCCCCGCGCTACATCCGCAAAAATCCTCGCAGCGTGTGCGCGCGTGTACCGCACATGATGGCGCAATTTGTTCTAAAAATAGAAAAATTGTCCCATATCATGGGGACAGCCCCAATACTAGCATATAGCGCGCGCTTACGATCTCCGTCCCCGATTATGGCTCCTGGCATTGATTATCTTCTGGAATGTTTAACTCCCCAGAACGATGCAAATGATTGATCAAAGCTTGTGACGTCACGTGAAACCCAAGAATTCAGATGACAAAACATTGCTCTTCTTTCTTCATTGGACACGCACTGTTAACCGCGGAAAACCCCTTTGAGCCTCCTTAATCTTCTACGTGACGAGCGCAAATGACAGAAGGGTCCAGAAGCTATTTTAAACTTTTTTACTAGACTTCCTCTGGACAAAATTATCTTAAAGAGTTCCTGTTCCTGTTTTCAATTGAAAGTGAAAGTGCTTCCGGTAAATTTGATCTCAGCTGTCACTTAAATTTGGATTGGGTTCAAGTTCCCTTTCTGAGGTATAAAAGAAGATCCTTCACAAATGTAGTAAACTGTACTCAATCACTTCAGGAGATCGCACGGGATCTATTCTGGGAATAATCAACTCATCAGGCAGATCGTTCGAGATGACTGAATCACTTAAAGAACATCCGGTAAACCCGGTCCATAAAGATGATGACAAGCCGACTTCGCTGCAATCCTTTCAACTGGAAGAAATCAGGAATCAAACAGAGGAATCTGGCCATTCAAACCATGATCGTTGCAACCGATACGAAGTACTGAACCCTGGGAAAACGAAACCTGCTCAAGGATCAAATCGCGCCTTGTTCGACCTGGTTATCATTGTGTGCTTAATATCTCTCTTGGCTCTTCTGCTGACAATACTGATGTTGGTCGTGAAAATGGGCCCCTCAAACGAAGGTCAGTGTACAGGCTTACTGATGCTAGACAAAGCGAAATGTATAATCACCCGGCAATAATCGCACTGTAACCCAATCTCACACTGGTAACCCGGGCCCTTCGTAGAACGCCCATTAATTGTCTCTTCTTTAACAGAAGCCTAGACGCTCTAAGAGCGTTTACTCGGGCTCCGTAACGCAATGGTATCAAATCGTAGTTTATGAGTAAGCCTATTGAACACAATAAAAACCAATAAAAGAATCCCGATACTTTACCACAAGAGTTGCGCCTAGATATTTGCTATTCAAGTGTCATCTATATCCAATCGCATGTAGTTTGCCTCATCTTCGAAGTTCTGTTGACGACGATTCTTTTTTTTTCATTATCTGAGGTACACGTCTCAGCATCATAGTTTGTTTTTTAAGTCAGTGTTTTTGTCAGTGGTTTGGTAGTTCGAACTCGTACATGACTCATTTGCTATCTCGTGAGAAGGAGCCGAGCGTGAAAACTTTGCTTATCTGTCAGGCTTTCAAGCAATATAATTCGTGGACTGACCCGTTCCGCCGAAACGATCGACATCTTTGTATGTGAGATGAACGTATAAGACGCGATTTCTTGTCAAAACTTTCTTCAGGAAACACCGCATTCTGTATACAGAAAGATGTCGCGTTCTCACTCCCAGTTTCCACGATCTACGCTAGAAACGCCTAGGACCGTGACCCCCTTTTGGCGACAAAGAACGGTTTACATTTTATGACTCCGTAGTTTCCTACGGAAGTCCGAGTGATGAAAAAAAAAAAAAAAAATAGCTGTGTTTACACGAGGCCTTTTTACCTAAGGAAATACAACTTTTCCCTGCAGAAATTTTTTTTTTTTTTCAAGTGTAACTGTTTTACATCAAGATAACTGTAGCGAACAAAATCAAGAACTGATATAAACCTTTGAAGCCACAGTACCAGCCCTACTCTATGCAGCAAAAACTGCATTTTTGGTCTTATTTAAGGTAGAATCTGATAGAGACCGTGAATATGACCAGACAATGCGCAGAAGGGTAAGTTTCATGTGCCAAATCCGCGAAGCATTCGGAAACGGAGAACTTAGCAGGAAGCGTCTAAAACCTGAAAATGACACGTTCAAACAGCATCAGCCGTCGAACCACTCAGTGAGGGAATAGCATTACCTCCAAAATGAAACAATAATGAAACAGTAATCAATCAATAACCTCTATTGGGTAACCAACATAAATAACATGGAAGAGCACATCTTAGCGAACGATGAATTGTTTACGAAGTAGGTAATAGCCCAATTCCGACTCTGTGTCAAAACGAATCTTCGTACGAAATCATGATTGATATGAAAATTAGTTCCGCCTTCAGGTTCATTTTCATGTATATCACTGAAACTCCTCTTCATATTGAAAGGTTTTGCTCGAAGACTCGTTTTGATGCAGAGAGGCGCCAGGTAACTCAGAAATAGCCTATTACCATCGACTCCGACTGGACCAAAATTTTATCGACCCCAAAAAAAGCAATTGGAATTTTAAGCAAAATGAAACTCATTTTAGTGATAAGCAATGTGTAAACTTCTGTTTGACAGCTTAAAACAGGAATTACCTTTACAACTAAAATCGCTGGGATTTAGTTTATGTAGACACCCTCTAATGACTTTCACCGGAGGTGGGCTGGATGGTATCTTTAAATTAAAGGAAGTTTCCGCAATGTCATAAAGCCTCAGTCTTAGTAATTTTTTCTTCATATTTCTACTAACATTAAGAGTTAAACTTTACAGGGATGCTCAAATTTTGTGCGAAAAGTTTGGGCATTCAAAATAATAGGCCAGAAAATAACTCCCAGTTCCTCCCGATTTGCTTATAAGAGGCCTACTTTCTGATTAATAGCTTGCATACGGTGGCTGCGCCCGCAGTTCCAGCGGTAGTCAAAATTTAGCTGTCTCACCGAAACGACACGATAATAGTATTTTTCTTCACAGTTAACAAAAAATAAAAACATTTCTAAGTTACTTTGGCTTCTTCTAATACTCAACTCAAGAATTCTGGCTTAAGTTTGACGAGGAACAGCACATTTTGTTCAAAATGTTCAAAATCACACAACTATTATCCGGCTACCTGGCGACAGCGATCGAAGAGCGAGTCGCCCGGCGCGGGCGACCCATTTTTGGCGCCAAATTAGAAGGTTGGAGAACAAAATGTTTCATATTTTTCACTCTTTGCAATTTGACGTGGTTTTTGGAGTCAAAAAAAATCCTTTTTCGTGACTATTTAACACCTTATCCGGTGAGAAAAGATCCCCAACTTCAATTCGACATGCATTCGACGACAGGACAGTAGAGTTTTTCCCCCCTGCAGAATCCTGATTGGTTAAGTCAAATTTCAGGCGCGCGGGCCGTGTGCGAGGTAGAACAGGCAAGAGGAATATTCTTGCGGGCCAATATCCCTACCCATAAAAGTTTAAGCATTGGGGTTTACGTAGATGACATTTGTTTTGTTTGAAATTATATCTTACTCTGTGAGGGCGTTGATGAAAAGTGCCCAAAATTAGGTTGAAAATTAACCTCACAGTATCCCCATGAGGCTGATATCGAGACCTCGGGTGGAAAATGATCAATGAAGGTGAAGGATCGGCATTTTACATAAGTCTGCATAAGGTCGACTTTATGTGTGGATTTTTAGGAAAATCGGCCAATCCCAATTTCCAAGTCTGCCCCTTTCTCTCAGGCAGAAGCTCTTAAGTACGATACAAGTTGATGAAATACTTAAAAAATAACTATCCTGAATCTGGAATCTCGAAAATGAAACACTCAGAAAGAAAGCACTGAGCCTCGAAAATGAAACACTAAAAAAATAACTATCCTGAACCTCGAATCTCGAAAATGAAACACTCAGAAAGAAAGCACTCAAACCTCGAAAATGAAACAGTCAAGAAAGAAATATCCGAGCTTCGAAAACCAAACACTCAAATTAGGAAGAAGTATTCAAGCCTCGAAAATGAAACACTCAAAAAAGAAATCTCCAAACCTCGAAAATGAAACACAAAAAATAGCTATCCTGAACCTCGAATCTCGAAACTGAAACACTCAGAAAAAAGGAAGCATTCAAACCTCGAAAATGAAACACTCAAAAAAGAAATATCCAAACTCGAATTAGCTCAAAAAAGAATTATTCAAACTTCGAAAATGAAACACTCCAAAACGAAATATCCAAACCTCGAATCACCGCCGAGTAATCTAATATAATCAGGAGCCATAATCCCCGATTATGGCTCCTGATACAATCAAATAATTAAATTCATCCAATAGCACTCAAGCGGGCCTATGCCCCACTTGGGGCTATAAGGATTGATGAATAGAAATCAGTGTTCAGTAAAACTTAACCGCCCATTCACTCGACTGCTTTAAATCATCTCGAGGCAGAAATAGTATGAAAGTTCGTGGCTCATTCACAATCAGCTGTGTATGTAGCTTCCGCACGCAGACAACTCACATGACAAAGCAACTGGCCGCATAATACAACACAACCTATACTTTTCTCGGCGACAACTACATCAACCTACTAGCTTATACAACGGTTACGTATATATACCGCCTGAGAAAGACAAAAAAGAAGTTTAGACATATCAGTAAATAGCACATACATGAGCAATTTAACGCTTTCTCTTCGTTTCTCAAAATTAAAATGAAAGAACCGTGATTGTGATCCAAGAAGGACGAGCTATGTTTTTATTTCGAAAGAAAATCAAGCGAGTGCGTTCAAAGAAGGGCGCATCTTTTTACAGTTTAATGGAAACTCGACCGTGCACGCTATTATTTTATAGTTTGAAAGAAACTCAAGCAAGCGTGATCCGAGATTTCAGTTTAGTATGCGTTCTTAGCAACCAATGAATTATAGTAAATGGTTTTAACCCAAGAGTATCGGTAGTTCGTATAGTGAACGGAAGTCATCTTCCCTTGGCTCTGAAGATGACTTCCGCTCAGGTTGTCGAAACGTCAGTCACCAACAACAGTTCTTTTCAGAACTACCCTCACCCGGACGATCACACTATACGAACAACCAATGAATTAAGTTGTTAAGTTGTTTGATATCGTTCATGAATAATAACGCGAAATATAAATGTCGCGAGAATAATAGCCATTCTGCCCGATGTCAGACCTCGAAAATGAAACACTCAAAAAAAATAATATCCAAACTAAAAAAAAAATTATCCAAACCTCGAAAATGAAACACTCCAAAACGAAATATCCAAACCTCGAATCTCGAAAATAAAACACTCAGGAAAGATATACCCGAACCGGCCTCTAGAAAGGGCCGCTGCCTAGTCCTAGGGACAGAAACATCGGTATCACAATAGCCCTCGACTCGCTAGGGTAATTTTAAGGCCGAGGAGATTTATTGGTCTCTTAGGTTGATTATTGATGTAATATATCAAACACTAGAGACAGTGTTTCATCGGGATATCCAAACACCGAGAAGAGAGTTGAAAATACGCCGCGCAGCGGAGTATTTTTGACGAAATTCGAGGTGTTTGGATAGCCGATGAAACACTGTCTCGAGTGTTTGATATATCTTCTCAATCGAAACAAAAACTAAGGAGTAAACGGAGAAGTAAAAATGTCAAAATCTATGCTAATTAGGACCGGGTATCCAAAACTCCTTCACGGTTGCGATTTCCGTTGTTTTAGCTTGAATTAAATGAGTTTTAGAAAGTTCTTTAACCCTGAAGTACTGTGTACATGTACATAACACATTCCGTTTTTTGTTACTACTTACCAGTAGTAACAATCAAAACAGCTCAAGTGTTCCACCTATATAAGCTAAATCAATGATTGTCAGTAAAAATTTATGCTGTGTCACACAACATACAAACTCCTCAAAATCTTTTTGACCACCCTTTTGATTGAGTAAGGATGCCTGCTTAGATCTTCTTTTCGAGTGCTTCGATCAGTTCGACACTCTCTTCAAAGTCTTCAAATGAGTTACTATCGAGAAGTAATGCTAACGGCGAAAACTAAAGCATTCATAATTTAATAAATGTATCTTTGTTAGGGAAAACTATCGTTCTGTTAGACAATACTTAATGTTCTCTGTATTCATACAAAATAAACGAAAATAATTCTTGTTTTCCACCATTCATTTATCGGACCAAGTAGATCCAATGCACCGATTAGATGAAGCTAAAGTGAAGTAATTAAATGCAATAACAAGTCTTCAATATTTGCTATTTAGCCAAGACAAGAGACGATGATCATAGACTCTTGGCCAAGGTAAAGGCCCTTGAGGAGAATATAGCAGGCCTTCAACTGGGTTTGGTAAGCAGACGTAGTTTGTAAAGCTAACCAGTTGGGTGAGAGTAACAAGCCATTTGGTTACAATCAACTATCACCTCGTTTGTCTGTAACTAACCTTAGATTAAGATGGTCTTTTTAATTTGTACCACTGGAGGTACAAATTCCTCGCGAAATAGACAGATAGAAATTCAAATCTATGTACAATCCAAAGATTATTGGGTGGATACAGAAGCCCGTGGGCTTAAAATTAAGCCGTAACAGTTCAATTCCTCCCCAGTCTGAGGTTTGTGCACCTTGTTTTTTTTCTTTCAGTCACAGCAGTGTGCAACTGCGTCCGTATAAGTGTCAGTGTCAGCTTTTCTTCTGTAGTTCCGTTTACTTCGGCAGACCCGACACACGCTGCTGGTTAAAATGATTCTGATTTTCGATTATGTTACTTTTTTGGGCGAGAAGGGCGATTTGGGAACAAATTGTACTCACAACTTACAGGTAAACATGGGCAAACAGCTGTAGGCTCTCCGCTTCTGACTTTGAATTTCAAGACATTGTCTCTGGATTTTTTTTTTTAAATTAATTTAATCGAGAGCTAGTCTATGATGGCATTTCAATTCCTTTCTCCACTTTTATACTAAAACAGGATCCAAACAAAACTTCTGCTCACATTGGAGCTGTCGATAAGGATCAGGCCAACACAGGTATTTACATTATTCTTGTTACTTTTTTTGACGGAATGTGACTAGTTTGACATGTATCTAAGAGTCTAGTTGTAGTTTCAGTCTCTTTCGGAAGTAACGTTTTTAACAACTAATTGCTTAAACAGACTCTCGTTAGAGTGCCACTACCCCCCCCCCCCCCCCCCCAAAAAAAAAAAATTTTTTTTCCTTTAATAAAATCTACTAGTTTCCGTGATTACTTCAGTGAAAAAATTATCTCGATTGATAAAATCCCTGCGTTTCTACAGGTGTTTAAACATGTAATTTCTATGTTCACGACCGCGCAAAGTGGGATCTGGGTCGGGCTACTAGGACGTCACTTCGGGAACCGGGCTCAAACACTCAAGAGACTTTTGACTGAGCTTCGATGGTAGTTAAAACATTTTTGGGTTATTTGTGACTCATAATTATTTTATCAAAACTGGACAAGAACTTTAAGTGAAAGAACTGTATCATCTAGCATTACAATTCGGAGTTTAGCTACGATTTGGACGGCTGCGATGTACACATTTTTATTTCATTTCGAAGTTCGGGTCACCAATCGAGATCGCCGCGTTGTTTAATTATATTTAGGCCGGGATCGACAATTTACCGGTCCATTTGGGTTATAAAGGTACAAATAATGAGTGAAGAGTTAGCTTAAAGCTCTTAAAGAGTTACAAGGATGTCAATGAACACGAAGAGTTGGTAATTTGACTTTACGGAACATGCAAATTTCGGAGTGTCAAAACATTTTAAACATTCAAGCATTAATTTCCCCCGAAATACAAGTTAAAATGCAATGCAGTCGTGTACTCCACTCCTGCCTACTTCTCCGGATCAATGATTGAAAACATTTTTAACATAAGAGATAAGCAGAGATGTCGGCAAACAATATTCGAAGGTGAGGTAACTTTTCGCTTCGTTATTATATTGTCGACCGACCGTAGTATATGCATAGTCAATTACTGTGTACGAACACAAGCTACGCAAATTTGCATATTTCGTACTAGTGAAATCATGCAAAATCCTTCGACAAGATCTTGAAAAGAGGTTCAGTATACTTTCAGTTAAATGAATACATTTCTACTTCGCTGTTATTTTGAATGAAATGTCCATTTTACGCACGCTAATAACCTGGGAGTCCTCGACTTATTAGTTTGCCTTTCGGTTGACTAACAAGCGCATTCTTCTTTCAGCACGACAATCTCCGTCGGTAGCTATGGAGTCGAATCTTAATCGTTTGTTTCACTTTCCTCATACATTTATAAATGCTTGATCCATTCTAAGTTTGTAATTTAGATATATTTCGTTCCTCAAAGACGAAGCTAAAATAACAAAACAATTCCGCCTGTATTCGGACTGGCCATTGAGGGCCTCTTCACACGAGCCCGGTCAACCGGGCTGGCTCGGTTTCCGAGATCTCGCCTCGCCACTCTTTCCTTAGTAAAAATTTCGATGTGTTCATATGAGAAGCCAGGCTGGCCCGGTTACCGAGATCTCGGTTTTTGCGACCGAGATCTCGGTAACCGGGATGAAAATTTTCCCATATGAACGCTCCAGCCCGGGTAACCGGGACGAAACTTTTTAGACGAAATAGCTTCGCTTTCGCAGCATAGCGGCCAAAATGGCATAATTTTTGCCTTGTATGTATTTCCACTTTAGGAGTAGGCGAATTAACTTTATTAGTAAAGTTACAAGAGTCCACAAAGCTGCGACAGTCGCGAACGATACGAGTTTATGTTCCACCATTTTGGTTGTGTTTCTTGGATTTCATCCCGGTCGACCAGGCTTAAATTTCCCATATGAACAGACAACAAAATTCGTCCCGGTGACCGAGCCAGCCCGGTTACCGGGCTCATATGAAGAGGCCCTGAGAAACACGGCCGGATTACCGGCGACCTCCGGCGTACGTGTGTTTTTATTAAAATCCACAAATACATAGCTAGTTCACCAGTTCGAAGCCTCAACAATCTTCTCTGCGTCGTTGTAGAACGTAGGTTTCGTTTACTATTCGTTCAGAGAAGTCTCTACTTCAAGTACAAAAAACGCGATGCATTTCAACCTCGTTCCCAGGGTCTCTCATCTTACCGCCCGGCTGTGTCTGGTCACGTGTCTCCCAGAATCTGGGAGATGACAATTAAATTATTTAAGGGATGGGCGGCCGAGTGCGGGATGTGTTGTCACCTTTTGTCGACGGCCTTATTGATAATGATGAAAAAGTAGCTTCTTCTAAGAAACATACTCAATTCAAGAACAGAGTGCAAAAACCATACCCTATTTATAACCAAATTGGCCAAAATTCAAGATAGATTGATACCTTATTTATGACCAACTGACGGCCGAAAAACCCTACCTTTGGGGGCCGCACATACCTATATAGCCCATATAAGGGAGTACACCCCGGGCCAGACATCGCACAAGAACACAGCTTCCTGATGTAATTCTGATAAGTGACTTCATATTTGCTAGGGTACTTTGAATAAATCAAGATAACCTCGCTAACCCCGGGAAAAACAACGAAGAAATCTAAAAGCACACGCACATACGTACTCGGAGCCTCGGGAGCGCGCGCGGTGAGACCCACGCGAGAAGGCTGGCACCGGCACGAAACGCGCCGCAAAGCAAAAAGCCAGATAGACGCTTGGGTTCGAAACACAAACACTAGCAACAGGCCATCCTCAAACAGTGTGATTGCTATACACATGCTACCTATAAAGAAACTGAATTACGACCGATTTCCGCTTGTTTTAAAACTCCCCACCACCTGAACACACTGGCAAAGCCCAGTTGTTTTCTCGATTAAAAATATAACTAAACAGCGGTGAAAAACATTTTAGAAACATGCATTTTATGAACCTGACGTTTCGTATGTTAGTCAATACATTTTCAAAAGTATAACACGCCTGTTTTCTTGAAGAATGAGGGACGCCTCAATGTAATCCTCTATTTTTCTAGCTTGGTTATCACAAAATGAAGTTTCTGGTTATGAAAAAACTCGTTTTGATATAGTAGAAGAGGGCTGAGCTAGCAAAACCTGTTGGCATGTGTTATGTGTACTGTGTTAGTCAAGTGACTGGTGCTAGACTAATCTCTTGGTCTGCCTAAGGCCCCCTAGCCTGCGAACAGGCTCCCGGTGAGCCCGAACGAAGCGAGGGAGCCTGTAGACATTCTATTGATGCCGCCGTTTTCTGATACCAACTCCTGGTATCATGATATGATTGTGTTAAATCGCTGATTGTTGACATCTTTGAGATGAATATTTGACAGATCTTTGTAAAATTATATGTCTCTTACGGTTCGTGACAATAGTGTGTTTGCCGTTCTCTTTAAGTTTCAGTCTCTCGACCTCTCGTTATTTCACAAGTGACTCTGAAGGGTACTTCATGCTCTGTTAGGAGGAGGAATTTTAAGTACAAGTTAGTGGAGTGGAGCCGTTTGGCGGTGCTATAGCAATTTTTTTTAGAGGTCATCAGAGGCATGGTTTCCGGACTTTCCGCTGCTATCTACTTGTCGCTTCGCAGAGTTTGACACCTCTATTATGTGCTTATAATTTCTTTAGGCTCATTTCAGTATTGGAAAATATGTTTTAAACTCACTAAGTATTGGTTCTGGAAGGCCAAAGTTAAGTTTGAAATATTTCGTTAACATGTTGCTTACTTGCACTCTATATTATGACGCCGGGCCCGGCTGTTTGATTAGCTCGATTAGAACTGTTTACATGTACAGAAAATGTAGCTTCTTGACAGGTCTAATTACTTCATCGACTGATTTGTTACAGGCTAATCACCAAGGGCGGATAGGCAGATCAAAAACAAAGTCTACAGGCTCCCCTGTCCCCGCCCCGATCGCTTCACTCTCCGAATCCTTCTGCTTCGCGCTTGCTGAAATTTTTTTCCGTCCTCGCCGGGAGCCTGTTCGCAGGCTAAAGGCCCCCAACCTTACATCTACTTTCCCAGCATAATGCTTGATTCTTTTGCCTCACTAGCAGGCCCAAACCATTGCTGTCATAAGGTTTAAAACTCTACAACAAAGGTACTCTTAACATAATCAACACATTCCTACTGATAGTGTGAACGTCAACTGGTTACACTGTATAATTTGATTTACATAATGAAATTTAAAACCGCTTCATGTAAGCACCTCGCAAGACTTGCATAACATTATAAGTTTCTTTTTTCTTAGTCCCTAGATATTATATTCTTAAAATCATATATCAACAATTGCAGTTTAGTCTTAACTGCGATGTATATACAACATTGAACTTTTGATGTTTGAAATGAAAATGAAATTCACAACCGCTTCATGTAAGCAGCTCGAAAGACTTACATAACATTACAAGTTTCTTTTTTCTTAGTCCCTGGATATTATATTCTTAAAATCATATATCAACAATTGCAGTTTAGTCCTAACTGCGATTTATATACAACATTGAACTTTTGATGGCTGAAAAGCCACCAAGGCATGTTTTTGATAAGTTAATCAACAATAGAAATTTTAAACATCGAGTGAAGCTCTTCGAAACGTCACATTGAATATCTAATAGCCTGATTTCTCCTGAAAGTGCTATAAAAGCGAGGTTTATCAGTAGTCTTTCGACAAAGCTCTTTACAAGGTCTCGCAAAACCTACAAAACTGCGATAAACAAACGCGTTCAGTATCTAAGATGGAAACTCTTACTGTTGCATTTTGCCTGGTTGTGTTCCATTCGAGATTCTGGATCAAACGGAAAAGGAATATACGATAGTTTAGACATGTTTAGTTGATAGCAGAATCGTCTGATATTATAATGACACCAGGGCTGTTTTTGACACATTCTGCTAACAAGGAAGACACTGCAGTGTTGTGTGGAAATCTTTGTATCAGCGCAGCGAGTAGAAGGGAAAATTCAGCTTGGTGGAGAGTCTTGCGGCTTTCATCTTTAGAACCTAAATAACAAATTCAATCAACCACTTCAATTAGCAAAACATTATTTTTACATAATATTGGGTGAAGCCTGTCTCAATTTAGAGAATCGGTCGAAGAGGCTAGACAGTTACCAGACTAACGAATTGCAGCAAAAACAGCTCAACTTAAGTCTTATTTACTCCTTATTTAAAAAAAAAAACCAGTAATCATTGGCAGTTAATTTTATCAGAAATGGTGGCCTTATATTACCATAAAATTATTCAATTGAAAAGTGAATAAAGTTAAAGTTTTCTTTGAATCAAGTAATGCTTCTTCTGATGAGTGGATATTTATGCTTTGAAAACTAACATATAGTCAACTAATTTTACTTGTCCTATATTAACACTTTGCCTTCTCATACATCTTACCGTTTCGTTTTCTTGCCTCATGATATGCCAACACCAGAGAACAAGAAGCAGCACAGACTTCAACAGCAGCTTCCTTCAAATCAAAATACGAACACATTAACTTTAAAATTAGCGCAGCCAAAGTGAATCCACACCCTTAGCCTCGCCTTGTATAAGCTGATAAGAAGGAAGATCACTAAAACAGTTTTTTCTTTCTTACTATATGGTTGATGAAGGACATCCAGGTACGGTAGTCATTATTATTATTGTTACTATTATTTTTGGGGGGACTTCGTAGTTCATTGAGCAAACATAGACTGAAATACCTAACACAAATTTCTTTTCATAATTCAGTATCCGATCAAAACGTTTGATAAGTCTTCGCATGTTTATAGTAAAACAAGTGCCCCAAGCCTCTTTCAAAGAAATTCTGCGATTAACAATTTTACTTACTCTTCCCGGTAAATGAGCAATAGAGTGTGTTCACGTGACGTCATCAAATTCTCAAACCAAAAACTAAAGAGCCACCAAAGGTTTTATCCTCATCAGGCATAAGAGGTACTAAATTTATATCCGTTTACAACTTTCCAGCTCAATAACGTCTTTCGTTTGGAAACCAGCGCATTTTGAATCTCGGAGTTATGGCAATGTGTGACATAAAGCTAAGACCGCGTTTGTTGAAAAATATACACTTATCTCGTGACTTTTAGTCATTTTAGGAGTTAAAGTATTAGGAAAAGTGTTTGTGTAATTGTGTTTTGGTTCGGTTCACATAATCAGTCGACTAGATAGCCAAAGAAAGTTCCAGATGGTTACACTACTTTCCGGCCGCCATATTGGAGGACTAAGGAGGTCCACCAACGAATATCTCAACTTTGGGACAACGTACACACCTTAAACTTGGAGAACTGTCTTCTTTATTTATCGTCTATAATATAACAATTTCTAAATAAATAAATAAAAAAAAAAAAAAAAAAACAAAAAAAAAAACAATTTCTTGAATTTATCCACTAAATGGTTTTTGATTTTATTTTTTAATTGCGTGACAATGAACAAACTCTATAAAAACGTCAATTCTGTACGATTTGAACTCAAATTTACATATTCTTAGACTTTTGTATGCTTCCGAAAGTTTCGAGTCATTTCACCCAGTTTTCATCGTCGTTTCAACTTACTAAGTCCCAAGATAAGTCCGTTTTTTATTTCTTTTTACGCTTATTGTAAAGTTTATTGCTCCAAAATAGCAATTTTGAGCGCAGATAAAGAACAGTGAAACGCAGAGAAAGTTCTAACTAACGAGTGAATTATACTGACAAATTTGACAACAATAACTTTTGCCGGAATTGAGACGTAAATCGGCTCAATTTTGATCGAAAAATAATTTTAACTTACGGTAATGGTGTTCGGAATTGAACATACCCAAAAGTTTGAACCTTTTTCAAATACGTATTTGCTCAAAAGAATTTACAGGTCCTTCTCAGTTCTACGGTTGATAATAAAACCAAAAACTAAATTGACTTCCGCCGCGTGTTTACAAGACTCGAAAAAGTTCTTGTTTCGGTAAACAACGTAATTTCAGCATTCCCTCTTACAGCTATCATTTCGAGTCAATGGTTGCCGATTGATCATCGTCTTAAAACTACACTTCGGAAAATATTGTTGTGCTATAATACGAAGATGTTTTCTAGACCGACTTTCGCACTGTTCCTCTGTGTTGTGATACTGACCGCCTTTTCTAACGGCAAGCCGCAAAATTTCAGCACCAAGCCAACCGTTAAAACTAACTCAGATCAGAGCCTTGTGGTGAACAACAACTGTAGTTTGGCGAAAAGCGAGAGTGAAATGCTGGCTGATATCAAAGCTAAGGTTGATTCCATCTTTGTAAAGTCCAGCAAAGGTATTTTTCCGTTATAAAATTATTTTAAGGTATCAGTATAACCCATTTGACCATCCGCGCGCGGTCCGCTCTAGCGTTCGTGGCTTTAACAAAAACCCATATAAACCGTATATTTACTGGAAGCTTAATAACTACAGATTATGACCTGACCTGTTTAAAACGGTAAAAATTTACCGTGTTTCGAAAATGTGAATATATTTACAAAGCTTCACGAACCCATAAATCAAGGTATACGCCCGCTAAATTTAGGTCGGAGAAAACGATTAACATGGCATCCGTTTCTTCACACATTCACCTCAAAAACCGTGTCTCAGATTTTTGGCACATCCGTTTGTTATTATTTTACAAGAGGATAAAGTTAGAAAAAGGAAAAAAATAGGACTGCCCGCGAAAAAAAGGCATACCTTTTTACTGAAAAGAGTAATCAGAATTCCCAGACACGGTTTTGTCGGCGTTCGTTCTGACAACATTCTCTCCGAATTTCAGCCAATTTGGTCCAGGGGCTGCCGACCTGGAACTCGAAATGCACGTACAACTCGCCTATTTTTTACTTTCGAAAAACAGAAAAAAAAATAAAATTCGGCGGCATCCAAGTGTTATGAGATTATCACACCAAGGGAGACACCGCAGAGGAATCAACTTTCTATATAACAATAGGACTATGACAGTTAACATGGAACAGGTACAAATTTCCGCGACGGCGCGCGGTAAATTATTCACCAGTGAATAAACCGCTTTTTCATGTGTGAAGTCAGAATTCCAAAGTTAATAAACGCGAAATTATCTTTTGATTTACTATATTAGCGTGCGAAATTTTACGTATCGGTTGACTAATCTTCAAAATTATGACCATGTCACTGTTAACATGCCGAAGGCCCGTAGAAGGTTCCCGAGAAAATGCAAGCGCACAAAGGGAAACGCTGGAGAGGACGCCGTAAACGGGACTACATCGACTGATGTTGATGCAAAGGCAAAGATATTGGAAGAAATGACAATAGCTGGGTAAGAAAAAAAAATGTTGCACTGCTGATTCTAATTTTGTACAATCGATCTGCCTGTCAATTTCGTCCACATCTCTTCGTCAATCTCCTCTGCTTCAACAGTTTCTCGCAACAGTATTTTAGCGCGGCTTGCGCTCATTTCGTCTTGCTCGCTGGCTTCGTGATCGCGATCGTTGTCGCGTTCATCCAGCAATTTTTCTTGATTGTAAAACGAACCCTTTGCCGCTTGCCGCTAATTCAGCGGCCCACTCTTTGTTGAAAGTGTTTTTCGCCTTCTTTGGCCTTCCTTTAGCCGATGAAAACGGGCAAGATCGCTCTGTCTTCTTCGAAGACATCCGGCACTGATTATGGCGCGCGAGTCGCGTGTCAACTCAGCATGATCTTGATGTCATGTGACTTCTTGCCTTGATAATTAATTCATTTGACAGAACTTGTCAACTCTCAATTAAGTAATTAATATGCAAAACAATCTTTCTCGCGCAATAACTAGCGGCAGATATAAAATTTTCTCGTGGAGTTTTTTTTTATCTAAAAGATTACTTTAAGATTTATCCAACCGCTTAAAAAAGTAAAATTATGCAAAATTGCAAATTTTCCCCTTACTGATACCTTAAAGTGCCACTGAAACGAAATTTTCGTACTCTCTTTTTTTAGCCCAATTCATAGTTTCAAACGTGCTTAAAATAATGGTGAACTTTATTTCTGTCAAATCCTAACGGAAAGTGCTCTTTTTAGCTGCTGAAATCGACTTTTTGGAGCAAAACTGTGTCCGGGCTCTGGAACCGAGTTTAAGGACCTTGTGACGTCACTGGTTGTATTCACGCAAGAAGCGCTTAAGATTCTCTCTTGTTTTCACTTGATTTATTTAAGTTTATTCTTCATATTGTCGATACCTACTAGTTTCCTACCTTGTAATTTCAGTCCAGCCTTGACAGGAAATACACATCATAAACGTTGGAGGGCGCCAAAGAATGTAGATTCACCAAAATGAATGCTACAGATTAGAACAGCTCAGTATACTTTTCGAACATCTTGAGTACTCGATTGGAGATTTCGAAGACGAGTGTGGCAACTTTTGTATCACGTCCTGAAGCCTAAACACGATATTTCGTCGTCTGTTTTCAGCCTGGTTCTGAAATTTGGATTCTCACGTTTATCTAAGGTCTATTAACAAGGTTCGAATATGTCCTCGGCAACTTTGCTGTATTAAAAGCCGTAAGCGCATCAGCCATCCGCACAATCATGAAGTTATTAACGGTCCACAAGCTTTGCGTCGAGTACTTCTTTGCACACAGAGAGCATCTTTTTATGATACTAATAAGTGAGAGTTCTTGTGGTAGACAAAATGTATCTTTGAAAATTGTGATCCGCAGCAGGGTTTGCTTTATCGCCGCATACGTATCAGTGTAAACAAAGCGGGAATTTCGCTTCTCTTTTACACGTATCTCCCAATTGTAATATTTCACGGCCGATGGATAACTTGGAGTTCTTTAGCACATACTTATGTCTATGATCTTCATTTAATAGTATTCAAGTTCAAAGCAATTCGTTAAACGTCACTAGTTTATTATTTAGTCGAAGGTTTATTAAACAGAATTTGAACTAATTTGCATATATGACCTTTCGCCGCCGACATTGTCACGCTTTCTCTCGTTTCCTGAAAACATATAATTGTAGGGTCATGGCAGCTAAGTTTACCTTTATAGTTTAAATTCGCTCCCTCATATAAAAGAAGAGGGTTTCTTAAATTGTTGCTGTTGTGATAACTTGTAGGATGTAGCAGATACAACTAGACTAAAGGTCACTGTGGCACAATCTCGTCCGCGGTGAAACTCACAAAGCGTCCGGTTTCCTCGAAGCGAAGCGACTCGAAAACTCGAAACGTTGTTGCTACGATTCGTGCAGCAGCACTCCAGATAATATTTTCAAAAGCCGCTTTCTCTTGTTTTCATTTCTTTTAACTTTATGAGTGTAGATATTGTTTAATTGAGTGCTGGCCATTTCACTAAGAGTCCCGATCATTTTGCGATCTAAGAACTCCCACTCGTTTGCTTGCTTACATAAAATATCCAATTAAATAGACTGAAAAGCCCCAGGATCGACTCTCCACCTCTTCATGTCTAAGGCTACTCTTATTATCTGCTTTACAGCCCTGAGATGTCCTTAAGATGTTTTTTGGGGGGCTTCGAACAGTATTCTCTTCTCCCATAATCACTCTAAATTTTCAGCGCGGCATGAGAGCAATACAACCAGTGACGTCACTAGGCTGTTTTGGCCGCGCCAAGATGGCCGCCAATTTTGGGCTTAACCAGCCAATTTCGAACGGCTGAAAAAGCAGTTTTCGCTTACCGTATGCGAAAAAAAAGTCTGCAGTGTTTCCAAGTAAGGTTGAAACTTTATTACTAAGCAAAAATCTCACATACGAAAATTTCGTTTCAGTGGCACTTTAAGTCACCGAAGTTCTCTTCTCATGGTTTGTTGTTGGTGTGTGCGACCTCATACGTTCGTTTCCATGAACCATAACTTTAGGGAAATAGAATTCTTCAACGTGCAGTTCTAAAAAAATAAGACTGGTGAGGGTAAAAGATCTCTCGTCAACGCTTGAAAAAGACCGAAATTTGACTTGTAAATCTTGTAAATAAACCACGCTAGTTTATCGTGCCATAATAATTTCACAGACATGTCCAAATATATAACGAGCTAAAATGTAGTTGAAACTCCAACTCTGATAAATTCCCTATCACAAGAAGTTCTTCCTACTAATCTAAGGATTTACAAGCGATTTGGCGGCCGGATTGCCCCATTTAAGCCTGCTTTGTAAGCCTCGTTTTAAATAGGCGAGGAATAATCTTTGATTTGCTGACTGCGTGACTTCCATTCATCGCTCTGCTTATTTCAAACAGAACCGGTTTGTCCAGGCGGCTGGGTTCTTCATGTAAACTCGTGTTTTCTCGTCATCGACATTTCAACCCTGGAGTGGAGCGACGCTCGACGAAATTGCCAGAAACTGGGAGGAGATCTCGCTAAAATCACATCAGCCTCTGAGAATCAGTTCATCGCTGATCTCGTCACCAAGCAGAAGAAAATAAGAAACCTTGGTGTATGGCTTGGACTTCGCCGAAAAGCAGATAGCAAGTTCTACTGGATAGATGACACACTGCCGGCGGGCTACCGTAACTGGAGCCCTGGCGAACCGAATAACCTCGCAGAGAATTGTACCCACATGTATAGTATAGGATCCAGGAAAGGCAAGTGGAATGACTTGTTCTGCATCCGCCAGAGCGACTCGTCCGCCAAAAACGCCCCTGCCGTTCTTTGCCAAAAAAGGGCTAAGCACTAGTATTTCGTTTTTGCAATGTCAAATGACGAAAACGTTCTGTGATGTTCTGATCTTTTGGTGTTGGTATTCCACTTATGTCACATGGAAAAATAAAGATAAGGATTGTAAATGAAAACTTGTTATCAATTGTTGACTGTGTTTGATGTCACTTTACACTGTATGTATTCAGCAAGCCCTCTTACGCCCCACAACTTAGGTATTTTGTTCAATTTGTCATTTTCCGTCAGTTTATTAAAAAGTGAGTTGTCATGCAAACATGATAGCATGTGAACCCTTGTTAGAATCGCGGGACTAAAGATTAAGAGACAAGACTATTTAGTTAAGGAAATAATCAAGCCAGGCGAAACATGTCATTCGCGTAAGTAAACACGGCTAATCTCCGCCGAGTTTCTGTACTGATTTTAGAACCAGATTCGCCCACCAACAAGCATTGATACGAGAACGTTTGTCAAACTATTATCAGCCTTTCATTCTGCATTTTCCATAAAAGCAGTTTGGAACTGACCAATGAGAGAAGAGCATACGCGAACACACGAAGAATGCCCTAGTGAGTGATGGCCAATCTACATCTTACAACAAGAAACCCAAATCTCACCTCCTACCCCTCCAAAACACAGCAACATTGATGTGAGGTGACCCCCCTACGTTCCTGAAAGTACCTCATTACCTCATCCGTGACTAATTCCAGCGCACTAATGTACCACTGTTCAACCTCGTGAGTGTAGATCAGATGTTTGTGTATGAGGAACAGGAACAAGGCTTGGACCGCTTCAAATATGACCTGTGTGAATTGAGCAATCTTAAATATTGTTAAGCTGCATTACTAACTAGAGCCGAAAGGTTTAAAACAGCTATTAAGGGGCCAAACAAACAGCAACTAGCTTAATTTAGTGTTAATGTTGTTGAAGCAACCAGGAGCCATAATCGATTATGGCTCCTGAAGCAACACAATCCGCTTTCAGACCACATCATAATGGTTTTCAAAGTGGCGATAGTCACGAAAAGGAAAGCTATTTTCCAAGGGAAAACGGCACACAAGAGTAATGCAAATTTCAAAGAAATGAAGGTTTTTTTGTGTAGGTGACCGCTAGATATTTTGGTCGCTTTTCCTCTCTCCCCAGGCCTCCCCTGTATTCCGAATCAACGCCTCCAGGATGGCGCGCCTGCAATCCAAACGCATTTGTCCGCTAAAAGTACGCCTGCACAGTCATCTTACATTTCTGTTGTCTACTGTCATAATCAGGTTGACGTGAGGATTGGAAAACAATCTTTCAAAAGGAACTTCAATGCGCCTTTCTACAAGAAAAAAAAGTGTTCAAATCGCAAATTTTTGTTACCTTGAGTGCAAAAGAAATTCAAGGTCGGAGACATTCAGCCCAAAGTCCCAATTGTCTCACGAAGATATATCGAGAATAAATCCCTGATTGTTGAGGTAAATCGAGATAAATATCCAGACTTACATAACGATATCAAAACAAATAGGCGACCGTGCTGGGCAATCGTTAAATTGAAATTAAAGCTATTGAACATACTGTATTCTTAACACAACAAACAAAGAGCCTTAAATTCAGAGCAAACTGGATGTAACATAAAGTGCCACTAACCCCCCCAAATTTTTTTCCTTTAATAAAATCTACTAGTTTCCCCGATTACTTCAGCGAAAAAATTATCTCGATTGATAAAATCCCTGCGTTTCTACAAGCATGTAATTTCTATGTTCACGACCGCGCAAAGTGGGATCTGGGTCGGGCTACTAGTGACGTCACTTCGGGAACCGGGCTAAAACAAGCAAGAGACTTTTGACTGAGCTTCGAGGGCAGTCAGAACATTTTCGGGGTATTTGTGATTCGTATTTTATCAAAACTGGACAAGAACTTTAAGTGAAAGAACTGTATCATCTAGCATTACAATTCGGAGTCTAGCTACGATTTGGACGGCTGTGAAGTACATACTTTTTTTCCCTTTCGAAGTGCGGGTCGCCAGTCGAGATTTTCGACAATTTGCCGGTCCATTTGGGTTATAAAGGTACAAACAATGACTGAAGAGTTAGCTTACAGCTCTTAAAGGGTTATAAAGATGTCAATGAACACGAAGAGTTGGTAATTTGACTTTACGGAACGTACAAATTTCCGAGTGACAAAACACTTTTACATTCAAATATTAATTTCCCCCGAAATACAAGTTAAAATGCAATGCAGTCGTAATCCACTCCTGCCTACTTCTCCAGATCATTGATTGAAAATATTTTTAACATAAGAGATAAGCAGAGATGTCGGCAAACAATATTCGAAGGTTAGGTAACTTTTCGCTTCGTTATTGTCGCCCGACCGTAGAATATGCACATTCAATTACTGTGTACGAACACGAGCTACACAAATTTGCATATTCCGTACTAGTGAAATCATGGAAAATCCTTCGACAAGATCTTGAAAAGAGGTTCAGTATACTTTCAGTTAAATGAATACATTTCTACTTCATTGTTATTTTGAATGAAATGTCCATTTTACGCATGCGAATAACCTGGGAGTCCGCCTGGGAGTCCTCGACTTATTGGCCGTTTTCACACTAGAGACGGATAATCCGTCTATTTATATCCGTCCGATTATCCGTCTATATAGACGGATAATCGGACGGATAAAAATAGACGGATTATCCGTCTAAAAATGAACACCGTTCCGTTTTCACACTAAGACGAATTATCCGTAATGGACGGATAACCCATCGTAGACGGATTATCCGTCTCTAGTGTGAAAACGGCCATTAGTTTGCGTTTCGGTTGACTGACAAGCGCATTCTTCTTTTAACACAACAATCTCCGTCGGTCTAGGGTCGAATCTTAATCGTTTGTTTCACTTTCCTCGTATATTTATAAATGCTTGATCCATTCTAAGTTTGTAATTTAAATGTATTTCGTTCCTCGAAGACGAAACTCCAAGAGCAAAACAATTTTGTATTCGGAATGGCCATTGAGAAACACAGCCAGATTACAGGCGACCTCCGGCGTGCGTGTGTTTTTATTAAAATCCACGAATACATAGCTAGTTCACCAGTTCGAAGCCTCAACAATCTTCTTCGCGTCGTTGTAGAACGTAGTTTTAGTTTACTATTCGTTTAGACAAGTCAAGGCTCTATTTCAAAACGCGATGCGTTTAATTTACCGTGTAATTCCGTCACCTATAGTTTCGTCTGGGACTCGCGTCGGAGGATCGTTTGCGCTCGAAATAGTCAGATGGCTCGCAGCTTATCCCAAATTCGTGTCTTATGCAGCACCTTGACAATTTCAAGCTTTCCACTAGAGATAGAGAAGAATATACAGGCCATGAAAATCTTTAGGTTTTTACAGTAGCGGCGAACCCGAGATCGAAGAAATAATCAAAGGCTCCCCAGCGTTAGCTTCGCACAGATCAGCCCACTTCTTTGGTCTTTTTCTCGTTTCTGGCAGAGTTTCATCGAGATAGAGGTACTGAATGAAGAGGAATACTCTATTCTACGCATCCTGTATTGCTACAGCCTCCAACAACATGTCTTCCTTGCATTCTGAAACGATTTTGACACACACTATCGCATGTTCGCATACATTCCTCTCAGAAACAAAATATTGTTATTCCCGAAGTGACGTCAAAGGCCAACTCGTCCCATTCTCCGCTATTCCTCGGTCGTGAACATGGAAAAGGGCAAATTTGCAAACTTTGAAAATTCATAGAAAATTAACGAAAATAGCTAAAACGATAATTTTTTCGCAGTGGTGATCAGGAGAAAAAGGAAATTTATATTAGCGAAAAAAAATTTGGGTGTTAGTGGCACTTTAACGTTAAATCCCACAGCCTAACAATTGTAACTCCCACAGTCCTTGTTTGAAGAAAATATCATTGGCTCTTTTTTAGAGTTTACAGTATGTTATTGCAGTGTCTTTAGCTACCTTTTAATTTAGTCCATAACTCGATGAGCTTGTCCAAGATGCCACAACTATTTTTTGCACAGTTTGTTTCAACAAACGTGACTCCATGTGCCGTTCTACACACTATGAAAGAGAGATAAAACAACGTGTCAGTGACTGTTATAGCTACGGTCTGCTGTGATGGATCAAAACTAGTTGTTATACCTCCCAACTAAAATATGTTTTCCGATTGGAGGAGAAAGTGTCACGTGTCATGGATCAAAACTCACTAACTCCCTAGAGCAAACAAAACTCACTAACTCTCCAGGGAAACAACAACTTAAACTTTCAACTTGCACGTGATCTGGTCGTGCACCTTGAAACCGAGGCAAATTTGTGTACCAGCCGGCGTCAAGCAAATCATTTTTCTCGCAGTTTTTTCTATTTTTTCCCTTTGACCCTCCATGTTCCTTTCGGCTTCGCCTCGGGGAGCATTGAGGGTCTCGGGAAAACAAATCTCACTGTTTCCCTTAGGGCCAGTCATTAAGTACCTATTCTGTATTTTCAGAATTCAGGGATCAACAAGGTACAGCAATTTAAGGGAGCTTACTTAAAATAAACACCAGCTCCACAGTTACAAGACCGATCAAAGCCATCTCCTTCGCATAAGATTGTTCCTAAAAATGATGAAAATTCCAAAGTAAGAAACATGATATCTTCATGTAGCAAGGCAATTGAGCGGTCCTATACAGTTTAAGCCCTCGCAATTGCTCTTGCATTTGCTCTTGGGAAAGACACTTTACTTTCACAGTGCCTCTCACCGCCCAGGTGTATAAATGAGTGTCACTGAATTGTCATGGCAACCTGACAGAGTACTTGGGTTCATCTCCGATGACATAGCATCACATCCAGAGAAAGAAGCAAATTCACTGTTCTTTGATACGAGAAGATATGAATTTTATGTTCAGGTCACATGAAGACCATCAAGTATCCTTCTTCATTTTGACATTTCTGGCATTTTCGTGCTCCTAAGTGAACGATTTCATGTGGGCTTCAGTACATTTTTTAAACTTCCCTATCGCTCGCCACTTTTCAACAGGCATTTGGCAAAGTTTGGCAGCCGTGCAATGCAATGGCGCGAAATGACGTCATCAATATCCTCACTAGTGAGGATATGGAAAATACGCAACTAGGGTCCCGGATGTAAATTCGTATGAATTTTACGAGTAGTGAATTTCCCAGTGAAACACTCGTGACTATATGATAAACTACAGCTATATGCCGATCTGATGTGTAACCAAACATGAAACAGTGCGTTTATCGTCTACTATGGAAAATTTATTGGTCATTACATCTTAGATAACTATAGCCGGTTAGCGTGATCGAATGAAAATCTTGTTGTTCTGTGCCTTAGATAACAACTCCAAAAAATATCTCCAAACCTCGATAATCAAAGTGCTTTCTAATGCACCAACAGCGGCGACTGCCTCAGACATCAAAAGAAATCTCTAGTCAATAATTTAATAATTCTTCAAGTTGAACCCATGTGGTGATCAAGACATCACTTCTCCTACAAGCATAAATGTGGAGTCAGTGATAAGTGTTATAAGAATAACGAAATTTATCACCTTGATATACCTTACAATTCTCTCAACTTGCAGTGTGAAAATGTATGCAAAAAGGTTATGAGAATTTGTACGTTGACACCAGGCGTTACATTACATACCACTTGGTGACTGCATTGCAAGAAGTTTTGATTGTTCCGAAAGCACCGCCTGAAATTTGAAAATAATAAAATAGGCACTTTAGCAGGGGCCTTTCTGAAAATGACTGAAGATTTCAATTGTTTTTCAACTTTGGACCTGCTGGAATCCAGAGCCCATTGTTACAAGCACGAAGGTTTGAAGAGTTAGTAACGCTTTACGAAGTAAGAAATTAGTCAAGCGGTTTGTAATGCTTGCTGACATTCACATGCTGCTTAAATAAAAAAGACACTATTTACTGTACTATTAAACATTTTAGGGGAGCACAGAGAAAAAGGAAAATGCTGTTCAAAGAATATTATTTTATTCATCTGTAGTGCTTTGACTTTCATGGCAGGGGAAACACTTTCTGGTAAACATCCTCCAGGTTTACAGCATTTTGTTTTAACTTCACAACCGTTCTCTGGAATTTGTTTTGTGTTCGCGTCGCTTTGACTATCAAGTATTCTCTGTTCCTTGGATTTTGAATGCAATATCGAGTTTGCAGTCTTGTTAAACTGTAAAAACAGTCCTTCCTCCATAATATCTGTGAATGAAACAAAGTTATAACAGCTCATATCTGGTTAATGTAAGAAGCACGACTTCACTAAGCAGTAGACTGGTTTCTTTAGACTTTAAACTTTCAATTTGTTTTCATACATTAGTCAGAATTTTTACTTTGAATTACGAGCTTATAAGAGAATCATGATCTTGACTCAGGAAAGGAAATTTAAACTGGGTTTTAAACTAACAATGCGACATTCTGTACTCCTGTAACTTGTAACTATGCTGTGTGGGTTAAGATGTCATCAGGTGTCTCTCTACTGTATCTCTATGTCAAATAGCTGCGGTCTCAATAATCTCGTAATCTTACTTGGTAGAGATGTATTGATCCAGTCTGAGGTTTTCTCCGTTATAATTCTCCGTAATGTCATAAAGCCTCAGCCTCCCGAGGGGTGGGGGGGGGGGGGTACTCCCTTATATCGGCTATATAGGTATGTGCGGTCCCAAAGGGTATGGTTTTTCAGCCGTTTTGCTCATAAATAAGGTATCAATTTTAGCTGATTTTTGCCATTTTGGTCATAAATAGTGTATGGATTTTGCACTCTAGCCTTGATACGGGAATGTTTTTAAGAAGAAGCCACTTTTTCATCATTATCGAAGAGAAAATCAACGAAAGCCCTTCACAAATTATGTTTACGGTAATTTAACATTGGTCTCAACTAGGGAACTTATTATAATGCGGTCAGAAACAGGGTTTTGATTTAAGAGTCAGATCATAAAAGGGGTCTCGAAGTTTTGGTCAGGTCATAAATAGGGTAGGGAATATCGCAGGTTTTGGTCATAAATAGGGTAAGGGGTTTGGGAACCGGGCCGCACACCCCCACCCAATTTTTCTGGGAGTACCTCCCCCGGACTCAGCCTTAGTAATTTTTTCCTCATATTTCTACATTAAGAGTTAAATTTTACAGGGATGCTCAAATTTTGTGCGAAAACTTTAGGCATTCAAAATAATAGGCCAGAAAATAATTTCCAGTTCCTCCTGATTTGCTTATAAGTGGCCCACCTTCTGATTAATACCTTGCATACGGTGGCTGCGCCCGCAGTTCCAGCGGTAGTCAAAATTTAGCTCTGTCACCGAAACGACACGATGATAGTATTTTTTTCACAATTAACCAAAAATAAAAACATTTCTAAGTTGCTTTGGCTTCTTCATATATTCAGCTCAAGAATTCTGGCTTTAGTTTGACGGGGAACAGCACATTTTGTTCAAAATGTTCAAAATGACACAACTATTATCCGGCTAACAGGCGACAGCGATCGAAGAGTGAGTCGCCCAGCGCGGGCGACCCATTTTTGGCGCCAAATTGGAAGGTTGGAGACACAAAATGTTTCACTTTTTGCAATTTGACGTAGTTTTTGGAGTCAAAAAAATCCTTTTTCGTGACTATTTAACACCGTATCCAGTGAGAAAAGATCCCCGACTTCAATTCGACATGCATTCAACGACAGGACAGTAGAGTTTTTCCCGTCTGCAGAATCCTGATTGGTTAATTCAAATTTCAGGCGCGCCGGCCGTGTGCAAGGTAGTACAGGCAAGAGAAATATTCTTGCGGGCCAATATCCCTACCTATAAAAGCTTAAGCATTGGGGTTTACGTAGATGACATTTGTTTTGTTTGAAATTATATCTTACTCTGTGAGGGAGTTGATGAAAAGTGCCCAAAATTAGGTTGAAAATTAACCCCACAGTATCCCCATGGGGCTGATATCCAGACCTCGGGTGGAAAATGATCAATGAGGCTGAAGCATCGGCATTTTACATAAGTCTGCATAAGGCCGACTTTGTGTGTGGATTTTTAGGAAAATCGGCCCATCCCCATTTCCAGGTCTGCCCCTTTCTCTCAGGCAGAAGATCTTAAGTACGATACAAGCTGATGAAGCACTTAAAAAATAACTATCCTGAACCTGGAATCTCGAAAATTAAACGCTCAGAAATGAAGCACTGAACCTCGAAAATGAAACGCTCAAAAAATAACTATCCTGAGCCTCGAATCTCGAAAATGAAACACTCAGAAAAAAGGAAGCATTCAAATCTCGAAAATGAAACACTCATAAAAGAAATATCCAAATTCAAAAAAGAATTATCCAAACCTCGAAAATGAAACACTCCAAAAGGAAATATCCAAACCTCGAATCTCGAAAATAAAACACTCAGGAAAGATATACCCAAACCGGCCTCTAGAAAGGGCCGCTGCCTAGTCCTAGGGACAGAAACATCGATATCACAGTAGCCCTCGACTCGCTAGGGTAATTTTAAAGCCGAGGAGATGTATTGGTCTCTTAGGTTGATTATTGATGTAATATATCAAACACGAGAGAACGAAGGAACGAGGGAACGAAGGAGGGAACGAAGGAACATCGGGATATCCAAACACCGAGAAGAGAGTTGAAAATACGACGCGCAGCGGAGTATTTTTGACGAAATTCGAGGTGTTTGGATAGGCGATAAAACACTGTCTCGAGTGTTTGATATATCTTCTCAATCGAAACAAAAGCTAAGGAGTAAACGGAGAAGTCAAGTTGTCAAAATCTATGCTAATTAAGACCGGGTATCCAAACCTCCTTCACGGTTGCGATTTCCTTTTGTTTTAGCTTAAAATGAGTTTGAGAAAGTTCGTTAACCCTGAAGTACTGTGTACATGTACATAACACATTCCGTTTTTTGTCACTACTTACCAGTAGTAACAATCCAAACAGCTCAAGTGTTCCACCTATATAAGTTCAATGATTTGTAAATCTACGATTGTTGTAAAAATTTATGTTGTCACACAACATACAAACTCCTCAAAATCTTTTTGACCACCCTTTTGATTGAGTAAGGATGCCTGCTTAGATCTTCTTTTCGAGTGCTTCGATCAGTTCGACAATCTCTTCAAATGACTCACTATCGAGAAGTAATGCTAACGGCGAAAACTGAAACATTCATAATTTAATAGATGTATTTTTATTAGGAAAAACTATCTTTCTGTTGGACAATACTTAATGTGTTCTGTATTCATACAAAATAAACGAAAATAATTCTTGTTTTCCACCATTCATTTATCAGACCAAGTAGATTCAATGCACCTATTAGATGAAGCTAAAGTGAAGTAATTAAATGCAATAACAAGTCTTCAATATTTTCTATTTAGCCAAGACAAGAGACTGTGATCATAGTCTCTTGGCCGAGGTAAAGGCCCTTGAGGAGAATCTAACAAGCCTTCAACTGGGTTTGGTAAACATTTACCAAAGCTCACATGGCTGAACAATTTTTTCGAGATTTTAAGAATTTATCTCCATGTGTTAACTGCCTTAAATGCAAATGTTACATTTAGTTTCCAGAGGTCTATGTTAACTTGGCGCTCAATTTTCTATTTGGGTTCAAATTGACCTCAGCAACGCAAAAGGAAAATTGAAGTGTACTAAGTGAAGTACTGGACAATTGAATGTGGCATACGTGTTTGTCTAATAGACCATATTCGTATTCCCGGTATTGGACTGGAACTAGCTTGCAACTGAGGTTAATGCGGAGAGTCTTATCAAATGCAAATCACATTAATCTCTTTTTAATGATATTCCCCCCGAACGAGCCTCCATTGCACGCTAGTTCCAGTCCAATACCGAGAATACGAATATGACCTATTGACACTAAAACATTTTTCTTTAATTTCAAAGAGCTATGTTAATATTTGCATTACCAAATGGAAGTAAGTAACATTAGCTTTCTAAAATTTATTATTGAGTGGGATTTAAAGGAAATGATTGGGGTGTATGTTGTGTGGGAAAAAGTTAAGAATTGAGTTATAACATAGTTAATAGAGGGGAGTGGTTATGAAACCCGACAAAGTTCTTTGTTGTATGTTCTTGTTCTCTTTTTTGGCCTTGACCGTGTACAAAACACAATAGTTGTTTATTGATCCGTACTGAGAAACTAAACAATATAAACGTGTTGGTTACGTAATTCATGCATAGTATATGAGCGCAAAACAAAAGATTGTGCACGGTCGTGGACCTTCCAACATAAATCTTGGCATCTTTGTTTGCTCCTTTGATGTTTGCCGAGCTTTATAACCAGTCCCCTCTATTAACTATGCTTATAAGAACACTAAAGCGGTGTTGTTTGTAAAATGTACAATAAAACATGTTTAAACAAAGAAAAATGTCATAAAGGTAATATTCGGGATATCCGAGAATTTCATTTCTGAAAAAAAAACAAAACTCAACACGCAGGTGGACTCATTTCGTGCGAAAGTGTTGATATAAGTTTAATATTCTGCACGTTTAACTGTTGGCGCCTAAGAACTCTTAATTATACGGAGATATGTTCTTACACCTTTCAAACTATAAATCAACATTTCGACCGTTGTTTTCTCTACCTGATAATTTAGTCAAGATGACTTCGAAACGTCATAGTCTCATTTCGCTTATTTTTGAGATTGATTTTTATAAACTGTATTAAAAAAATCTACCACTTGACACATAAAATGCCTCGGTACTTAAGAGAAATGTAGCTTTAAATTGGTCTGAAAAATTGCGCGCTTACTAATCGCGTGACTAGTGACATCACACGTCACAACCACAAGGTCACATGTATCTTCAATAAAATGTACCTTAAAATATTTAACAGCACGCAAGCTTTATTTTTTGTACGTTCCAATCAAGGAAAGATATAACCTGGACCTCGTCGCTCATTGAAACGGCAGGAGACAACTGGCCATTTCTAAATGCCCTATAACATTTCTTACAGTGCTTCTAATCGCGCAATTCCTACCCTTACACTGAGATAAAACGCACTTTTAGACATAACACGTGACTGATGATGTCAGCACATCTAGTTCGCGGAAAGTATATATTTCACGCCAAGTGTTATTTTCATGTAAAGTAGCACCCTCCCGTATAACGTAGCACCCTCTCAAAGTTATTTCACATGCAAATCTTTCAGGTGCAATGGCCGTGTTGGGAAAGTTCTTATCAAAATTATGTAATAATTTAATCTTGCCATTGTTACTGTTGTTATTGCTATTTCTATTGCTATTGCCATTGCTGTTGTTATTGTTATTGCAATTGCTATTGCTATTGCTGTTGCTGTTGCTGTTGCTATTTCTATTTCTATTTCCATTTCTATTTCTATTGCGATTGCGATTGCTATTGGGATTGTAATTGTTCTTGTGTACATTGCAGGCAAAACCTTCCGCGCATATTGTCGCAGCTTATGTCAGCTTCAGAAAACTTGTAGGCTACTCGCTTGATTCAGGTATGTTATTAGTATTGGTAATCATACGGTTTCGAGTTCAATTTGGAATTAATTTGCACTTGTGAGTTTTTCAAAAAGCTAAAATTGCACTCGCCAAAGTGGCTCGTGGAATTTTAGCTTTTTGAAAAACTCACGTATGATAACTTATTAATAATATAAACACGAAAATATTCATGTGGAGGAAGTGCCGGAAGATCTTTCTTGAAGCCATTTTTTCTCATTCGAGAACTTTTTTCAAAGCTTACGTCGTTATTTTACGTCATCATTTTACGTGATATCATTGGCTTAGAAAATTCCCTATTGTCCTTTAGCCAATCATAATCCAGAATTACGATGTGTAATTTAATTGCACTGGTGTTACACTTTTTGCACTAGTGTTACACTTGAACTGCACTGCTCTTAGCCAATCACAGTCAAGTAATTTTTTCATGTATATTATTAAGTCAGGTATGTTACTTCAGCATTTTTCTTTGTCCGGTGAAATCTTCTAGTCAACAAACTAGACGAGTAATATCCACGATGCCATGTTTCAGTGGCTAATTCATTACAGTGATCTTAATCCCTTCGCTCGTACACAACATACTCCTAAAACACCAAGTGAAGATATTGGATTGAAAAAAATGAAATTTTTCTTTTAACGATTAAAAATTGTCCTGGCCAAACAGAGTCGCAAGTAGACGCAAGGTCTCAACTTGCGACTCCGTTTGGTCAGTCCTTGAGTGCACGTGCGTTGACTTGCGATGACTTGCGCTCACTTTGATCGAGATCAAATTTGCGCGCAAGTCTACGCAAGTTTTTCACCGTTTGACCAACCAACCCAAGTCAACGCAAGTTGAGTGACGTCCATTAACCTATCATTAGCCAATGAAATACAGGATATGTCTGCCTTGCGACCTGTGTGTACTTGCGAGGAAACTTGCGAGTCCGTTTGGCCATCCAACGCAAGTCTCTATGCAAGTTCAACTTGTGGCCTACTTGCGACTACTTGCGAGTCCGTTTGACCAGGGCTTAAGATACGATGACAGCATGTAAAAATGTCTGCCAGACATTTTCAGTCTGGCATCACACCCTTTTGCATGTACAATTCTAGTTATAACACTCCTTTTAAAGCTTAAGTGCACGCACATAGTAATTTTAACTAAACTAGACGTTATTTGTAGCTCTTCATCAATACAAATTTGGCTTTTGACTTTTTTCGAAGTCATTTTCGTGATAATCCCCATATCAGTGAGACAACGATAAATAATGGCAAGAGGACTGAGTGGAGTCCAATTCGGTCGGTTATCATAAGAGTGATAACAAAATCGGACGACCGCGCAGCGGGGGTCCGATTTGTTTATCACGAGTAATATTTAACAAATAAAGAAGCCTCGACTGTGCTCTGTTCTGTTGTAAAGCACTTAGGAAGCGGTAGAGCACGAAAGAAGTGTAGGGGAAAACACGAGACGTAGTCGAGTGTTTTTTCCCTACTTCTTGAGTGCTCTACCGCTTCCTAAGTGCTTTACAACAGAACAGAGCACAGTCGAGGCTTCTTTATTTGTTTTATGATGAAGAATCCGATAATTTCCCCACGAATTTCGCTGAATTTTTTCAAACCAAACTTTGTTTTCCAAACGAGCAAAAGTGGCGTCAGCCGTGAACTGTTCTCTGATAAAGCACGCTAAAATAAGCCAATCAGAATCCTTGTTAGAATTGTTCAAATAATTTGATTGGCTAACGAAGCGACAGCTGTCAATCACAAACTGGCCTTCAGCTAAGCTTTCAGTTTCGAGTAGTTTGAGCGGCTTTCGAGAGAAGAACGATGCCTTCGAAGTTCGCTTTTCAGTTAAATTTTAAATACGGATCTAAAGGCAGGTGAAGGTTTATAGTCCAGAGGAATCCGGCCATATTGTGGCCCATGAAAATGTGCACTTTTCCAGTGGAAATTACGAAACGCGGAGCTCAAAGTCTGCGGATGAAAATGCAAAATGCCGAGTCGAATTTGAACGGAGCTACAGTTATTTACGGCTTGTAGCCGCATGCAGCAAGATTGCCCGAACTAGCGTAAAAGTTAGAAAGACTAAACGGCTCCCACTGGTTCTACTCCAAGCACAGAAGAGAATATCAGAACAAGCTTTGCACTGACCACTCGTCGGTTCACTTCGCTGAGATGACCGGAGAACGAGCATTACTACACTACATGTAAGTGTTGTTTGAGCAATTGAGCATTTTTACAAAAATAACGCTTCTCATCGTAAACAGAGACAGTTTAGTTGTTGTTTTCTGTCGTTGTTCTACTTCTTAAGTATAATTTCTGCCTTCGTAACAAATATAATGTCTTTTATCGAAGCACTGTTTAGGTTGAGAATTTGTTTATTTCGCTAAGTGTTTTGTCGGCGGGAATCTAGCAAAACTTCTTATTTTAGTACAGTTTTAACACTACTGTTGCTAACCGAATGGTCTCTGTGAGCCATATTTACTACAGACAAATAGCTCGTTTCCATTGCGTTTGTCTGAATCACAGGGGATGTTTAATTTGGGTCAAATTTGTCAAAATTCCGAAGCAAAAATTTGAAAGCCAACTTACCGTCATCAACCCGTGCTCTGTTCTCTGATAAAGCACGCTCTTTCAGCCAATCAGAGCGCGCGTTGTATGGAAACTTTATTATAAATAGATTTAGGCCAGCCTAAAAGCGTAGCTCCTGGGCCGAGTTGTTCAGAGCCCGACTAAGCTAACCCAGGAAAAGGTAGAATTAATTTTGATTTGAGTTTTGTAACTTTGCGGTGAGGTTTTCTGTATATTGTTTGACCCTCTGTTTTGAGTTTTAATAATCACCATATACACGAAACAAAGCAGCAAAAAATACTTGTACAGAAGAAAAAGTTATAATTCGGTTAACTTTTAATCCTGGGTCAGCGTTAATTGGCTTCCGAACAATCCTGCCCTTTTTTCAACAAGTTAACCTGACATGAGCTCGCGATCCAACCAAAAACCAGCACTTGGTCAGCGGACAACTTCGAAAAACACGTGACCTCGATGAGCTGTAAACTTGAGCCCGCGATATGGTCACGTGATACTGGTCAGCGGATACCTTGTTTTGACAGGTGTCAACTGATCATAACATAGATGTCCAATGTCAAAGAAGTACACGGTAAACCAAGACTGCATGTCTCTGTCAACCTATTATTTCGAGTATGGCCGCCATGTTGCGCGACTCCGTCGTCGTCGTCGTCGCCGTCGTGTGTACGCGCCCACGAACAATACCGCTAGCCATGATAACCATGAGCAAATCAACTCATGGGTTTCCTTTTCTTTCCTATATGAGTATGGGGCTCCGCCGGAGCTCCGCTATGATTACAGACCGAATTGGACGACACGAAGCAGTTATCACCAATTAGTCATAAAAATTACAATTTCCGAGAAAGAAGAATAGCCAAATTATGAAAGAAAGGGACAATTTGCATTAAATACCTACAAAGGAGATGTAAACATTCTAAGGCCACTGCGCCTCCTACCAGCAATTAGGCGCCAAAAACACAAAAGCGCACGCACGCACGCACGCACGTAACTACAACTTTGAATGTGATTGGTTGATTTAAATTGCAACTTTGGACGTGATTGGCTTATTGAACTGTCCGATAACAAACTGTCCAAGAACAAACTGTCCGATAACAACTTGGCAAGTGAATTAGTGGAAAATAGGAGTTTTTTAAACCAATTACAATCGAGGAAATTGTAATTTTTATGATTATATATAAAAAAGGAGATGAATTGAACCAATTCTAACTATTTCACTCCTTAAAGATAAGACAGAAAAAACACATAGAAATGGAGAAACTATAGAATGCGTTGGATATACAGATTTCACAATGAGATTATAAGCTCGAGATTTCTTTCTACCACAATTGCTACTAATCTCGCAATCTGATTGGCTAATTTGCCGTTGTCGATCAACCTCGTTCCCAGGGTCTTTTCCCTGGCTTGGAGGTGGGGCCAAGCCAGGGAAAAGACCCTGGGAACGAGGCTGCTCGCGCAATGTCTTTTATTTCAGCTCGTGCTCTGAAAAAAAACACTTTCTTTAACGTTAATATTAGGGCCAGTTATACGAGGAAACTAATCCGCGGTAAGATAAGAGAACAGTTTTGTTCATATGTTATAGTATTTACTTTTAAGTTTAATTTTAATTTATGTGGAATACCTGTGAATTAGCTGGTGTGTCATTTCGTTATGTATCCTAATATGATAATATTACAGCGCCGTCAGAGTACGTATATCAACGGGGGTTCATCTTCCTTAATTGTTCATATCTGAGTTTCTCAACTATTATGTCCATGTGAGTGCATAATTCCTTCAAACGAATGATCTCATCTTCAAGTTTTGTTTTGAACATTCGGTTGTATCTCAGAAAAGAAATAAGTGCCCTGTCCCGAATAAGCGCCCTGTCTCGAATAAGCGCCCTCCTTTGAGGTACCAAAAGTAAATAAGCGCCCCGGGCGCTAAATCGAATCATTACGGTAACCTGGTTAACTCTCGTATTGCAGCCGCGGCCACTATCTACAAACAAATAGCAAACACAACGAACTACTTGAAGACATAATTGATCACCACTTGCGTTTTTAAGAACCTATTTATTATTAGCATTATTATTATAAGTCCTTAAAGTCTTGCCGCTTTTAACTTATGGTGCCGAGTTCAATCCGTGAGCCTAGGGCAGTCATAAGTCTGCTGGATTACTTGATGGATAGAGTCCTCCTAAGTATGTGAGCAGTTCCAAGGAGGACGGTCTTCTGCATTATTATTATTATTATTATTATTATTATTATTGTTATTATTATTAGGGGGTATGAGAGGATGTCTTTTTGTGACACCTACGCGTAGCTACTTCCGGCGGTTTTGAGTATTTGATAACGGTTCATTTTGACCTAATTTGTTGCTGAGCTCTTTGCAGTCAGTTGATGAACAATTTTGTGTTACTGCTCCGGTCATAAGTCGTCATAAGTCTGCCTGGATGTAAGCCCTACTTTACTTTCGTTATTCATAATCACTGTCAAAGAAGCAGTACAGTGTTGACAAAGTATTTACAACAACCTCGTCAAAAACTATTGAAAATCGGTTTAATGTTTCAAGTGTACTAGGGTTATTAAAAGTCGGCATTTAGAGCTTGTCATAACAGCATTTGGATCCTTCTTGATTCTTCTAAATATCAGAACTAAGGTAGAATACAGAAAGTACAGGAGTAATGTTTAACAAGTTTTAACTTGCCTTCTAGTGATGAAAAACTGGTCTGCTAGCGACCGTTACAGTCACCTTGAAGGTGGCATGAAATACGAAAATGGAAAACTGACGGTACCCAAGGCTGGAATGTATTATATTTACGTACACCTCAAGTTTGGGACTAAAGGAAGAGTGCAAGTTCTAGTGAATAATGATTTAGTCAGCTTGATTACGGCACCAGTTACGACGGAAGCTCCTGAGTTGACGTCAAGAGGCGGTGGTGCGTTTTTCCTGAATACCGGTGGCTCTATCTCGTTGCGGATTCATCCGTACGGGGCGCCACCCGATGGCGTCGTGAAATTTTGGATGCGGAACAATCTTTGTTACTTCGGGGCGTTTTTGATTTGAGTTTCTAATACAGTTGTATCGTTGTAGCGATGTCTACGTTGTGCTGTAGTAAGGGCTTTAACATTTTTTTAATATATATACCAGTAGCTTAACGTTTTAAGTGTCAACCCTCCTTAAATAAAGTCTTATTAAAGTCTTATATTATTATTATTATTATTATTATTATTATTATTACGTTCTGTAGTGCTGATAACCGTTGGTATCCTGGAACTTGTAACCTCCAGCTAGAAGTAAAATTGTTCATCTTCAATGCTTGAACAAAAGGCTGAGGCCTTCTCTGGGACCTTAAGTCGCCTAAAGTCGCCTTAAGTCGCCTTAAGTCGCCCTAAGTCGCCTAAAGTCGCCTTAAGTTGCTATCGGTTACGCAATGTTAAAAAAGTTTCAACACACTCAAATCGCCCCTGTAGAAGGTTATTAGACTTATAACTGTCATGTCAGGGCAAACTGCACTCTAACCCTATGGAGGAGGAGGCACGATGGCCCAATGGTTGGTGCAATGGACCCCTATTGAGGATCATTGCATTGTGTTCATACTCTCATAATGCCTCTCCTCACCCAGATGTATAAATGGGTACTGGATATGGAACAGGAGGGGCAGGGTGCACCAGAGGTAACCTCAAAAGGTGTGCGTTATTTAGGGACTGTGCAATAATTACCTGGAGAGGGGACTGGGAAATGGGTGAAATATGCCCCAAAACTAAGTCATACCCCCTCTCATAAAGCAAAAATTAATTTCAACCCCCCTCACATAATGATGATATTAAGGCTACCCCCCCCCCCTTTGAAAAAAGTCTCCTCCGATTGATTCTCTCATACCTGGTTTGCTTGTTGGAGTTCTTCCTCCGGTACAAACATCACTTCAAGTGACTCTTGAAGTATGTCGAAGAGTCATTTGAAGAGTCGTCAGAATCACTGGACTCTGAGCTTGTGCCGTCTTCGCATGAATTGGGAGATTCCTGATCTTCTACAACATCTCTGGCACTAAGGTTCCCGCGTGCGTGGGCGAGAACTCGGTCAATCAACTCAGCCTTGCTTCCACTTATCTTAAGACCTTTTGCTTTAGATACATTTTCAGCTGCTTGTTGGTAAGCGCTTTTACATCTTTTTCAATTGTCCAAGAAATAAGCGGAAGAATGTTCCTTTCTCTTACTCTTTTTTTGGCTTTTGCATCGAGGAACTCAAGGTGCTGTACATAACTTTTACGTGCAGTCTCGTCCACGTTGTACTGGGAACATACCTCTTGCAAAGACCTTTCTTCAGATAGGAAAACAACAGTTCATAGATCAGAACGACCTTAGAGTTGATAAATTTGTCAGGTTTATTCCAATGTTAGTATTTATATTTGAACTCTAATAATTCTTCCACTACTTTTCCAGTTTGCAAAAAGGAATGAAAAAAATAATGCCCCCCCTGTATGTATTAAATTTTACATCCAACATCCCCTCTCTCTTGTTGTCATTTTCTCCTATGCCACCCCCTCTAATTTTCCAACCCCCCCTCCTCCTGGTAAATATTGCACAGTCCCTTAAGAAATTCCAATCTTCACAAGCAAGGTTATGATTTTAACTATAGAGAAGACGTGTCGATGATCGTATTTCACTATTAGAAAGAAGCAGCGGTTGGACGTTTCGATTTCATCGCTGACTTCACAGTCAATAAAATCGTGAAAATCAGAATGTGTTCAGAATGCATGACTAACATATGGAACGGCATTATTTGGATGGAAAGTTTACCTACTTATCGCGTCAATATCCTAACATAAGCTTGGTGTAATAAATGACTGGTGTTTAGTCCCACCTCCTGGATTGCAATTTTGCTTGTGAAAACAACTGTTTTTCCCTTTAATGAAATCTACCAGATATCTTAAGACCACTTGGTTCTAAATGAGTTGATAACCACTAAAGATAATGAGTAATGACTCTAGAAACGATTTAATGAAATGCAAACTGTGAAGGTAAATGTAAGGGATTCATGAGACGTGGGCTGTGTAGGTATATCTTGGGAATTAATACGATGAAAGCTGTGTAGGTATATGTGGGGGATTAATGAAATGTAAGCTGTGTAGAGCTGTGTAGGTATACGTGGGGGATTAATGAGATGTAGGCTGTGTAGGTACATGTAGGGGATTAATGAGATGCACGCTGTGTAGGTACATGTGGGGGATTAATGAGATGCATGCTGTGTAGGTATATGTGGGGGATTACAAAGAATAATGTAAGGTAAATAATAAAAATATACAGTGAAAATAAAACTTATATTAACACTTTGGAAGATGCCTTTGGAAGTAAAAATAACGATGAATTCTCCTCGTCACTTCACGGAAAATTCAAATTACGCCGCTAACTAAAATAACAAAACTGATGCCTGCGATCAAAGAGCTTCCTATTTCCATTTATCTACCTGGGCATGCCTAGGACCAAAACAAATCTCGTAAGAGGTGGTTTTGGTTAGCCTGTGAATCCAGATCAGACGGATTTTGGTGGGATATTCAAATTAGTATATACACACTCGGTGATCTTGATCTATTTCAAGCTTTTTGATTGGTTCGCTATCTCGGGCTAATGAGCACTATTCACCTTCTCGCGAGTGAATAATGCATAATCCATGCAAAAACAAAATGGCCGGCGTGAACTCGCCTTTCGCCAGTGTTTTTGAATGGAAATCCTGAGAATACAAGAAAATGCTGTACCAGAAAATACAAAGAAGGCTATGAAATTTGGCCTGAAAGTTTACAAAAGATAGAAAAAACTTACCGACGTTTGACTTTCGAGCAGTTTCAGGAAATGTCCTCGACAATCACAGATTTCATCAATCTAAACAAACCTGACCGCCAAGTCGTTCTTCACTCGGTATTGGCAGAAACAAATACCGAAATCGCTCTATAGGTTTGCAACGAATTTCCTGTGACAAAACGGTGCTATGTAATTAAGTCGGAGACACCGTAGTCCGTCCCGTCCTTCATGCAATATCTGCTTGAATCACTGAGTCAGACTTTGTCCCGAGATGAAAAGTTTGTTGTTGTCAGTGTTTAAGATATACTAAAAGTTCTTGGCCTCTACCTTCGTATTGAAAGTTCAATAGCAGAAATATTTTGCATTACCGGTGTACGCAGCTCAGGGTCGTGAAAGAATTTGTTTCCCTTCCTAAAGAAGATCCTTCACACTTGAATGTAGTAAACTGTACTTAAACACTTCAAGAGGTCGCACTGAATCTATTCTGGAAATAATCCACTCAACAGGCAGATCGTTCGAGATGAATGAATCACCTAAAGAACATCTGATAAACCCGGTCCATGAAGATGGTAACAAGCCGACTTCGTTGGTATCTTTTCGACTGAAAGAAATCACGAATCAAACAGAGGAATCTGGCCATTCAAACCATGATCATTGCAACCGACAAGAAGTGAACCCTGGGAAAGCGAAACCTGCTCAAGGATCAAATCGCGCCTTGTTCGCCCTGGATATCGTTGTGTGCTTAATATCTCTTCTGACTCTTTTTAGAAACTTTGAAAGCCAGATAACTGGAGGTATAAAATCAGCATTTTATGCATGGCGACCAAATTATTCCGCAAGGAGTCTGTTTTATCGTTGAAATAAATTGTCTTACGCAAAGATCATGCGCAGAGAGCGTGTTTCTTTGTTGTCTCGCGTGTCAGGTCAGCTGTTGTGAAATGGTTTTTTATGTAAAGATAATTTATGCAGCGAACATGGTTATCAACGGGACACAAAGTCGCTCACTCTGATTTTTTCTTTCGGGGAGGGCGACTGTAACACCAGTTATCTATAAGTCAAACGAAATCTAAATGTAAAAAATTGTCATTTCCAACGGCTAACGATGCTCCAACTTGATTGGAGAGATCGCAAACAAATATCTATTCTTGTCATTCAAACTGGTCCGTGATTGGTTGAAAACTCTCTGCTGGCCCAGTCGTAAACGTACGCGATACATTTCACGCCCAGTTTCGTAGTTGTGAAGGACATGTACGTACAGACATCTACAAAGATGGCGCTGTCGATGACAACTTTTTGGCTTGTGTTAATGTTAGGTTGTTCCATGGTTGCCAGTGGACGCACTGGCGAAGAAAATCAGCGCTGTGGTGACCAGAAGTTCTACTGCTCGACGACAGATCAATGTTTCGATCGAAGTCTGAGATGTACCGGATCAAAGGTCTGCGTTGATTCCAGCGGCAATGAAGCAAAATGTTTTGAAAGTAGTACTCCTGGTAAGTACAAGTACTTCAAGAAAACGGCTCCATTGCCGTCTAGTGGAAGCTCCTCTAAAAGGAAACGATCAGTAAGCCTATGGCCAAGTCATTGGTTTGTAGAATACCGTGGCTTTGTTTACGAGTTTGGGTCGTCATACGGTACTCATGAACTTGATGTGAACGATCCCAACTATAAATATGGCCCGGGAGGAGAAAAAATTCTTTCCGAAGATTTGGTTGGAAGCAGCAGTTGTACTAGGGATCAAGTTAACAGCTTCGTTAAAAGGTGGCGCGACGCAAATCCCAACTATAACCTGTTTTTAAACAACTGCCAGCACTTTGCCAAACTACTGCTGGAAGAACTTGGAATGAACTGCCCCAACAGAAGAAGAAGGGAAGTGGACGACACAGAAAGTTTGAAGGCTCCCAGTGAGTGTTTATCCTCTTCTGCAATTCGTTGGAAATTTCACTCTGTGTTTGTTCCACTGATCTCACTCGCCGTCCTCCTCAACATCAACTGAACATGGTCGACGTCGGTGGACGCTATCAGTTTGGCATTTACCTTGACTGCTGACAGCCGGATTTTTCTCGAAGGGTCATAGCTCAGTAGTATGCATGGAATATTATAGTTTCCTACTAACAATTCAGTGAATAGTCACTGAGAACTCGTGAACTAAATCCGTAGAAAGTGTGCTACTGCATAAATTAGAGAGGTCAAAAACTGCTAGAGCGATCAGTCTTTCACAGAATGGACACTTCAGTAATCTAAGAAATGTGAATTTAGTTACGAGTGATATATCCGTAACGGCGGAAATTGCTGATCATAAATTCTTTTGTAGTCAGTTGCGCCTTTCAGATTAACGTTTTGACAACATTTGTAGTGAAAACGTAGCGTAGCTTGAGGCTGGTAGATCTTGGCATACGTTCATGTTCCTTGACTGCTAATTCCGGGAAAGAGAAATGTTTGTTTTACTACGTTCCTAGAAAGTGTACTGATTTGTCGCGCACGAATAAGACCAATTCAAAATTTAGATGTAGGAGAAAGGTTGCATGGATTGCAACTGGCATAATATTTTGAAAAGTTTCAATTCAGAGTCGCTTTCGTAGCTTCAAAATGACAATAATAGACCACTTAGTATTAGCATAGCACACTGATCGACTATTCGGTAAATGCGCAATGCGCAACCTGGTTAGCTACACGGGTAATGATCTTTAAACGGTCGACAGATTAAGCACCAGCAGCCAGTCAATTCTTGAACTGAAATAGCTTAAGCTTCACGATTTTGTGATATTTCTAAAATAATAACAAATTCGTTTGATTGATCGAACGATCCATGCATGGGTTATCCTGAAAGAATTAAACAGCTCGCTCTGTTTCTATCGGCTTTGGATAGACTAATGGAAACATTTTCTAAGAAACTCGAAAAAGTTACTGTGCTGACAAGGTTACTGATAAGCGAGCAGCGAAACTGAAGAAGAAGGAAAGATTAGTGACATCAAACTTTTCTTTAACTACACTTCCCGTCATACGCTAGCCTGAATTTCATTCGTCTCCAGGAGTCGTACAAATCAAGAATTTCGTCTCGGCGCTAAATGGTCAACATTTTCTTGGTTAGCCCAGCACTCGAAAATTCCCGAGAAAACGGAACTTCTGAAAAGTTACGTTCAGTGGTCCTGGCTGGAATGCTAGTCCATTGTAGGTCACTCCCCCGCAATTTGTTAGGTTTCCCCAACAATTCGCCGGTACCCATTAATACTCCTGGGTGGAGAGAGGCACTGTGAGAGTAAAGTGTCTTGCCCAAGAACACAACACCATGTCCCCGGCCAGGGATCGAACACGGACCGCTCGCTCCGGGAACGAGCGCACTAACCATGAGGCCACCGCGCCTCCCACATAGAGTGATATAAGGTAAATAATAAATATATGCAGTGAAAAAAAAACTTATATTAACAGTTTGGAAGATGCCTTTGGAGAGGGTGGCAAAGGTAGGGTACCAATCACGCGTCACGCTGAATTTTTCTAATAAATCACGCATCACGGAGAATTTTTTTCACCAATCACGCGTCACGTAAAAATAAGTAAATACGTCGCCAATTTTACTTTCTCAACCCTAAAAGCGTCGTTAAAAGAAGAACTCTGCCGATTCAAACACAAAAATGCGTCGGCAAATATGTCACCTCTCACGCGAAAACGTTCCTTACAGTATCCGTTCGAACGGCTGAACGCACGGCGAGTGAACGGATAATTTAAACAACGATAGTCAGTTTACTTGTTCCAAGATATCTCTTTGTCTGAGAAGCGTGTTCATATGTTTCTACCTGTTTCGCCAATATACGTCGATTGACAAACGGAGCAGCTGAATTTGTACACATGCGATTTACAACGCAAAGGTACAACGACAACCAACGAAATGCGGAATCATGTGGGGAAAGTTTGGAGTGCCGTTGTGGAGAGGTGGTCGTTGTAGAGAGATCAAAATATAAAAGAGTGAATGTACGAACTGTCCGTCGCCTCAAAAGATAAAAAACATTGTTCGTTCTTGAGAAAAAAAAACACACTTGCGCCGTTGTACAGAGGTGACCATTAGTGGAGGTTCGACTGTAGAAACAATTTTGACAACAGTCTATCTTTTCGTTGAATGGGCGCCGACAAAACGTCAATTCATATGACTTCAGGTAATCTAAATTTGCATAATTCTTTGACCTGTGTATACTCATAATAAAAGGAATTGAAAGCTCAGCGTCATTTCACCCAGTTTTCATCGACATTTTAATTTACCGAGAAACTCCCTGTTTTTTAAATTTCTTTTTACGCTTATTGTAAGGTTCAACGCCTCAAAAAAAAAAAAAGAAAGAAAGAAAAAACAAGGAAAAAAGAACAGTTTTGAGCGCAGAGAAAGAAAAAGCCAACGCATAGAAAGTTCTAAGTAACGAGTACATTATACTGACAAATTTGACAACAATAACCTTTGCCGGAATTGGTGACTCGACTCAATTTTGATTCCACCTTGTCACCCACAGAGGGATCACATGAGATAGCATTGCGCCTGCGTGAACTCAGTGCGTTGTTGCCTTCGTTGTGACGGATTGTCTTTGCTGTCCTGTGAAAACTTGGTTTTTGCCACACACAAGGCCGCCTGATTCGCCTACTAAAACATCGAAAGAAATTCATGTAGAGATGCACCCGGTACCAGGAGAGAGACCTTCCAAGTTTTCGAGACGCGGCAATGAGAAAGACGGGAAAAAGGTCATAATTGACTCCCGTCAAAACGCAGCAAAACGATGAAGACATGGCAAACGCTCAGATCAGTGCTTTGCAAAAATCTATGGAACAAGGCTTTTCCCGGATGGCCGAGTCGTTGACCACGGCCCTAGCTAACACAAACCCACCTTAGGGCAAATGGGACACACAGATGTGGGCTACACTGATGATTCATACTTACAAGGGCCCTCATTTGATGACTGCAGTAATAATGTTCAGGACACTGTCCACCTTTTCACCAAAGTGGGTTTTTTTCTAAAGCAAGAAAAATCAAATCTCATACCCAGCCATGAGTTAACATTTTTGGACTTTATCTTAAACTCACTCATGATGACAATGAGACCAACACCAGAGAAAGCTGAAAAGCTGAGAGAGAAATGTTTAGCTGTATTGACAAAAACTCATGTTTAATTTCATGATGTCTCAGAAGTGATGGGCTTAATGGTTTCTATGTTCCCTGGTGTTGAATATGCACAGTTTTTCAATAGACATCTAGAAATAAACAAAATCAAAGCTCTGAAAGAAAGTAGGGGAAACTACAACTCAGTAATGATATTGTCAGTTACATCAGTCATAGACCTCAAATGGTGGATCAAAAATGTTGAGAGCTCATTTAAGTGGATATCCCATGGGGATCCATTACTCTCCCTGTATTCTGATGCCTCAAAAGAAGGGTGTGGGACAGTGTGCAAGGGAGATAAAGCAGGAGGTCGATGGACTGTAACTGAGTTTAACTGTCATATCAATGAGCTGGAAACACTTGCGCTTTTTTTGCTTTGAAATCATTTTGCCACTCAATGACAAATTTTCATATTAACATCTACATAGATAATACCACTGCTGTCTCTTACATAAATGCCATGGGTGGGACTCATTCTTTGGAATGTAATAAGATTGCACGTGAAATTTGGACCTGGTGTATCCAGAGAAATATCTGGGTGACAGCAATCTCATTACCAGGTAAAGAAAATGTTGATGCTGATAGGGAATCCAGAACATTTAATGATAACACAGAATGGTCTCTCAACGAAAATATGTTCCACAGCATTGTTGAGACCTATGGCATGCATGCCATCCATTGATCTTTTTGCATCTAGAATTAACAGAAAAGTTCCCCGTTATGTGTCTTGGAGGCCAGACCTTGAGGCACAATTTGTGGATGCTTCTCTTACTCTTGGTCTCAAGAACAATTTTATGCTTTCCCTCCTTTTAGCCTGATACTTTGTTGTTTAAAGAAAATCGAAATGGAGGAAGGGGAAGGGATCATAATTGTTCCAGTCTGGCCCACCCAACCTTGGTATCCAAAGCTGATGAGTCTTTTGGTCGACACGCCCAGATTGTTACCAGTGAGAAAAGAGGGACATTGTATCTTCCAAGCAAGCCCAGTCAACCACATTCCATGGAGGGCAAACTGAAACTAATTGCATGCAAGTTGTGGGGAATCCCTTACGAAGCAAGGCATTTCTGCAGAAGCTACCAAGATTATCCTCAAGTTGTGGAGGAAAGGCACATCTAAACAGTACCAATCCTACTACAAAAATGGCTTGACTTCTGTCATAGAGAACAGATTAGTACAGTTTGTCCCTCTTTAGCCCAACTCATAGAGTCTCTACTAACTTTATTTAACAATGGTCATAGTTATAGTAGCCTTAATACTGCTCGCTCAGCACTTTCTTCAATACTCCCTTCAATAGATGGTATCCCAGTTGGGCAACATCCTTTAGTTATTAGGTTTCTAAAGGGAGTATTTGAATCTCGCCCAGCGATGCCTCGTTATACAGCAGTTTGGGATGTAAACTAGTCTACGAGTAGTCCCTCTTTCGCTTAGTCCGTCGTGCGTGGCGCGAAAGAAAACCGCGAGAAAAAAATGGCCGCGCGAAAGGAGGGACTACCGCCTAAGCCCAAGAGTTTGAATTATGCGTTGCTCTCACAACGCAAAAATACGATTGGCTTATGTTAGGAGCGTTGACAACGTGTTGTCAACATTCGAGATACCTGTGACGTCTTGCAGGAATGTTTTGGAACCGGAGCAAATCGAAGCGGTACCAGAGCAAATCGAAGCGTTGGAATCGAGCTTCGCAAGCCGTGATGTTCTTGCGAATCTGCCAACAGGCTTTGGAAAGATTTAAATTTATCCAGTGTTTTGTTTGGCAAAGCTTTCTGCCTCCAACCCGACTGCTAGCGTGTTAGTGATTTCGCCGCTCAACAGCATCGTCTAAGTCAGCGACTATAAATTCACTGAGCTTGGCCTTTTTCTGTCGTCCATTTGAAAGATTGAACCGGACTCTCACTTGAAACCGGACATTCACCTGAAATTTTCCGCTGCTATCGGCAAACATTTCACCGCAGTTGGATGATCTCCTATGTATAATGTATAATGTATAATGTATAATGTATAATGTATAATGTATAATGTATAATGTATAATGTATAATGTATAATGTATAATGTATAATGTATAATGTATAATGTATAATGTATAATGTATAATGTATAATGTATAATGTATAATGTATAATGTATAATGTATAATGTATAATGTATAATGTATAATGTAAATTCTCGGTTGAAACTCTGTTGAAATTTTCGCAATAACTTTTAGACGCAGCGAAAATCGTTACAAGAGGCCTCTTTCGCCGTCTTCTTTTTAAAACTTCTTTGGCAGTTTCGCTGAACGAACACTGAACGAAGATATACTTCTCACGGCATATGTTTTTGCCTGGCTACTTGAAGAGTAGAGTAGAGCAATTTTATTCAGATCTCCTAGGGCTATTGATAACAGGCGATAATAAGAGGACGTCAAGGTGAGAAATCCTACACCGAAAAATCACTCGGCCGTGAAAGGGCAAACTCTTGGGCTTAGGCGGTAGTCCCTCCTTTCGCGCGCTCCTGGCCCCCAGGATTTCGCGCTGCCATTTTTTTCTCGCGAATTTCTTTCGCGTCACGCACGACGGACTAAGCGAAAGAGGGACTACTCGTAGTCTAGATGTAAACCAAGTTCTTGATTACGTAAAGACTTTGTTCCCTGTTAATAAGATTTCTCTCAAGAGTTTAATTCTGAAGCTCACAATGTTATTAGCTCTAGTCACTGCTCAAAGGGGGCAATCCCTTCTTTTTCTCAATGTGGACAGCATGATAGATTCTGGCTCCTTTATAGTGTTCAGACTTCAAGAGCATGTTAAACAGTCCAAACCAGGGTCCAAGGGTATGGTGATTGAACTTAAATCATTCACAGATCCAAGACTTTGTGTTGTGACCACTCTTAAGGAGTATTTGACTAGAACAAAGTTTGCAAGGGATACTCGTTCATGTAGTCAACTGTTGGTAAGTTATGTTGAACCGTACGGTCCAGTGTCTAGAGACACGGTTAGTCGTTGGGTTAAGTTTGTATTACAAAGTTCAGGCATTGATGTAAACATTTTGAAGCCTCATAGCACAAGGTCAGCTTCAACTTCTAAGGCAAAGCTGAGTGATGTTCCATGAGCAGATATTCTGGACAAGGCTGGATGGAAGTCAGAATCCACCTTTGCCAAATTCTATGACAAAAAGATTGTGGAAGACACGTTTGCCAATAGAGTTTTGCAGTAATATGTTCACTTGTGTGAAATTATTTACTACTAGCCTGTGCATCTGTCTTTGAAGTCTCATGTGATCCCTGTGTGGGTGACAAGGTGGAATACAGAAGTTGAACGAGACTTACCAGTCCGGGATCGTTATCAGATTTGATAACCATGTGACGTCACAACATGGCGGCCATTTCAAAAACCGGGAATTTTCGTATTCACTTCGCTTTGCTCGTTATTTGTTCGATTATACTCGGGTAATTTACCCATAATTCTATTCGATAATTACCAGAAAAGAAGGAGCCTCACGTGTTTTGAAGATGGCGGTTGAAGACCAGCGTAAACGATGTAAAATGCTACTCGTAAAGTGAAACAGCGCTTGCAATTTTGCATCCAAACCAGGTATGTTTTTCATTTTGTCATTAGATTTAAGTTACCTGGTGATTTTTGCGAAAATCACAAAAAATATGTCGTTAATCTTCACGCCATATTCTTGGGATTTAACGTGTTTTTAGTGTTGTGCACGATCTGTGAAAAAAGTGCACGGGGGTATTTTGATTTGCGATGTGTTGTTCGTAACGGCGGCCATATTTACAGCTGTAATCGATATGTTCCTAGGTATTGAGATGGCGGATGCTGGTACCCATAGAATCAAAATAGCAAATTTCTGTCGATTTTGTGGATATAGCTTGGTCATTACATAGGGCAGGTTTATTGTTGTCGAGTTTTGCAGCATAAAATTTTCGTTCCTTTTAGGCCTGACAGACACGCAGCATTCAACTTTAAGAATTACTGGTGGCAAAATCAAGGGGTACGTAAAAGTAACTTACATAAATCATCTAAGCCCCCTCAGAAAAAATTATAGCTCTTAGTGAGTCGCTCGATTCATGGTACGGCAGTCCAGGTGGTCGGGAAACCACTTGCGAATCTAACATTAGTTGTTTATTTTCTTTTGAAGGGTTACCATGAGGTCAAAATCAAGGGGCCAGAAGAAAGTCCTTTTCATGTCCTTCCTGAAAATTGGAAACAAAGACTCGTTCGCACTTCGTTGTGTTTTGCCGGAAATTAGAGAAATACCCGAGACACTTCTAGACGTGCCACAGTCTGGTATTCAAGAGCGCTAAGAAAAATTACACTTTGAGAGAAGTTGCTGGAAGACAGATAGGCCGGGTGCAGTACTTCATAAACAGGGAACTAAAACACCTTTCGGACTGCGGGAAAATCGACAATCACGTTAAAGGGTAAGTTGCCTATATTTTATTCAATTTCAACAACTCGCGGTCCTGAAATATTTTCCGGAAATGCCGGCCAAACTAGGTCAGTTTTCTGGCACACCAGTCGTTATATAATGAAGCTTATTGTCGGATTTAGCGAGTGAACTATGGTACGGAAACATATTACTTGAATTATAGTTTCTTTTATATGAATCGGTCATGAAAAGCGTTTTTCCATATCACCGAATGCACAACAATAGACTACTGATCTACAACTAAAACAATTTTTTTCCGGAAATGCCAAGACTTCCAAGTTTACTGTCACATCTCACGACATAAAGTGTTGCATGTACCCATTCCACTGAACGGAGGTGTATCACGAATTAAAGTAAATATACCTGCTATATTTTTGTTGTTGTGCCAGAACCATATCAGGTGAGCCCACAACGACAAAGAGAACTCCAGTGCATCAAAGATGGAAACGAAATGTACAATACGGCAGAGGGGATTGAATTAGCAATCGCAGAAATGGAATTAGGCGTGGGATGGGATATGGCCATCGAGGTAAGCTATTCTATCTTCAGTATATCTGGACAGAGAGTCGACAGAGGGAGGGTCGCGAACTGTTTCGATACTGTTATTTTCATTTCATAGTAATGAATCATAGTAGGAGATGTTTCGGTCCTAACCACGCTTCGCTCATGCAAATTGAACGAAATTCAGTTACAGCTCTCCGCTTGGAATATAGAAGCAACTTGTTCAGTGTCAATTTGTGAACTCAAGATGTATTTATTGTTAGTGTTTCGTTTATATTTTATACAGACTGTTGAACAGCCAGCTTCGCCAACTGCCAAGAAAATGAAGCCTGAGTGAAAATAGAAGCTATCATATTAGTATCAATAAACAACGCTTTTGTGAACAGAATAACTGTTGTCTACCTTCGTGTGTTTTTACTCGGAACAAATATTATACGGTGTCTATCTGGAAATGAAACTTTTCGCTGTAGCTTTTGGACAAAGACAGTTTTCTTCCATGCATCTCTGTTTCTATTCCATAATCCAGTAACCTATTGCGAAACAAACATACAATTACAATTAAATGAAATTGCATTGTGATGTCGTGAAAAAAATAACTCCTTTCATCGCAGCGCCCCATCGACCGCCATATTGAATTATACACTGTTGCTACCAAATAATGTCACGTGAACGAAAACTTGCGCAGCGATTGGTTAATGGTTTGTTTTGGTCGAGGTTATCAAATCTGATAACGATCCCGGACTGCTTACCGGAAGTTGAAATTGGACTGGGATTCCACCTTTGTCACCCATACAGAGAGGGATTACATGCCCCCCCTTGGACCCACCCTGTTACTTACTTCCTACGATGCACATGGCTAGTGCTTAAAGACCGAGTTCACGCAGTCGCAATGCTATCTCATGTAACCCCTTTGTGTATGGTGACAAAGGTGGAATCCCAGTGGAACTTCAACTTCCGGTAAGTCTCGTTCAACTTCTGTATTTGATTTGAAAATATCTTTAAATTACGGCAGAGATGGTCGGAAATAAACATACCTAAAGGTTTGAACCTTTTTCAAATACTCATTTGCAGTTACTCATTCAGTTCTGAGGTTGAGAAAGAAACAAAAACTAAAATTGACTTACACCGCATGTTTACAAGACCTGAAAAAGTTCTTGTTTCGACAAACAACTCAATTTCAGCTTTCCTTCTTGCAGCTATAATTTCGAGTCAGTTGTTGCCGATTGATCGTCTTAAAACCACACTTCGGAAAATATTAGTGTGCTATAATACGAAGATGTTCTTTTACACTGTTCCTCTGTGTTGTGATACTGACAGTTCTTTCTCAGAGAGCGGCAAGAAAAAAAAGGCAAGCTACAGCTGACTGGACGACACATCACAACTTGGGGCAGTTGCCGGGGCAAATTGCAGCGTGTTCAGTTTCCAGACATCACACAAGAACACAGCTTTCTGATTTAATTCTGGTGAGTGACTTCATATTTGCTAGGGGTACTTTGAATAAATCAAGATAACCTCGCTAACCCCGGGAAAAACTACAAAGAAATCTAAAAGCATATGCACATACGTACTCGAAGCCTGGTCAGCCTGCACTCGTGGTTGTTTAGGTCTCGGTCGGGAGCGTGCGCGGCGAGACCCACGCGAAAGGGCTGGCATGCGAAGCGCGCTACAATGCAAAAAGCCAGATAGACGCTTGGGTTCGAAACACAAACACTAGCAAAAGGCCATCCTCAAACAGTGTGATTGCTAATGCTACCTATAAAGACATTGAATTACCACATATTTCCGCTTGTTTTAATACTTCGCACCACCTGAAAACACTGGTATACTAGCGGTGCAATTCACAAGAAAGCCTAAAAATGCCCCTTTCAACGTACCGTTTTACACAGTGTGCTCCAATTTTTCATTATTGTGCTACTGCTAGGCTCAGCCTTCAGCCGTGGGTGTTTCGGTGCGCCCGCGATCCCCTCTACCCCTACCCTGCTAAGGCTCGATGCCCAAATAATCTCACTGTTATGCTTAAAACGTCTCTATTATGCACCTTCATGTTCATATAAAAAACCTAACTTTACCCTTAACGCCTGTTTTCCTGAAGAATGAGGGACGCCTCAATGCAATCCTCTATTGCTCTAGCTTGGTTATCACAGAATGAAGTTCCTAGTTATGAAAAAAGTCATTCTGATGTAGCATAAGAGGGCTTAACTAGCAAAACCTGTTGGCACGTGTCACGTGTACTGTGTAAGTCAAGTGAATGGTGCTAGACTAGTCTCTTGGTCTGCCCAAGGCCCACAACCTTACATCTACTATTCCAGCATAATGCTTGATTCTTTTGCCTCACCATTAGGCTCAAAACATTGCTGTCATAAGGTGTAAACCCCTACAATAAAGGTACTTTTAGCATAATCAAAACATTCCCACTGATTGTGTGAACATTAACTAGTTGCACTTCGTCTGTTGTTGTTTACCTTAAGTTACCTTCCTTTCACACCACGCTATGGACAAGAGTTCAGTTTCCAGAAAGTTACAAAAATACACTTCACTTGAATCTCTTCTGTATAATTTGATTTACATAATAAGTTTTACAAACGCTTCATGTTCCGACGGAGAACTTGCATAACATTACAAGTTTCTTTTTTCTTAGTCCCTGGATATTATATTATTAAAATCATATATTTACAATTGCGATATATATACAACATTGAACTTTTGATGTTTGAAAAGCCACCAAGGCATGTTTTCGATATGTTGATCAACGAAAGAAATTTTAAACATCGAGTGAAGCTCTTAGGAATGTTACTTTGAATATCTAATGGCCTGTTTTCTCCCGAAAGTGCGTAAAAGCGAGATTTATCAGTTGTCTTTTGACAAAGCTCTTTACAAGGTCTCGCAAAACCTATAAAACTGCGATAAACAAACGAGTTCAGTATCTAAGATGAAAACTCTTATTACTGTTGCATTTTGCCTGGTTGTGTTGCATTTGAGATTCTGGATCAAACGGAAAAGAGAATATACGATAGTTTAGATATGTTTAGCTGATAGCAGAATCGTCTGATATTACAATGACACCAGGGCTGTTTTTAACACATTCTGCTACCAAGGAAGACACTGCAGTGTTGTGTGGAAATCTTTGTATCAGCGCAGCGAGTAAAAGGGAAAATTCAGCTTGGTGGAGAGTCTTGCGGCTTTCATCTTTAGAACCTAAATAAAAAAATTCAATCAACCACTTCAATTAGCAAAACATTATTTTTACATAATATTGGGTGAAGCCTGTCTCAATTTAGAGAATCGATCAAAGAGGCTAGACAGTTACCAGATTAACGGATTGCAGCAAAAACAGCTCAACTTAAGTCTTATTTACTCCTTATTTAAAAAAAAACCCAGTAATCATTGGCAGTTAATTTTATCAGAAATGGTGGCCTTGCCATAAAATTATTCAATTGAAAAGTGAATAAAGATAAATTTTCTTTGAATCACGTAATGCTTCTTCTGATGAGTGGATATTTATGCTTTAAAAACTAACCCATAGTCAACTAATTTTACTTGTCGCATATTAACACTTTGCCTTCTCATACATCTTACCATTTCCTTTTCTTGCTTCATGATGTGCCAACACCAGCGAACAAGAAGGAGCACAGACTTCAACAGCAGCTTCCTTCAAATCAAAATACAAATACATTAACTTTAAAATTAGCGCAGCCAAAGTGAATCTACACCGTTAGGCTTGCCTTGTATAAGCTGATAAGAAGGAAGATCACAAAAAGAGTTTTTTCTTTCTTACTATATGGTTGATAAAGGACGTCCAGGTAGGGTGGTCATTATTATTATTATTATTATTATTATTATTATTATTATTATTTTTATTATTGTTTATTGGGGGACTTCATAGTTCATTGGGCAAACGTATTTAAGAGTTAAATCATTAACACAATTTCTTTTCATAATTATCCGATCAAGACGTTTGATAAGTCTTCGCATGTTTAAACTAAAACAAGTGCCACAAACCTCGTTCATCGAAATTCTGCGATTAACAATTTTACCAACACTCTTCCCGGTAAATGAGCAATAGAGTGTGTTCACGTGACGTCATCAAATTCTCAAACCCAAAACTAAAGAGTCACTAAAGGTTTTATCCTCATCAGGCATAAGAGGTAGTAAATTTATACCTGTTTACAACTTTCCAGCTGAGTAGCGTCCTTCGTTTGGAAACCAGCGCATTTTGAATTTCGGAGTTATGGCAATGTGTGACATAAAGCTAAGAACGCGTTTGTCGAAAAATATACACTTATCTCGTGATTTTTAGCCATTTTGGAGTTAAAGTGTAAGGAAAAGTGCTTGTGTAATTGTTTTTTTGGTTCGGTTCAGATAATTAGTCGACTAGATAGCCAAAGTAAGTTCCAGATGGTTACACTATTTTCCGGCCGCCGCATTGGGACACCGCGGAAATACGTTTTGGGGCGCGATACAGTATTTTGCTGGTCAGCGGTACACCTTAACAAAACTACAAAATGCCTGCAGCTTTTACATTGTTATCGCAGCGAGTCTTGTCGACAGTGAAAAAGATACAAAACTTAGAGCGCACACTGTAAACTTAGCTTTTAAACTCCGCTCATTTGTTGGATAGTTCTCAGTTAATATTATATATTGTGCCAAAGCCAAACTGAACTTGCACACGGTGTGAAATTGTTGTTGTTTCGTGAAAGTTCATGCTCGCAAGCGGCGAGCCAGTGGCAATTTACGTTACGATGTGCGCTAAGGCTAAAACTAAGCAGCTTTTGTGTTGCGGTAGCGGTGTTCTGGGGACACCAACTTCTCAAGTTTGTTGAATTGATGGGCTTGAACCGTGTGAATCGGTATGTCAACGGCATTTCGATCAAATTCGTCGGGAAGACAAGCTCGTGTTCGTCCACTTGTTCGATTGGGGGCACTCGCGTAAGTAAACACGGTCATCCTGTCTCCACTCGGTATCACCGAATTATGGACCAAGTTGGCCGAAATCGAAGCAGTGCTTCGTATAAATCTTGGACACGTTGGTGTAACAAGTGTAGGACTGAATCCCTAAAAGGGTTCAAAATCTGGCCTCAACTCGGGGAAGAATTCACCGAGGTATGTTTTATCATAAAATATCCAATTTTAATTATACTGTACTTCAGTAAGCTTGAGGCTGGCGAAAATAAAATTTTAAATTTTCATGTTTATTATTGTTTCTTTGTTTCTTGTCATAATTTCGAATTGTTGCAGTTCTGTATTTTGCTTTTAGCGCCTCTAAAGTGTGAAAATTATTTTAAACTAGTTGCATAGCTATTAGAGTTTAGAAAAAAAAGCTATTTAGCTATTAGAAAAAAACACAAGAAGTACATGACATCTGATCATCTTAAGATGGCAGAAGACATGGAATACAAGGCTGTTAAAAGGGTAATTAAAAATACATGCATATGTTATTGCAAGACAATAAAAATACCATAAAATCTGGGTAATAACAACTTCCAATTAAAACTCAATAAATGAATTTCATTTTTAGTTATAAATAGGCTATCCCCCCTGTATTCACACAGCAATCTTCTGATTGTAAGGCCACCCAGATAATTTCTGACCACATTACCTTAGAGCCTGAGGCTCTGTATAACTTTCTAAGATTAATATTTGTTTACATATTACTATTATCTGGATTTCCTAATAGAAAACTTCTTCTATTGTACATTTTTTTTCTATTTTGGCTCGGCAAAAATCCTTTTAGATACTGTCCATGGATGATTTCCACAACATCAATGCTGTAAAAACACCAACTGAGAGAACAGTGACCAATGCTCTCCATATGGCAACTCCTCTCCTGAACATTCAGCCATCTGTTGATGGTGGGGAGAGGCAGGGGGCAAGAGCCCGGGAGAATATGGGGCAGGAGCCCGGGAGAATAGGGGGCAGGAATCCAGAGAGAAATGCAAAATGCTAATTTTTGTCATTCATTAAGGCTTCAAATACTTTCAAAAACAAGAACTGAAAATGTTACTTGACTTTCATTTAGTGTCTTTAGAGACTTCTAGGCCGACGGGCAAAGAAAAATTCACCCTTGGGCTCAAAATGAGGCCCAAAATGAAACCCTTTGACAATGGTTACATCATAGGTCATTCACTTGAAAGATATGGGTAAGAGTAACAAGGCTGAAAATGAAGGAAAAGGAAATGCCCAAGGGGTGTGCAGCTAAATGACTTAGATGTGTTTTGAGTCTCTTAATTTACAGGGGACAGGAGCAGGACGAACAAGGGTGGGAGTCAAGAGATAGAGGTATGGGAAGTGGGAGGTTCTGACTCTGCTGTCTCTTCCCCCACTTGATGCAGTACCTTGTCCCTAAGTAAAAGGTAAAGTCTGCATTGAGCCAAGTGGCCCATCAGGCCAGGCTTATCTCAGGTTCTGTAGCATGAACTGACTAGGAGTATTTCTACTAACCCTCTCACAGAGGCACTGTGAGAGTGAAAGTGTCTTGCCCAAAAACACAACACAATGTCCTTGACAAGGGCTCAAACACGGACCGCTTGATCCATTGCTGAACGCACTAACCACAAGGCCACCACACCTCTCACCTTGTCCCTTAGGCCTAACCTTAACCCTAAACCTAAAAAAAGGAGTCTGTAGATTTCAGTCAAGTTTATCTCTTTTTATCACTTGTGTATTTGAGACAATTTCTAATTTCCTCGCTTTCTGCCATTCAGTTGACAGTACCAAAGCCTGATTTTAAGTGATTCGCAACTACTGACGGAACTTGTTTTTGCAACTTACAACTTCAGACTTTGCACAAAATTTCTCACTGGAGAAAAGCAATGTTGTAGAACTTAAGTGATGAACTAAATGCAATAAATATTAATTTGTAAGAAATGTATCTGTTCTTTAATACATGCTTTTGTGTCTAGTATCTGAGTTGGATGTAGCGGAGATATATTACCAATGGTTTGTAGACGACAGTAAGCCAATTCAGAGACACAGTGGCATAAACAAACCCACTTGTTAGCCAAATATGACAGGAAAAAAAATAAATACATATAATTATATAATTTATTGCCATCAGGTGCTATGTCTTGTAATAAAGTGGTTACAAGTTAAGTAAGAATCTTACAGAAGGGAGGATGATACAATATTATGACTAAGGGGATCATAATTAATTTCTTATTGATTCAAAGCACGTGATATGTACATGTCTGATTCATTAAGCACATACAATGTAAAAATTATTTTGTAGTAATTGAGCAAAGCTCATCTGAATTAAATTAAATGAAAGGAAAAACAACAACAGTCAATTATTTATATCAGTTTATACACTGCACATGTAAGATAGGGAAATAGAAATCGAAAAGTTTCAAATGAGTGAGTAAACAAAATAAACTAGTGGGTTTCATTGAAGAGTTGATTACTGCCTCTCTGAAATGTTGAATGTCTTTTCAGCATCAAAAGATGTGAAACTTGACCACATCCCATAAGTGGAAGCGGTTTCGTGTAACCAAATTCAGGTGTTTGGGCATTTTAAAATATTTAGTTACCTGTGCATACATGTACAAGGAAACGGTCTTGAAAATTTCCATGTACTATCAACATGTAATCGATGTAAACAAAAGAGACCTCAAGCGAGGAAAAATTGTCTATGAACCGAACATATTGCGCGGTCTTGTATGTTTTCAGTATTTCCAGCGTTCGCTGCGGCCAACAAATCACAATATTTTCGATTTCTACTCCCTTCGCAAACGCCACCATTATATATAAATGTAGGCTTAAACAATCTTTAATGATAGAGAAATATCTTGTGAATGAAATGAACAAATGTTTTATTCTGACAGCAAACGGCAGGTACAAAAAAATTATGTCACCTGTTCCAAAAGGCGCAGGAAGTCAGAAAGGTGATAGAAACGCCAAACAAGCCAGTCTTTAAAGACAAATTCTTATCAAAGTTTCTTTGACGCGTTGCGAAATATAATCTAAATGAACAAGCACCACATGTCGGCGAAAAGTGAGTGTGAATAAAACGGTCCCGACTTACATGTACCTTAACCACTTCATGCAAATTACACTTTTAATCCAACTAGTCTTCAAAATCCTTGCAAAAGCTTCATACAGAATCAATCTTCTGCTTTGCTGGATACCCATCGTTGTTTTCGACAATTCTGAGGCGAGGGCGACTGAAGCAACACGATCCAGGCTCGAGTCAGCAAACTACACATTACTCCACACAAAATGACTCCCCTGTACCCCTATTCATTACCGGAACATTGTTTGAGTATTAAAAACCCATTTCAGGACGTCAAACTCACCAATAACGAGAATTATCAAGGATATTTTCGACCTTAAAACGAACCAAAATACTGATCTCGGAAAACTGATCGATCGAAGGACAGCACAGCCTGATGGTGATGACCACTGACCAGTTACGGTGACGTCAAAAAACGTATTTCCGCGGTGTCCCGCATTGGAGGACTAAGGAGGTGCACCAACATGGCGGCTCCATACTAGACTCTATAATTTTGAGCAGAACATTTCGACAAATATCTCAACTTTGGGACAACGCACACACCTTAAACTTGGAGAACTGTCTTCTTTATGTATCGTCTATAATATCACAATTTCTTGACTTTATCCACTGAATGGTTTTTGATTTTATTTTTATTGCGTGACAATGAACACACACTATAAAAACGTTAATTCCTTACGATTTGAACTCATTCAAATTTGCATAAATTGTTAGACTTGTGTATGTTTATAATCTAACCTTCAAGCTCTAAAAGTTTCGCGTCATTTCACACAGTTTTCATCGTCGTTTCAACTTACTAAGTCCCACGACAAGTCCGTTTTTTCTATCCCTTTACGCTTATTGTAAAGCTAATCGCCTCAAAATAGCAATTTTGAGCGCCGATGAAGAACATTGAAACGAAGAGAAAGTTCTTACTAACGAATAAATTATACTGACAAATTTGGCAGTAACACTGACTTTTGCCGGAATTGAGATGTAAATCGACTCACTTTTAATCGGAAAATAATTTTAAACTACGGTAATGGTGTTCAGAATTGAACAAACCCAAAAGTTCGAACTTTTTTCAAATACTTATGTGCTTAAAAGAATTTACAGGTCCTTCACAGTTCTACGGTTGATAGTAAAACCAAAACCTAAAATTCACTTCCGCCTCGTGCTTGCAAGACCCGAAAAAGTTCTTGTTTCGGTAAACAACTTAATTTCAGCATTCCCTCTTACAGCTATCATTTCGAGTCAGTGGTTGCCGATTGATCGTCTTAAAACTACACTTCGGAAAATATTATTGTGCTTTAATACGAAGATGTTTTCTCGACCGACTTTCGCACTGTTCCTCTGTGTTGTGATACTGACCGCCTTTTCTAACGGCAAGCCGCAAAATTCCAGCACCAAGCCTGTCGTTAAAACTAACCCAGATCAGAGCCTTGTGGTGAACAACAATTGTGGTTTGGCGAAAAGCGAGAGCGAAATGCTGGCCCATATCAAAGCTAAAGTTGATTCCATCGCTGCAAAGTCCAGCAAAGGTATTTTATATCTTTAGTAAGTCTGTTGAAAAATTATTTTAAGTCTCAGAAGTTCTCTTGTCATGGTTTGTTGCTGGTGTGTGCGACCTGATACGTTTGTTTCAATGAACTATAACTTTAGGGAAATAAAATTCTTCAACGGCTAGTTCTTGAAAATTAAGACTGGTGCGGGTAAAAGATCTCTCGTCAACGCTTGAAAAAGACCGAAATTTGACCTATAAATCTTGTAAATAAACGACGCTAATTTATCGTACCATAATAATTTCACAGACATGTCCAAATATGTAACCAGTTAAACTGTCGTTGAAACTCTAACTTTCATAAATTTCCTATTTCAAGAAGTTCTTCCTACCAATCTAGGAAACGAATGATTTCCTTTTACAAGTAATTTGGCGGCAGGATCGCCCCATTTAAGCCTGCTTTATACGCCTCATTTTAATTAGGCAAGGAATAATTTTCACTTGTTGTCTGTATGACTTCCATTCGTCGCTCTGCTTATTTCAAACAGAACCGGTTTGTCCAGGCGGCTGGGTTCTTCATGTAAACTCGTGTTTTCTCGTCCTCGACATTCCAACCCTGGAGTGGAGCGACGCTCGACGAAATTGTCAGAAACTGGGAGGAGATCTCGCTAAAATCACATCAGGCACTGAGAATCAGTTCATCTTTGATCTCGTCACCAAGCAGACGAAAATAACAGACGCTGGGGTATGGCTAGGACTTCACCGAAAGGCAGATAACAAGTTCTACTGGATAGATGACACACTGCTGGCGGGCTACAGTAACTGGAACACTGGCGAACCGAATAGTTTAGCAGAGAAATGTGGCCATATGTATAGTAAAGGATCCGGTAAAGGAAAGTGGAACGACTGCACCTGCACCATAGGCAACGCGCACGCTAAAAACGCCAATGTCGTTCTTTGCCAAACAAAGGCTAAGCGCTAGTATTTCGTTTGCAAAAGTTCTGTAACGTTTTGATTTTGCAGTATCGGTAGTCCATTTATGTTACACATGGAAAAATAAATATGGGGATTGTAAATGAAAACTTTTTATCAACTGTTGACTGTGTTTGATGTCACCTGTCACACTGTATGTATTCAGCAAGCCCTCTTACGCCCCGAAACTTGCGTATTTTGTTCTATTTTTCATTTTTCGTCGATTTCTTTAAAAATAGTGATTTGTCATACAAACATGTTAACCCTATTTAGACTTGCAGTAATAAATGTTTTCAACTAAATAGCCTTGTCTTTCAAAAAAGACAAGGCTATTTAGTTAAGGACATAACCAAGCCAAGCAAAACATGTCATTCGTGTAAGGAAACAGGGATTTTTTTTACTGATTTTATAACTAGATTCGCCCAAGAACAAGCATTAAATTGTAGAAAGTTTGTTAAACTATTGTCATCCTATCATTCTGGATTTAACAAATAAAGAAGCCTCGACTGTGCTCTGTTCTGTTGTAAAGCACTTAGGAAGCGGTAGAGCACGAAAGAAGTGTAGGGGAAAACACGAGACGTAGTCGAGTGTTTTTCCCCACTTCTTGAGTGCTCTACCGCTTCCTAAGTGCTTTACAACAGAACAGAACATAGTCGAGGCTTCTTTATTTGTTTTATGATAAAGAATCGGATAATTTCCCCTCGCATTTGGCTGAATTTTCAAACCAAACTTTATTTTCCAAACGAGCAAAAGTGGCGTCGGCAGTGCACCGTTCTCTGATAAAGCACGCTAAAATAAGCCAATCACAATCCTTGTTACAATTGTTCAAATAATTTGATTGGCTAACGAAGCGGCAGCTGTCAATCACAAACTGGACTTCAGCTAAGTATTCAGTTTCGAGTAGTTTGAGCGGCTTTCGAGAGAAGAGCGATGCCTTCAAAGTTCGCTTTTAAGTTAATTTTTAAATACGGATCTAAAGGGAGGTGAATGCGAACTGCCGAGTTGAATGTGAAAGGAGCTACAGTTATTTACGGCTTGTAGCCGCATGCAGCAAGATTGCCCGAACTAGCGTAAAAGTTGGAAAGACTAAACGGCTCCCACTGGTTCTACTCCGAGCACAGAAGATCACAGAAGAGAATATCAGAGCAAGCTTTGCACTGACCCCTCGTCGGTTCACTTCCCTGAGATGACCGGAGAACGAGCGTTACTACTCTGCATGTGAGTGTTGCTTGAGCAATTGAGCATTTTTACAAAAATAAAGCTTCTCATCATAAACAGAGACAGTTCAATTGTCGTTTTCTGTCGCTTTTTCACTTCTTAAGCATAATTTCTGCCTTCGTAACAAATATAATGTCTTTTATCGAAACACTGTTTAGGTTGAGAATTTGTTTATTTCGCTACGTGTTTTGTCGGCGGGAATCTAGCAAAACTTGTTATTTTAGTACAGTTTTAACACTACTGTTGCTAACAATGGTCTCTGTGAGCCATATTTACTACAGACAAATAGCTCGTTTCCATTGCGTTTGTCTGAATCACAGGGGATGTTTAATTTGGGGCAAATTTGTCAAAATTCCGAAGCAAAAATTTGAAAGCCAACTTACCGTCATCAACCCGTGCTCTGTTCTCTGATAAGGCACGCTCTTTCAACCAATCAGAGTGCGCGTTATACGGAAATTTTATTATAATTGCCATTAAAACAGCTTGGAACTGACTAATGAGAGATGAACATAAGCGAATACACGAAGAATGCCTAAGTGAGTAATTTCAGACTCGTGTTAAGAAATCCAATCTCGCTTTCCACCGACACCCCTCCTAAAAACAAGACTGATTAGAGGTGACTCCCAGCCCCATCTACTTTCCTGAAAGCATCTTACCTCATCCATGGCAAATCCCAGAGCACTAATGTACCACTTTTCAACCTCGTAATTGCAGATCAGTAATTTGCGTACGAGAGACAGGAATGAAGGCTTGGAGCGCTTCAAATATGACCTGTGATTTGAGCAATCCTAAATATTTAACAATTATTCACCGAAGTGGAGGTATATATCCATCACTTTCACCGACGCTGAGGTGAATAATTGTTTTAGTATATACCACACAAGCTGAATAATTAGCGGACCAAAACGTTATTTTATGTGTGACAAGCGGTCGGAAATTTTAAAATCTCTCGCGTGGGCTGCTCGGAGGTGAATAGTACTTCCTACAATCCGCTTTTACACCACAGACAATGTTTCTGAAAGTGCCGATCAGTCAGACCAATCAGAGCGCGCGAAAAGCACTATTCACTTGTGTGGTATATACTAATGATCTTTATAATCCATCAATCGATTGGTCTAAACACGTCACGTGACAGAATATTCCTTAGCTGAAACTGGGGAATATCCGAGAATATTCCCCAATTTTCAAAACTCTGCGTGTAGCGAAAACGATTTGAAGGATAATAAACACACTAGCCTCCGTTTGGCGCGAAAATATGCTCGGATATTTGTCCTTGGACATTATCTGTTCCTTGAAGCTCGCTTCTCGGAACAGATAATGTCCGCGGACAAATATCCGAGCATATTTTCGCGCCAAATGAAGGCTATTGCTCATATATTGTCAACCTGCATGATTAGGTAGCGCAGAAAGGTTTTAAACAGCTTTTACGGAAAGTAACAAGCAGCAGGTAAGTTAATTTGGTGTTTATAATTTCAGTTGAAGCCCTACAATCCGCTTTTAGACCACAAACAATGTTTCTGAAAGTGCCGATACCATAAAGAGGAAAGCTATTAACCATGCGAAAACGAGACGAAAACAATGCAAATTTCAAAGGAATGAACGCCGTTTTTTCTTTTGTAAAATAATCAGTTGTATTGTCTTGATTACCCGGAAATCAGAGAATTATGAGTTGTGGGGTGCTTTCCTGTCATCCCTGTTATGTAAGAAATGTTTTTCAAAGTTTCACGCAACACTGGGTCCAATAGTAAACTTTAATAACTCAGCATGTTGGTACACGTAATCACAATGCTTTAGTAGACTTGGCCAGAAACTCTTATTTTTGAACTTCATACCTAGTCAACTTGAAATTGTCTCAATTTGTCTTATCAAAGCTCAATGGCCGAAGGGAATATATTGGTCAAACGTTTCAACTTTGCTAACGGAGAGAAGTTGAATTTCTTGTGAAAAAAAAAGCAAAGCAAGCTACAGCTGACTGGACGACACATCACAACTTGGTGTAGTTGCCGGGGCGAATTACGTGATCAGTTTCCAGACATCACACAAGAACACAGCTTTCTGATTTAATTCTGGTGAGTGACGTCATATTTGCTAAGGTACTTTGAATAAATCAAGATAACCTCGCTGAGCCCGGGAAAAACTACGAAGAAATCTAAAAGCACACACACATTCGTACTCGGAGCCTGCATGGTCAGCCTCCACTTGCGGTTATCTAGGTTCCGATCGGGAGCGCGCGCGGCGAGACCCACGCGAAAGGGCTGGCATGCGAAGCGCGCTACAATGCAAAAAGCCAGATAGACGCTTGGGTTCCAAACACAAACACTAGCAACAGGCCATCCTCAAACAGTGTGATTGCTTATGCTACCTATAAAGACATTGAATTACCATCGATTTCCGCTTGTTTTAATACTTCGCACCACCTGAAAACACTGGTATACTAGCGGTGCAATTCACGAGAAAGCCTAAAAATGCCGCTTTAAAAGTACGGTTTTACACAATGTGCTCCAATTTTTCATTATTGTGCTACTGCTAGGCTCAGCCTTCAGCCGTGGGTGTTTCGGTGCGCCCGCGATCCCCTCTACCCCTACCCTGCTAAGGCTCGATGCCCAAATAATCTCACTGTTATGCTTAAAACGTCTCTATTATGCACCTTCATGTTCATATAAAAAACCTAACTTTACCCTTAACGCCTGTTTTCCTGAAGAATGAGGGACGCCTCAATGCAATCCTCTATTGCTCTAGCTTGGTTATCACAGAATGAAGTTCCTAGTTATGAAAAAAGTCATTCTGATGTAGCATAAGAGGGCTTAACTAGCAAAACCTGTTGGCACGTGTCATGTGTACTGTGTAAGTCAAGTGAATGGTGCTAGACTAGTCTCTTGGTCTGCCCAAGGCCCCCAACCTTACATCTACTATTCCAGCATAATGCTTGATTCTTTTGCCTCACCATTAGGCTCAAAACATTGCTGTCAGAAGGTGTAAACCCCTACAATAAAGGTAGTTTTAACATAATCAAAACATTCCCACTGATTGTGTGAACATTAACTAGTTGCACTTCGTCTGTTGTTGTTTACCTTAAGCTACCTTCCTTTCACACCACGCTATGGACAAGAGTTCAGTTTCCAGAAAGTTACAAAAATACACTTTACTTGAATCTCTTCTGTATAATTTGATTTACATAATGAGTTTTACAAACGCTTCATGTTCCGACGGAGAACTTGCATAACAGTACAAGTTTCTTTTTTCTTAGTCCCTGGATATTATATTATTAAAATCATATATTTACAATTGCGATGTATATACAACATTGGACTTTTGATGTTTGAAAAGCCACCAAGGCATGTTTTCGATATGTTGATCAACGAAAGAAATTTTAAACATCGAGTGAAGCTCTTAGGAATGTTACTTTAAATATCTAATGGCCTGTTTTCTCCCGAAAGTGCGTAAAAGCGAGATTTATCAGTAGCCTTTTGACAAAGCTCTTTACAAGGTCTCGCAAAACCTATAAAACTGTGATAAAGAAACGAGTTCAGTATCGAAGATCAAAACTCTTACTAGTGTTGCATTTTGCCTGGTTGTGTTGCATTTGAGATTCTGGATCAAAGGGAAAAGAGAATATACAATAGTTTAGACATGTTTAGTTGATAGCAGAATCGTCTGATATTATAATGACACCAGGGCTGTTTTTGACACATTCTGCTAACAAGGAAGACACTGCAGTGTTGTGTGGAAATCTTTGTATCAGTGCAGCGAGTAGAAGGGAAAATTCAGCTTGGTGGAGAGTCTTGCGGCTTTCATCTTTAGAACCTAAATAACAAATTCAATCAACCACTTCAATTAGCAAAACATTATTTTAACGTAATATTGGGTGAAGCCTGTCTCAAGTTAGAGAATCGATCAAAGAGGCTAGACAGTTACCAGACTAACGGATTGCAGCAAAAACAGCTCAACGTAAGTCTTATTTACTCCTTATTTAAAAAAAACCAGTAATCATTGGCAGTTAATTTTATCAGAAATGGTGGCCTTACCATAAAATTATTCAATTGAAAAGTGAATAAAGTTAAAGTTTTCTTTGAATCAAGTAATGCTTTGAAAACTAACACGTAGTCAACTAATTTTACTTGTCGTATATAACACTTTGCCTTCTCATACATCTTACCGTTTCGTTTCCTTGCCTCATGATATGCCAACACCAGCGAACAAGAAGCAGCACAGACTTCAACAGCAGCTTCCTTCAAATCAAAATACAAACACATTAACTTTAAAATTAGGGCACCAAAGTGAATCTACACCCTTAGCCTCGCTTGTATAAGCTGATAAGAATTAAGATCACTAAAACAGTTTTTTCTTTCTTACTAGATGGTTGATGAGGGACATCCAGGTACGGTTGTCATTATTATTATTATTATTATTATTATTATTATTATTATTATTATTATTATTATTATTGTTGTTGTTTATTGGAGGACTTCATAGTTCACAGAGCAAACGCATTTAAGAGTGAAATCATTAACACAATTTCTTTTCATAATTAATTATCCGATCAAGACGTTTGATAAGTCTTCGCATGTTTAAACTAAAACAAGTGCCACAAACCTCGTTCAACGAAATTCTGCGATTAACAATTTTACTAACACTCTTCCCGGTAAATGAGCAATAGAGTGTGTTTACGTGACGTCATCAAATTCTCAAATCCAAAACCAAAGAGCCACTAAAGGTTTTATCCTCATCAGGCATAAGAGGTACTAAATTTATATCTGTTTACAACTTTCCAGCTGAATAGCGTCCTTCGTTTGGAAACCAGCGCATTTTGAATTTCGGAGTTATGGCGGTGAGTGACATAAAGCTAAGATCGCGTTTGTCGAAAAATATATACTTACCTCGTGATTTTTAGCCATTTTAGGAGTTCAAGTATTAGGAAAAGTGCTTGTGTAATTGTTTTTTGGTTCGGTCCAGATAATTAGTCAACTAGATAGCCAAAGTAAGTTTCAGATGGTTACACTATTTTCCGGCCGCCATATTGGAGGACTAAGGAGGTACATTTGTACGGGTCCGCAAACGATCCCAGGACCGCAAATGATCCCGGACCGCAAATGATCCCCAAATTGGACCGCAAATGATCCCGGACCGGAAATGATCCCGATAGGGACCGCAAATGATCCCGACTAAAAAACAAGGAATGGCATGGATGGTGGGATGGTGTGGATAGGGAATTGGCGTACTTGAATACCGATGTTTTTATTAAAGCCATCTTATAATTGTTGTGGCTTACAGCTTGCTTTTTTTTCATACTTTCGACTAAATTTTGTTGCTAACTACGATATTATGAATATCACCACTCAATCATCAAAACACGACTTGGCTTGCATTTCTTTGCAATTCTCAGTAAAATTATGATCAGTGCAACATACGCATTGATAGTTCGGTGTTATAGTTAAATCACATTTTATCAGCCATTAACGCCACTCGTCTAAAGTTTTATACTAAAATCTAACCATGAAATAACTATTAAGGAAGACGCTGTCACCTGAGTAGACTCACAAGCCTACAACGCTTCATCACGCTGTAAAACACCTAGTGTGTAGCACTGGAAATTTGAACAAATTTATTTTGTAATATTTCCTCGGTCGTATTTTGGCTTTGATTCCTCGGAAATGACTACTTGAGTATTCTAAGAAGCCAAAATTCCAAGCTATAGTTATGAAGTTCAGCTTCATGACCAAGCAAGGCCAAGGCTTGCACTTCGTTTTGGCAAGTTAGCTGTTTGATAGATGTTTGATACTATCGCCACTGGGATTTCGAGGATGTTTACAAGTATGCGTTTTTCTAAGACTTCTAATTCAATAGATCGTCTTCACGTGACGTATTTTTATCCTCATCAGGCATAAGAGGCGGTAAATTTTATATCTGTTTACAATTAGCGTGCTTCGTTTGGAAACCAGAGCATTTTGAATTTCAGGGTTATGGAGGTTGCGTGACACAAGGCTACGATCGAGTTTGTTGAAAAATATATACTTATCTCATGATTTTGAGCCTTTTTAGAAGTTAGAGCATTAGGAAAAGTGCTTATATAAATGCTTGTTTGTTTAGTACGGATAATCAGTCGCCTAGAAAGCCAAAGCAAGTTCCAGATGTTTACACTATATTCCAGCCGTCGTATTGGTGTAGCACGGCTGTATACCAACATGGCGTTTTCTTACTGGGCTCTGTAAATTTCTGGGAAACAGTTACCACGAATTTCTGAAGTTTGGGGAAACGCACAGGCCTACAACTTGGAGAAGTGTCTTATTTAGTTATCTTCTGTAGCGCACATCACAATTTCTTAGCTTTCTCCATTGGTTGGTTTTCAATTTATTATTTTTTTATTGCGTGACAGTGAAAACGATCTGTACCGTTCGAAGAACAAAACAGCAACTGTGGAATATTTTTTTGTAAAATGATAAAACATGTTTTTTGGTTCATAATTTTTGTACATGTTCTCACCTTCCTCTGATATAAATCCATGCCATATTTTTTTGAGTGGGATCATTTGCGGTCCAATATGGGGATCATTTCCGGTCCGGGATCATTTGCGGTTCAATTTGGGGATCATTTGCGGTCCGGGATCATTTACGGTCCTGGGATCGTTTGCGGACCCGTAGATCCACCAACGAATATATCAACTTCGGGAAAACGCACACACCTTAAACTTGGAGAACTGTCTTCTTTATTTACCGTCTGAATGGTTTTTGATTTTATTTTTTAATTGCGTGACAATGAACAAACTCTATAAAAACGTCAATTCGTACGATTTAAACTCAAATTTACATAATTCTTAGACTTGTGTTGCTTCTGAGAGTTTTGCGTCATTTCATCCAGTTTTCATCGTCGTTTCAACTTAGTAAGTCCCACGACAAGTCCGTTTTTTATTTCTTTTTGCGCTTATTGTACGGTTTATCGCCCCAAAATAGTAATTTTGAGCGCAAATAAAGAACAGTGAAACGCAGAGAAAGTTCTAACTAACGAATGAATTATACTGACAAATTTGACAACAATAACTTTTGCCGCAATTGAGATGTAAATCGACTCACTTTTGATCGAAAAGTAATTTTAAATTACGGTAATGGTGTTCGGAATTGAACATACCCAAAAGTTTGACCTTTTTCAAATACCGTTATTTGCTCAAAAGCATTTTCGGTTCCTTCTCAGTTCTACGGTTGATAATAAAACCAAAAACTAAATTGACTTCCGCCGCGTGTTTACAAGACCCGAAAAAGTTCTTGTTTCGGTAAACAACTTAATTTCAGCATTCCCTCTTACAGATATCATTTCGATGCTGCAGTGGTTGCCGATTGATCATCGTCTTAAAACTACACTTCGGAAAATATTATTGTGCTTTAATACGAAGATGTTTTCTAGACCGACTTCCGCACTGTTCCTCTGTGTTGTGATACTGACCGCCTTTTCTAACGGCAAGCCGCAAAATTCCAGCACAAAGCCTGCCGTTAAAAGTAACCCAGATCAGAGCCTTGTGGTGAACAACAATTGTGGTTTGGCGAAAAGCGAGAGCGAAATGCTGGTCCATATCAAAGCTAAAGTTGATTCCATCGCTGCAAAGTCCAGCAAAGGTATTTTATATCGTTAGTAGGTCTGTTAAAAAAAAATATTTAAGTCTCTGAAGTTCTCTTCTCATGGTTTTTTGTTAGTGTGTGCGACCTCGTACGTTTGTTTCGATGAACCATGTTAAACTTCAGAGATATAAAATTCTTCAACGGGTAGTTCTTGAAACATAAGACTGGTGAAGGTAAAAGATCTCTCGTCAAGGCTTGAAAAAGACCGAAATTTGACTTGTAAATCTTGTAAATAAACCACGCAAGTTTATCGTGCCACAACAATTTCACAGACATGTCCAAATATATAACGAGCTAAACTGTAGTTGAAACTCTAACTCTGATAAATTCCCTACTACAAGTTCTTCCTACCAATCTAAGGAACGAGAGATTTCCTTTTACAAGCGATTTGGCGGCAGGATTGCCCCATTTAAACGAGCCTTGTTTTAAATAGGCGAGGAATAATCTTTGACTTGTTGACTGCGTGACTTCCACTCATCGCTCTGCTTATTTCAAACAGAACCGGTTTGTCCAGACGGTTGGGTACTTCATGTAAACTCGTGTTTCCTCGTCATCGACATCCCAACCCTGGAGTGGAGCGACGCTCGACGAAATTGCCAGAAGCTGGGAGGAGATCTCGCTAAAATCACATCAGCCTCTGAGAATCAGTTCATCTTTGATCTCGTGATCAAGCAGAAGAAAATAACAGACCTTGGTGTATGGCTTGGACTTCACCGAAAGGCAGATAACAAGTTCTATTGGGCAGATGACACACTGCTGGCGGGCCACAGTAACTGGAGCACTGGCGAACCGAATAATGTAGCAGAGAAATGTGCCCACATGTATAGTAAAGGATCCGCCAAAGGCAAGTGGAACGACCTGTTCTGCACCCGCCAGAGCGACTCGTCCGCCAAAAACGCCCCTGCCGTTCTTTGCCAAAAAAGGGCTAAGCACTAGTATTTCGTTTTTGCAATGTCAAATGACGAAAACGTTCTGTGATGTTCTGGTCTTTCGGTGTTGGTATTCCACTTATGTCACATGGAAAAATAAATATAGGGATTGTAAATGAAAACATGTTATCAATTTTTGACTGTGTTTGATGTCACTTTACACTGTATGTATTCAGCAAGCCCTCTTACGCCCCGCAACTTGGGCATTTTGCTATATTTTTCATTTTCCGTCAGTTTATTTAAAATAGTGATTTGTCATGCACACATGCTAACATGTTAACCCCGTTTAGAATCGCGGGACTAAAGATTAAAAGACAAGGCTATTTAGTTAAGGAAATAACAAGCCAGGCGAAACATGTCATTCGCGTACGGAAACACGGCTAATCTCCGCCGAGTTTTTGTACTGATTTTAGAACTCAGTAGATTCGCCCACCAACAAGCATTGACACGAGAACGTTTGTTAAACAATTACCAGCCTTTCATTCTGCATTTTCCATTAAGCAGTTTGCAACTGACCAATGAAAGAAAAACATACGCGAACACACGAAGAATGCCCTAGAGAGTGATGGCCAATCTAGATCTTACGACAAGAAATCCGATCTCACCTCCCACCCCTCCAAAACACAGCAAGACTGACGTGAGGTGACCCCCCTCAAATATTAACCTACGTTCCTGAAAGTATCTTACCTCATCCGTGACCAATTCCAGCGCACTAATGTACCACTGTTCAATCTCGTGAGTGTAGATCAGATGTTTGTGTATGAGGGACAGGAACAAGGCTTGGAGCGCTTCAAATATGACCTGTGCGAATTGAGCAATCTTAAATATTGTTAAGCTGTATTATTAACTAGAGCCGAAAGGCTTAAAACAGCTGTTAAGGGGCATATCAAACAGCAACTGGCTTAATTTAGTGTTAATGTTGGTTGAAGCACTACAATCCGCTTTCAGACCACATAATAATGTTTTGCAAAGTAGCGATATAGTCATGAAAAGAAAAGCTATTATCCAAGGGAAAACAGCACACAAGAGTAATGCAAATTTCAAAGGAATGAAGGTTTTTTTGTGTAGGTGACCGCTAGATATTTTGGTCGCTTTTCCTCTCTCCCCAGGCCTCCCCTGTATTCCGAATCAACGCCTCCAAGATGGCGCGTCTCCAAAATGGTGCGACTCCAAGATGGCGCGCCTCCAATCGACACGCATTTGCCCGCTAAAAGTACGCCCGCATAGTTATCTCACCTTTCTGTTGTCTATTGTCATAATCAGGTTGATGTGAGGATTGGAAAGCAGTCTTTCAAAAGGAACTTCAATGCGCCTTTCTACAAGAAATAGTGTTCAAATCGTAAATCTTTATTACCTTGACTGCAAAAGACCAAAGTCCCAATTCTCTCACGAAGATATATAGAGAATGAATCGACAAGATAAGAAGATTTTGTCACTGATCATTGAGGTAAATCGAGATAAATATCCAAAACAAAAAGGCGACCGAGCTGGACAATCGTTAAAATGAAATTAAACTTATTGAACATACTGTATTCTTAGGAAAACAAACAAAAAGACCTAAATTCAGGGCAAATTGGATCTAGAATAACGTTAAATCCCATAGCCTAACTCCCACATTCCTTGTTTGAAGAAAATATGACTGGCTTGTTTTTGGAGGTTACAGTATGTTATTGCAGTGTCTTTAGCTACCTTTTAATTTAGTCCATAACTCGATGAGCTTGTCCAAGATGCCACAACTATTTTTTGCACAGTTTGTTTCAACAAACGTGACTCCATGTGCCGTTCTACACACTATGAAAGAGAGATCAAACAACCTGTCAGTGACTGTTATAGCTACGGTCTGCTATGATGGATCAAAACTACTTGTTATACCTCCCAACTAAAATACGTTTTCCGATTGGAGGAGAAAGTGTCACGTGTCATGGGTCAAAACTCACTAACTCCCTAGAGCGAACAGAACTTACTAACTCCCTAGGGAAACAACAACTTGAACTTTTGTGATCAGGTCGTGCACCTTGAAACCGCGACAAATTTGTGTACCAGCCGGCGTAAAGCAAATCATTTTTTTCGCAGTTTTTTTTTATTTTTCCCCTCGACCCTCAATGTTCCTCTCCGCTTCGCCTCGGGGAGCACTGAGGGTCTCGGGAAAACAAATCTCACTGTTTCCCTTAGGGCCAGTCATTAAAGTGTCTATACGGCCAACGGGGTTTCTGTAGTTTTGGTATCTCTATAATGTGTAGAAAGGTATTCTAAGAAAAAAATATTGGATTCCGACATTTTAACGTTCTAAAATCTAGCTTTAAAGTTCCCGCTTCAGCCACGCCCAATTAAGTTGACCGTGAGTCAGTGCAAAAAAAGAGTCTGGGTTTCTGAATGTGTCGTGACGTCAAGTCAGGAATTGCCAAATCCTGCTAGTTCAGGTCACTGTTGTTTCAGTAGTGGTGAGGAGCTTTTGTCGACAAAAAACAAACAAACTGAAGTTAGTGAAACAATGCGGTTTCAGGCAAGCAAAATAACAGCATGAAGCTTTGAGACGTTCCTGAAGTGACGTCATTCGTCACCAATCTTTCATTACGAGGTCGACTTCATTGGGCGTGGCGAAGCGGGAAATTTAAAGCTCGATTTCATGGCAAAAAAAAAAACATCGGAATTCATTTTTTTTTTTTGAATACATTGTTAGATGTTATAGAGATATCAAAACCACAAAAACCCTGTAGGCCGTATGGACACTTAAAGTGCTTATTCTGTATTTTCAGAATTCAGGGATCAATAAGGTACAGCATTTTAAGGGAGCTTACTTAAAATAAACACCAGCTCCACAGTTATTTGCCCGATCAAAGCCATCTCCTTTGCATAAGATTGTTCCTAAAAATGATGAAAATTCCAAAGTAAGAAACATGATATTTTCGTGTAACAAGGTAATTGAGCGATCCTCTACAGGTTAAGCCCTTGGAATTGCTCTTGGGTAAGACACTTTACTTTCACAGTGCCTCTCACCACCCAGGTGTATAAATGAGTATCACTGAATTGTCATGGCAACCTGACAGAGTACTTGGGTTCATCTGGGATGACATAGCATCACATCTAGAGAAAGAAGCAAATTCACAGTTTTTTGATACGAGAAGATAGGAATTTTATGTTCAAGTCACATGAAGACCATGAAGTTTCTTTTTTCATTTAGGCATTTTTGGCATTTTCGTGCTCCTAAGTGAACGATTTTATGTCGGCTTCAGTGAATTTTTTAAACTTCCCTATCGCTCGCCATCTTTCAACCGGCGTTTGGCAAAGTTTGGCAGCCGTGCAATGCGATGGCGCGAAATGACGTCATCGATATCATCACTAGCACTAGTGATGGAAAATACGCCACTAGGGTCCCGGATGTAAATTCGTATGAATTTTACGAGTAGTGAATTTTCCAGTAAAACACTCGTGACTATATGATAAACTACAGCTATATGCCGATCTGATGTGTAACCAAACATGAAACAGTGCGTTTATCGTCTACAGTGGAAAATTTATTGGTCATTACATCTTAGATAACTATAGCCGGTATAGCGTGATCGAATGAAAATCTTACTGTTCTGTGCCTTAGATAACAACTCCAAAAAATATCTCCAAACCTCGATAATCAAAGTGCTTTCTAATGCACCAACAGCGGCGACTGCCTCAGACGTTTTCTCTAGGGAAAAACAGCAAAAGAAATCCCTAGTCAATTATAAAATCATTCTTCAAGTTGAACCCATGCAGTGATCAAGATATCACTTCTCCTACAAGCATAAATGTGGAGTCAGTGATAAGTGTTATGAAAATAACGAAATTTATCACCAAGTCTTGAGATACCTCAGAATTCTCTCAACTTGCAATGTGAAAATGTATGCAAAAAGGTAATGAGAGTTTGTGCGTTGACACCAGGCGTTACATTACATACCACTTGGTGACTGCATTGCAAGAAGTTTTGATTGCTCCGAAAGCACCGCCTGAAATTTAAAAATAATAAATTATGCAGTTTACCTGAGGCCTTTCTGGAAATGATTGAAGATTTCAGTTATTTTTCAACTTTAGAATTGCTGGAATCCGAAGTTTATTTAAATTACAAGCATTTAATGTGTTTAAAGGGTTAGCAATGCTTTACAAAGTAAGAAACCAGTCAAGCGGTTTGCAAAGGTTGGTGACATTTGTTCATTTGCTGTTTTGCAATTATTCCAGTTCCCCTCTTTTCCTTCAAACATGCTGCTTAAACCAAAAAGACACTATTTACTGTACTACTATTAAACATTCTAGAGGAGCACAGAGAAAAAAGGATAATGCTGTTCAAAGAACATTATTTTCTTCACCTGTAGTGCTTTGACTTTCATGGCAGGGGAGACACTTTCTAGTAAACATTCTCCAGGTTTACAGCATTTTGTTTTAACTTCACAACCGTTCTCTGGAATTTGTTTTGTGTTCGCGTCGCTTTGACTATCAAGTATTCTCTGTTCCTTGGATTTTGAATGCAATATCGAGTTTGCAATCTTGTTAAACTGTAAAAACAGTCCTTCCTCCATAATATCTGTGAATGAAACAAAGTTATAACGACTCAAATCTGGTTAATGTAATGAGTACGACTTCACTGAGCAGTAGACTGGTTTCTTTAGACTTTAAACTTTCAATTTGTTTTCATACATTAGTCAGAATTTTTACTTTGAATTACGAGCTTATAAGACAATCATGATCTTGACTCAGGCTCGGAACAATGGACTGGGAAAGATTGAAAAGGAAATTTAAGCTGAGTTTTAAAATAACAATGCGACATTCTGTACTCCTGTAACTTGTAACTATGTTATGTGGTTTAAGATGTCATCAGGTGTCTCTCTACTGTATCTCTATGTCAAATAGCTGCGGTCTCAATAATCTCGTAATCTTACTTGGTAGAGATGTATTGATCCAGTCTGAGGTTTTCTCCTTTATAAGTCTCGTGGTAATATTCGCAGCTGTCATGATAACCTGTTACCAACAAATAAGTAGAGTAAGGATACTACAAGTGAAAAGTGATAATTACAATTCAGAAAATCAGCGACATATCGGTAGAGAGAACAAGTAGAAAATAATAAATATTGGGCGACTGAGTGCAATCATTTTCTTGTGACAGTGTAATTATAAAAGTATTTTCGTTGCAACAACTCTAACTTGCTAGGTTCTGATAATAACAATAATAATAATAATAATAATAATAATAATAATAATAATAATAATAAATACAAAGATTTAAAGTTTGTTCTCTCTAGTTCTCACCTTAGAGTTCATTTCCTGTGGACAAAGGCTCTCAAATGCACTCAAGCTTTTCTTCTTAGAAGATCTGCAAAGGCAAATGTAAAGAAAACATAGTTAACGGTGCCACATGAAATAACTGCTCACAGCATTACATGAAATAAACAGTAGCACATGAAAGTACCACCGTTAGAAATAGCCTTTATTTGAATAGGTTTCATCCACAGGTTTAAAAGCTAGATCCAACTTAATTAACATGATAGTTAATGTACTGCTCAACAGTCTTTGATGGAATGGTCACGTAGGTAAAATTCCCAAAATCAAACTATGAGTATGGACGAAATAGCACATGTACACTCACTCAACTGTCTCCAAGGCGTCTTTAACACCGTCATCTGTCACAGAATGAATTATCTTGAGTACATGAGGTCTGCACTTTTCCTAATAAGCAGGAAAAATAAAAGTGCAAGTTAAGTTCAACTTATTATACTATGTTATGTTGAGAGATTTAACCCTGATTGTCTTTTGTAACGAAAACAAAAGATTTGTATAAGGGTATGCAGACAGCAGTGTTACCCTGCGTCGCAGACAGTCTAAACCGCACTGGGGATTTTGTGACACGTCCAGCTGCAACGCACGCAGGCTAACGAAGTGTTTAATATGTAAATTATTTGATAGGCCCTGCATTAGGAATGATCGGCAGAATTACCAAGTGACAGGAGTCACCAGTTTAACAGTAATCAGAAAATCCAGTTCCCATCACCTTGGCCTGATCAGTATTTGCGTTCCCTGAAAACTCATTATCCAAGAACTCCTGGATTCTCTGAACTCCCCTTTCCAGCAGAGACGGGATAATATTTCCTTTCACGTGTGATATAATGTTGCTGCATAACCTAGACAACAAAAAAATAGAAAAATGGTCGGTAATTTGACTTCAAAAGGGCTGTCATGTTATAAGGATTCATTGGTGCATTTCTAGGGTAGATTGTAATACACTGTCACGAGTTTTAAAAATCACTTGCCTTTCCACTGTGAAGTCAGACAACCTCTTGAGAAAGTCGGGCTGAATTCTGAAAAAGTTCTCTTCTAACTGAAGCTGAAAGGAATTTACGACAACACGAAATCACAAATTTTACTACAAAACAACTAATTTGATCGTTCATCATGGGTCTGCAAAGCGTGCTGAGAGCAAGATAACTGAGCTAACAGGCGCGCTCTCATTTGCCGATAGGTGTGTTAAGATGAGAGCATGTAAACACAGTTGTGACGTTTTAGATTCGCGCGTATTTTTAAGAATTATTGTATAAAAGCAACAGAGCACTTTTTCTGTGTTTACATAGCCTCATCTAAACATTCGGGGAGTTTGGACAATTCTCGGAAGTTATGCAAACCTCAACGATGTCTTGGGTTTGCATAACTGTCTCAAATTCTCTCAACCCTCCTCGTGTTTAGATGAGGCTATTTAAACAAGCAAAAAGTGTTCTATTGCTTAAGTTTTTATAGGTCGCATAAGGCCACCTCTCACCTGCAATTGTCTCTGAGAGGAAGATATTCTAGCAGGTTCGCCTGCAGAAACTGGCGTGATCTTTTTCACTGGGCCTAGGAATAAGAAATCAGAATATGAGCTGTCTGCATGTTGACAACACTTGCCAGAAACAAAACGAACTCCTGTTTTCATAATTCATTATACAGCCATCTGGAGTACTGTTAAATATGCATACTCTCACTGGACCAGATGTTAGAGCTTTGGCTTTGCACTCTATCCCTTGCCATTTTGACAGTTGCCCTAGCAAATTGTATCACATCATAGCCATTTGTACAACAGAGAGGAGAGAGCCTTCAACAAAATATCAAAAAGGCACTCGTCTGGCATGAATCGTGGAAACTTAGATTGGCGTCGACCCTTCACAACAGCAAACTCTCTAGCTATCATTATTTCCAAGGAAGCCAGCATTTTTTGTTGGGACTAAATGCCAAATCTACAGCTTCCACTCCAGTTAAAACCTATCCACAACAAGCTGCCAGCTTGTACGGCCAGTTTATTCTGCCCAGGTAACTGTATACTTTGAGCCTCTCTACAGCCATCTCTGGCTATTGTTAGACTACAATTCACAACAGTTTGTATTCTACTGCACAGCTGTGTAGAGATGCGATCACATTACTCTGCACACTTTTACCTGCTCGTCCAGACAATCCAGCAGCCGCCTCTACAAGAACAGATCTTACTTCACCTGCAGAACAGAATGACTAACATCTTTGGTAACAGTCACTGAGCTACAATGTCCTACACTGACTAACATTCTAGAAGTAAAGAGATTCAATTGTTATTTGTAATAACAAGGTTCGTATTCTTTTGGGCTTTTGAAATTCCATGACTTTCCATGATCTTTTCGAGTTTTCCCTGACCCATGTTAAGCAGTTGTTCTCAAAGTATTATCAAAACAATCTATTATTTAAGGTACATTCTCGCATTATGACGTATAAAATGCGTGCTAGTGTTTATTTTTTTACTGGAATTAAAACTGGTTTTCTGACTTGTCTGTTGTTTTTTCAACTTTTGTTTTTTTGCCTGTTCGTTCTCAGAATTTTTATTGCTTTTCCATGACTTTCCATTACCCACACTTCAATTTCTGGACTTTCCAGGCCTGGAAAATGGAATTATGAAATTCCACGACTTTCCAGGTTTTCCATGACCCGTATGAACTCTGAATAACTTTCTGAATTCAAAAACCAAAACCTACCAAGATATGGACAGCAAGAATAGAGAATGCCTTGGTCTACAATACCAATGGAGTCCTAATACGTGAGTGAAAAGAAATGATTAATATTAACTTTAAACTATACATTCAACATTTGCAACCAGTAGGTAACTATTTTGTCCCCCTATGCAAGCTTCTAGTCAGATGGGTGTCCAGGCATCCTGTGGACGACCACTTTTTAAAGAAAATTGTTGCCTTATAAATTGTTCATTTGAGCAGACCCTACAGCACATTTTGGACGGCCACTTTTCAAATCCTGGCTAAAAGCCAACTCCTATGTGAGCATTATTTCACCCCCACCCACCTCCCCCCATGCACCTCCTTCAACTGAAGGTTAATTCTGCGAGATCAGGTTGCTACCAATGAAACGAAAATCTGAGCCAATTTAATTGACACGCACTCTCAAAGACAAAGGCTAGAAACCAAGCATGTGAATGTCTCAGTAATGAAGTGTCCCCTTAACTGGCATTTGACAAAATTTTTCTGGCAGGGAGGGTTGTGTGGGGAGGACTTTCTGGCCACATGGTGCAAAGAGGCTAAAAGGCATCGACATGGAATGATAGCTTAGTTAAGCTCACCAAACTGACTTTTACATCTGAATATCTTGATTTAAGGTCTTCACCAATGGATTGCTTTAGGTCAGTCAGGCTTTTGAAGAAAAATGACGCAGGAATCGCAGGGATCTATGAAATACAAAAGTGCAAATAAGGAAATGTGAACCCACAGTGTACATATAACCAGAAAAAAAGTTAGAATATTACTCTAACCTCAAAGAACCATCCAAGACAAGACACCAGGAGTAACCTGCTGTGATTCAAATCTTCTTTGGGTGATTGAGTAGCTATCTCTCTGTAATCAAATGACATACAATGAGTGATTTGGTGAAAAGGCAAAACTTTAATCCTAGACTCCATCAGAGGAACTTGAAAGACCTATGGAATGCTAGCAGACTATAAGATTCTTTTAATTTATTGTCATGTTGTCTTAACAACACTATGGCTAGATCGTCAATCACTGACATTATACTTCCCAAATTTCATTTAGATGTCGCTAAAAAGTCTTTTTATTATCATGGTGCATGCACATTTAATAGCCTTCCAACGAACATAAAGATTTTGCCACCTAAGGAACGTTTCAAGGCTATCTCCGATTTTTTTTCTTAGGTTATTATTTAGAACATTTTCAATTCGATATCCAATTTTTATGAGAACGCTATTACCTTTTTAAGTTTTTTAATTTTTTCAACATTTCAGCGTATCTTTTAAAGTAGTTAGTTTTTTATAGATATATATTATTTATATATGCTCTTTTTATTTTACGTTATACAGGGCCCCCGTTGATACCAGTCCTGCGACTGAAGGGGTCACCCTGTTTAAATATCGATTATTATTATTATTATTATTATTATTATTATTATTATTATTATTATTATTATTATTATTATTATTATTATTATGGCTCACTTATGGTTCAGTATTCAGAGAAGTGTTTTTGCTAAACACAATATAATAAGGATGGACAAACATTCATAGAGGTTTAGGCCCTTGATCCCACATACCAACCATTGGGCCAAAACACTTTCCAGCCCTACTTAGAGGTTCTTATTTGTCAAACATCAGTTGCCATCAGCTGGGACTAGACATAAAGTAAACTAGGACCAGAAACCTGTATATTCTCTGGAGCCAATGAAGGACCCCAGAGAAATAGTCCAAAAGAGGGGCCAGAGGGTCCATCATACTGAGGTACTCCACAGCCCATGGTATGGTCAGCACCAGTCTCCCACTGTTCCAGGCTTTCTCGAGGTAACTAAGGATGTCAAACTGAATTGGAATCTGGAAAACAAGGGATTGGCAACATCAATCAATTCATTCCTTTACACCCTTTCTTTTTCCTCTAAATGGTTGGATAGTTGGTTGTTGGTAGATGGGTTGGTCATGCAGGGTGTGGCTATCACTGGATCAGTCGGCTAATTAGTCAGCTGGTCTGCCAGAAGGTCAGACCATCAGTCAGTTGATCTATCATTCAGTACCCATCACAATAATAGCTTAAGTACATGTAAGAACCTGTTTCTGCAAAAATTAAAAGCGTTTCAAGAGCTCCAAACAATTGTGGTTGCTTTGCTGGAGTTGGAGAAAACCATTTTGATTTTATTTGTCATCACAGTTTTATACTCATTCAAATCGGTCAGAATGTAGTCACACAGCAGTCTCTTCGATATACAGTGGAATCCCAAATTTACAAACCTCCACGGGAAACCAAAATTGGTTTGAAAAATCAGGTAGTTTGAGAAGCCAGTGATAAAATTACACTGTTTGGCTGAGGGAAGGAGAATGACTTTTGGTTCGAGTTATCGGGAGGTTTTAAAAATCAAGGGTTTGAAAAATCTGGATTCCACTGCACATATTACAGTTCTTAGAGGTGTGCAAAAATATTATTTCACAGTTATAGGTTGACTCACTCTGTTTCTTATTTTACAAGTTTCTGTTGTAATTACTTCTGATGTGGTTTCTGCACCATAATAGGGTTGGAACAACAGAAATCCAAGGAACTTTGCCAAGATTCTGACATTCATTAAATAGCAGGAAAAGTCTTGCTTCAGTTCCTGATAAAGAGAGTTCCAAAGTCATTTAAATGTCATCATGAAAATAATTTTGCCCGGCCAAAAAAAGCTTTAACGATTGTAGGTAAAGTCTGCATGCGAGCCAAGTGGCCCATCAGGCCGGAGCTTATCCCGGTTTCTGTAACATGAAGCGACTAGGAGTATTTCTACTCCCCCCTGGATGGGATGCTAGTCCATTGCAGGGTTACCCCCAGCATTAAGTTCGCCGGTACCCATTTATACACCTGGGTGGAGAGAGGCACTGTGAGAGTAAAGTGTCTTGCCCAAGAACACAACACAATGTCCCCGGCCAGGGCTTGAACCTGGACCGCTCGATCCGGAGACAAGCGCACTAACCATGAGGTCACCGAGCCTCCCTTTAACGATTGTATCCATGTCTAATTTAAACTGAATTTTTACTGTTCTGAACAAAACATTAATGATTATAATTTAATTTAATTAATTAACAAATCTGTCTTAGCAGAAAAAGGAAACTGAGTGACTACACTGCACATGGTGTACAATAACATGTTAATGAAACCAAACAAAGCATATACCTGACCTGATTTTGAATTGATAAATCCTTCTCACTGCCTTCTTCAATGCCAGAAAGGGGAAATTCTTTATTGTCAATCTTACAAGCAAAAAATAAATTGACACAGATTAAATCAAGCTTTGTGGCTCTGACAGTAATGAATCATTGCTCTCCTCATGTGATGCAAATATAACCCTACCCCTACCCCTAAGTCATAATTAAATTGATGGTTTGCAAACAATTCTGACACATGAATTCAAAATGGACAAAAAATGCACAAGTCTTTTCAGTGTGGAACAAGCAACAGCATTGTGAAAAGTAATTTACTAACACATCAATAATGTGATCACTGCTGCAAACAAGGACTTATAGTTCTACAAAGCCAAACCTACTGAACCTCTTCTATCATGCTGGAGTCTGGGCAAGATTTAAATTTATCACCATGATATTCTTAATGCAATGAAATATTACAATAACAAGACATAAAATACCTCTGTTATCTTTACAATCAGCAAATCTATCAAATGTCGATTAAATGAATGGCTGCAGTAAAAGAATAATAATTGCTAATTAAATCTCTCTGCTTTGAATTATAATATTTGAGTTACAATATTTGAAATAGGAGCAGGGGGAGTTTGCTTCATTAACACTAGAACTTCAGAAGGCCTGTTAAACTTGTTTGACAATAAAAGGCAAAATTTCAGCAGGAATCTAAGAAGTACATGTAAGTGCACATCGTGTCAGAGATGTTTGTAAATGCTTGCTTTGATGCACTAGATGCTGTACATACCTTGCAGCAGACTGTATAAATCCCTTGAAGAATTCTTGCACGTTACTAAAACTAGGAGAAGGACATGGGCCACCAGTGGATAATGGAGTAACAAATCTTTCCTGAAGCCTAACAAAACAAGGACACACAAAAATTAGAATGATTGGTCCTGGTTTGCAGGGCTTTCAATACGTTTTGAAATAGCCATCTGAGCTAACTAAAGTAGGCAGCAAACTGATGAATTTTTTTATTAATTTGAATGAAAATACAGACAAAGTAGGTGGCAGTAAAAGGTAAATTCTGACAAAGTAGACGGCGATTTTCACCGATTGCCGGCTTCTAATGAAACCCCTGGGTTTGTGCCCTGGCTGGAGTCATTGTGCTGTGTTCTTGGCCGAGACACTAGTGACTACTCTCACGGTGCCTGATTGAATCCATCCAAGAGTGTAAATGGATATTAGGGAATTTAATACTGGGGTTAAACCTAAGATGGGGTTACATTCCATCTAGGAGAGAGAAGAACACTCCTGGTAGTTTCATTCCGAGGAAGCCACTGAGAGGTTAGCACTAGCCTGATTGTTCTCCAGGCTTGAAATACCTAGACTTGAACTCATTTTTACATGTACCTCGTCCTCTAGCTTCGCCTAACAAACTTCGATTATGTCAAACTTAGATGATTGATTATGTCAGAGAGAAAATACAAATACTCTCAAAGAGAAACCATATACAGTAATAAACACAGATTGGCACTTTGTCATGAACACAAAAAAGGTCAGAAACAACTGAAAATGAAGATAACAAAAAGCCTAGCACCTTTGAAACTTTTCAGGGTTTGATTTTTGTAGATTGCTTAGCATACTTGATGAACGAAAATCACTTCCACTTCTTTCTTCTTCACACATCTGGAAGAATGATGTAGCATATGAAAAAATAACTAAAGAGGAGTAATCAATAACAACAACGCAGTGGACAAAATATAACATGACATAATTTATGATTGAATAAAGAACAAACAAAGATATATATGGACAAACAAACAAGTGAAAGAATAAACTAGCACAGAAACAAACGTCAAATAAACAATAAATGAACAAAGAAGCTATTACATAACAATAAATGACTGAACCAAGGAATGAACCACCTGAACAACCCAACCAACAGACCAAAAGACAAACAAACAAGCAAACAAGAACACACACACAAAAAACAGTTTTTCTAACCTGTAATAGCTGAGACTTGAAAAGCCTGGCAAAATGTGAATAGTTTGCTAATTCTGGCTTCTGATTTACCAAAGCCCTGCAAGGTTATCAATTTGATTTTAATAAGTGATATAAAAAATTTTCATGAAGTATAGTACTATTTTATTTTGAATATTAAAAATCAATAATTAGCATTCTTCTACTTGTTTTAAATTCTACTTCCAATGCTTTGTACATCGATCAACTGAAGATGACAGAGGGTTCTTTTGAAACATGTTTTTCAAACTTAAAAGTTTTGTTGTTTTCTTTAAATTCTTGACTTGCTTGACATTATCAAGACCCTTTATGTACAATATTCAATCAAGAGGGGTGTGATGACAACTACATTTAATCAGCATGTCTTTGTACCTTATCCTGTCTCCCATGTGCTCCTCCATGTTCCAACCTGCTGCAGAATGTGAATCTTCCCACTCTCGTACAAGCTCATAAAATACATCCCTAGGTCACACAAGTAGATTGAACAACAGTGTGATAAGTAATGCAAATATTAGTATTTTATAATTATGAGACTTTGTGACAGTTCGAGGGTTCTGTGATTAATGATGAAAGATGGGGTATTTTCAGATACGAAGAGAGTTTCTCTCAGACAAAGGGAAGCATTTTTGACAATACTTGTGGTTATTTTTGTGGACTGCCAGTTATGACATTTTCTAGTCAATTCTGAACTGAAAGAAATCACTTATTTTGATTTATATTCCAGTACTCCATCTTGATAGTTCATCTTCCATGTAGCTCATTAACATTGACCCAGGAATGTTAACTTAGCTGCAATTCATTAATAAATACCAAATAATTCAGTCAATAGCTGTCATTCAGTGAAAATTCAAGGACTTTTGAGACCTGAAATTTATGTTAGGCTACCAGTATTTCCAATACTTTCAAGGCATTTACTGAAACAGAATGTTTGAAATTCAAAGGTTTTCAAGACGTGAATGAACCCATTAGAAGTCTTACAATGAATGTTTTTATGCAGTCTGCCTATGGATGTGATTGATCATAATCTGCAACCTCTTCCTGGAAGGTCTTCTACATGTACAAATGGTGCAACCAAGCAATATTACTGCAGAAGTAGAGTGGGTTACCCCGAGACACTGAAATCAGTTGAAAGCTGTTAAGCTAATAAAAATCAAGAGTGCCCTGTCAAAAGTAATGATGTCACCCTTTGAAGTTTCTCACTTCATGTGTTGGGTTTCTTATTTGGCAAGAGAAAACACTGTCAACATTACCTTGTTCAAGGTAATGATGAAGACAAAGCACACTCTTTTAGACACGTAATTACACATCAATTATTACACTGGTGTAAAATTACACTGGAGGGTCATGACCAATCGAAATCAAGACATGTTAAAGTGTACTTGAATTTGAATTAAGTGAATGTAGGCCAACACTGGTTCATACAGCCAGAGCTTGTCCTGGCTTCAGTGTTTTAGGACATTTCTACTTCCTCCTTGATGAGATGCTAGTCCCCTGTAGGGTTACTCTTGGCATTAAATTTGCTGGTACCCATATTGACACCTGGGTGAACGGAGGCTCTGGACAGAGACTCTTGACTAAGTAAACAATGCAAATATCATAATACCCACTAAAAAAAAAAAAGTGATCCTGACTAGGACCAAAACTCAGCCTGCTTGATCTTCAATGTGCTAACCATTAGAGCACTGAGTACCCAGGATGATCGGAAAAGTAGGTAGATCTAAACAACGAGCGGCGTGAGAGCCTCGAATAGGCCAGCCACTGAGCCTCCATGAATTGCAAATACACTGTATATCATGGTCAGTGCAACAAAAAAAGTTAACCTTATAGAAGCCTACATGAACAATGTGGCTGAACTCATTAAAATATACATACAAACGCCAGCAGGACAGTGATTTCATTTTCTTTAATGATTAGCTCTGATTAAGAAAAAGCTTGGCATATAAGGGAATTCTTGTTCACAATATTTGCCTCATTAGCATAAGCAATTCAGTTTCTGATGGAGCTACAAATAAATCTGTTCTGAGTACAATTAACTCCGCCAGTGAATATGAGCCTGATGTATTGAATACTTTTTGTGCAACATGGGTTTAAAAGCTCAAAATTTTACAAAGAATGTATGAGATCATTAGTGCTCATTAGCGCTCATTTGCAGATTTTGAGAGACAATTTCTCCTAGAATATTACACCCAAAGAGCTAAACATTTCTCCATGTATTAAGTTTCACAAGCTCTTTAGCTGCCTGGAGTCAATTCCTATCTAATATGTTGCCTTCTGTACGCAAAGCCGTTTGCAAATGAGTAAAAATGTAAACAACGACCTCAACATGAATCCCCCTATTTGCTACCGTGAACTGATCAACAGACTTTGCCTAACCCTAATTAGATTTCTGCAGCACTTTTGACAGACATGATTTGGAAATGTACCTTTTTTGGCTTGTAAAATAGTTTACATTTGACTCACAATTCACTACTACTTAACTACTCACATTAATTATTGAGAACTTTCTTCTACTCTGGAATCTTGTGAGAAATCAAATACACTCAAGAGTGAGAGCTGTTAAATAAATATTTAATTTCTTTTCCTTATTGAGTATTCTTCTCTTTCTTCATTTCATTGTTGTACCTAAAATAATACTTTTCTAATCAATGATTAAGGATGCATACATTGTTTTTAGCTTCAATTGTCTGTTTTGCTTGAATCGGAACTGTTGTTATAATTAGAGTTAATTCTAATAGTGTCACAAATTGGGTTTCCAAGGTTTTGGAATAGTCAAGTTCTATTTTTGCTAATAGCTTACACAAGCATGTGTTGGAAACCTACTATTACTGCAAATTATCATCTACTGGCACAGGAGCAGAAGGGTTAACTTAAAAAAAGAATTATATCCCTTTTGGTACATAACCCTCAAAATACCAAATGTGCAATCAATGTAAGCAGAGAAACAAGAATAAAATGACCATGGAAGTGTGCTGCAGATGATTCAATGATGGAGCCGTCATCCAATTCATACACACGCCCAAAAAGTACCGCAGTCAAGAGTCCTTTACTGAGTCGTTGTTTGCTCTGCAAATGAGTTACAGGTGGAATGTTATGATCCCATTCTCCAGGCAGAAGTGATACCCCATCTGCCACCACTTGTGGATAAACATACGGAGTGTCCAGCTCACCTTGCAGGGTGAAAGACTCAAAGATTGTGCTTGCACTGTAGGTTCTTTGTCCACAGGAATCACGGCTTGATCCAAGGCATTTGATTAAGGCACAGATTCGAAGGTAATATTGTCCCTCTTTTGTGTGAAGACCATCAAAGACACCTACAGCATACATCTCATCACCTCGTTTCTCTGTTATCTTGTAGGTGAGAGAGCAGCAAATGTCACTCCCATTGTAACACACATCCAAAGTTCCTTCTGGTTTGCTAAGCTCTTTGAAAAAGAACAGATCACCAAACAGGTCGGAATAGAAGGAATCTCCAGTCCCGGTGTCCCTTTGCTGAATCTTTTCTGCTTTTACCACAGAGATGTTATGTGGCATGTTCTTTGGATCTCTGGGCAATGCTGCAACTGAGAGAGAACCATTGGAAGACAGGCTCCTGAAGTATTTCTTAGCACCCGTTGGACTGTAGATCCCACTTCCTGTATTTAACAATCGTGGCACATGGGTATTTGCTCCAAGGAAATTAACTTCCATTCCACGAGCCCACGACCCATGGAATCCAATGGCTGCGAAAAGGGGAAGCACGTCAAACCATGCAGTAGGAAAGACTATGTGATCGACTTTGTACTCAGTGACCAGTGGGACTGCAGGATCATGAAACAGTGCATCAAAACATATAAAGGTTCCAAATTTACCAAAAGGCGTCTGAAAGGTGATGTACTCAGGTGCAAGTGGTCGATCTACAACCTTCATCTCATTCAAGAAAGGATGTTGTTTATGATACCTGGCCACAAGTTTGCCTTCGTCGTCAAATGCTACATTAGTGTTGTACTGGTAGCGACCATCAGTTGGACAGTGTTCATCAGTGCTTTTATTGCATGGCTTTAAGTCTCCCATGTTTGCTACAAGATACATATTATAGGTTTTTGCGAGACAGCTGAGGCGGTGAAGAATAGGTGAGGAGCTGTTTGCCTGTGGATCTTGGCATGCATTCCAGCTGACCTTCTCTGGGTCTGGGATGTTCTCCAGGAATGGTCTAAAGGATTGCCGTGTGTAACCAAAACCAGTTAAACCATATTCAGGAAAGACGATAATATTTGCATTCTGTGAACAAGTCAAAGTAATAAGGGTTAGCCACTCCTTATGTGTCAATCCAGAAGCTGCCAATATCACTTATTACTGGTATATTAAACGACATCATGTTCACTAAAATGACTGCACTGCACTCCTTAAGAACTTCACTTGAAAACATCCCAGAAAGGTCTTGCATTTTTCTTGTAAAAAATAAAGCACTCAAATATTTTTGCTAATCCAGCTAAGCAAAACAGAATTTTTAGTAAATAGTTTATACGGTTTACATGAGATGAATAAAAATGATGGGCTTGAAATGTAGCGCAATCGAGTGTTACATGATAACTATACCTGCTCTTCAGCTTTTTTCATCTGCGCTTCATATACATCCATGTTTTGCATAACAATCGCTACAGCTTCTTTTTGGGGGCGTACAATTGTTCTGTTTTCAACTACGACAAAAGCATGCTCATACACAGCGGCGACAAACTCTGGTTTTGCACTGGAGGCAGTCGATATAGTCCTTGGTTCCAAAGCAACCAGCACTAAAAGCAAGACATGATGTGCTTGCATCTTTAATATCCTATAAAGTACACAGTTGAGAAGTTATATAAATGCAGTGATGCAGGTGAGAAATTAAAAATAGTGGTAAATAAAACTATCTGAATTATCAACTGATTGACTGATTGATTGATAGATTTATCGATCGACTGATCGATTGATTGACTGACTGGTTGATTTAGGTAACACCCCTCATGGCTAGTAGCTGGTCAGTTTTCACGGGAAGTAAACATTTATTTGTCTTCTGAATTAAAAAAAAAAAACGATCCCCAGTTTGCTTCGAATATTCACCAAATCTCAAATTTCCAGTTCGTTCAAGAAACTCACTCTACAAGCAAATGCCAAAAGTAATGCGATTTGGAAAATAAATCAGTGCCAAGAGAGTAGTATAAATTACACAAGCCGGAAAACAAAGGTTTATGTGTCATCATGATTTCTGCAGTAGAGTCACACTTTCTTTCACAAAAACCTATTAAACTGAAGGAACGCGAAACATTTGCGCGAATGTTAAACATCCATAAAAATTGCGGCTTCTATAGAAGACCCACTCAGCCTCCGCCATTTTCGATGCCATCGAAATCACGGATATTGCATGGTGAAGCAAAATCTTATTGAATTTACTGTTAAGTTGTGTCTCTGAAAGTATGTTTAGTTATCTGTAGTAGTTTCACCGTGATTTCCTTCGTTTTAGAATGCTCGTAATAAAATATAATAGCCAAACTCTCGTATGTAAACGAAAACAAAGGTGTGGCTGACTAAGAAGAAACGAATTGAAGAGGTAGCGATTGTTTCAGTTGTACAGGCGATCAACATCTGCATCAATGTAATGTACTACGATACATTTTGTAAATCTTCAGGACTTACCTTTTCTCAAAGTAAACTGTTGGAATTCCTGTGACGTCTGCGATCGTTGGACCTTGGTTTAAATTCAAGCAGTTCAGGATTTCTAACAAGTTTGCTGAGGGAGGGACCTCGCCAGATGCACAGCCCTAACGAATCGCAATGCCGACACATGATCAGACGGCTGTTTTCTTGTAAGTAGACGCCGAAGGTCAGCTGTCGGATCATATTTCATTATTCATCTGAAGATCATATAAGTAGCCAAAACAAGGTTGAAGTGCGCCACTCACGGTGAGCTACTAATCTAGGCCTTTCGATGAACAATTGTGTCACGATTGTGGCGACAGAGAACGCCGCCGCAATAGAACACATCGATTCAGGGTATCTTCTATTTTATCAGATTGAATGACTAGTTTAACTGTTCAGTGTACAATGACCCTACAATGGAACGACAGTATCCGATTAACCTGAGCCAACCGAGAAGAATGGTTCTTACTATTTTCTATTCTTTTCCCCAATCCCAAACCTAATGTTGGTTTGCCGCCGTCGAAATGAGGAGGCACTCGGTTATTGTTCGGACTGGTGTCTAGCACAAATCTTCATCGAACTCTAGGGAATTATTTATGGGCCAAACCCGGGCAACGCGCGCAAACTGACCTTGGGAAGAGTAAACATCCTTTTAATAGAATACTAACCCAAACACTTCCACACGTCTTTCAGCAGGGAACTACAAATTTTTGAAACAGCCAATAGGAACTTAAGTTTAGAGAACGAAAAAATTAAACAGGATCTTTGTGGGAGGCCAGTAGATGAACGACCATCCGTGGGGTATTGTACGCCCGATAAACTGAGATAAACAACTTGAAGTTACAAGACTCTCTGTGCGGGCAGTAAGGCCCTAGAATCACCAGACTAACGTGGTACACTCTTTGGTTTAGAAGAATACCGGGGAGATGACATTTTCGTGGGATCTAATTTTCGCGATCCGCGAAAATTAAATCCCGTGAAAACAAACCCCCGCCTAAAAAAAATTCCGCGAAAATTTACTTCTTTTAATTACATTGCTGAATTGCAATGAAATCGGTTGCAAACAGCGTAACAAAAACGACCATATGGCTTCCGTTTTTGTTACTTTCAAGTACTGTACATGAAATCCGCGAAAAATTATTGCCAGGGGTACAGGCTGCAATCCAAATTCGGGAATATTTCTTCCCGCGAAACTCGAAAAATCCAAAATCCCCGAAATTTAACTCCCGCGAAAATTTCATGCCACACGGTATTGTTTTTCCGACCGAGGCTGAATATTCCTATTTTCTGCCGATTTTCTGCTGAAAATATTCCTGTGAATATTCTTAGATTATAGCGTACGACATTTCAGTTTTCGAATGTATTTGGTGTACGGATGTTGTTAAAGTAATTTCAGCCCGCCTGTAGGCATTTAATAACTTCCTAAAGAAATGTTATTAGCATTAAACATACGGCTAGTGCTGTTTCTGTTGTTTTTTTGGCTACTTTTGCCGATTAGATAAAAGAAGAATTTTATACGGTTTAGTTAAAGAAAACTTAACTTTATTGTATTTACAAGTCCTCAACACAAAAAATTATATTCTTTCCAAAAGCGCAGGCTCGGGCTTTTCTTAACATATTCTAAAAAATTCGTAAATTTCGAAATTTCGAAATTCAGCCTCGATATTCTTATAAAATATATTCTTATATTAAACATTGTCAATAAGATTTATTATTTTTCATGAGCTTGAGATTTCTATCGCTTGCCCGAGTCAACTATCGCTCATAGAAATCGAGAGCGAATAATCTAATTGTTTTAGTGTAAATCTACTAGTCGTTCAAAACTTTATCTAAATCCTCTTCACAGACACTTCAAAAACTGCTACGCTACTCACTATCTATCACAGGATAGATAGTGAGTAGCATAGCCAATCAGAGAACAGCATTCGTGATGGAGCGCTAGTAGATTTATATCAAAAAAAAAAAAAAAAATAGTGCAACTACAAAACAATTGACGATCAGGAGCCAAATAAGAAGAGATCATGGGGATCAAAAACCTGGGACTAAATGGTCCGATCGGTCACAGTGGACCCCCTTCAAAAGTGCTTCAAAATAACCTGCGCCTTTTGGTAGATAGGATTCATTCATCCAGTACTTGTCCCTGTAACATTCTTCCTGGATTCTTGCTTGATGTTCTTCTTCTTTCGTTTTCTTTAGTTTGGAAAGTCCTCAAAGGTTTGCACGGTCAAAGAACGTTACGTCCGTGAGGGATTTAAATTTTTTGCTCGCCTTAGGGCAAATTGACAAAAACAGTTTTTAATCCATGATAACCTTATTAAGTAAGTAGCTACTAGGTTACTACTACATAACTTCTAGAGAAAAAGCCTTTTCGCTTCTCGCTCGGCAATCTGAGGAAAACTAAAGACTGTTCTTAGTGAACTCTTTGTGACTGGACACAAGTGAGTCGGTGGTAGAAATCACGCCTTTGAAGCATTACTGTTTAACAGTTGATTATTAAGCTCAGAGATTGATCCTTTAGGAAAGAGCTCTGTCGCGCTAGTTTGATGCAGAAAATGGCTGTAATTATTCTTTTCGTTGCTGGATGGGAACAGAACTGTAACCTTTGCTATTAAAACTCAGTTTGGATATCTTAAGTTAGCTTACCTTTGCTTTCTGAAGTTGTGGAAAGCCCTGTCTGTTGGAAAATTCTGTTTGTTGTCTCTCTCGACACTGAACGGCACCCCACCCAAAGGTGACTTGATAAAATTCCCCTGCGAAACCTTAAAAAGAGGCTCACGTAGTGATTAAACTGTACAAACTACAAGTTAGTTGTCATTAAGATTAGATAAAAACAAGTTATTTTATTTTTATAAAGTACGATTCAATAAATTGCCAACCTTAGTGACTGAGTAGGTTTTGTACTGCTGTAGAAATGTCTCTTTAAGACTGGGTGAGAAATCTGCAATCTAAGGTTAGAAATTTAATCAAGAAGTTTATAGCCTGAAAGGATGAATGAGAAAGGAACTTTTGAGCAGCAAGCAAGAACCTTTAATTCTGCCTCAAATTGGTTTATAATAATAAGCATCTACACTGGTGTTGAATTTCTTGGGTTGCTCAGATATCTTGAGTTTTTCTTGATGGTAACACATCACGAAATGGTCACAAAAGATTGTTAGGAACCATCTTAGTCCACATGATTGTAGGAGGTCTGGTAGCTTAATTAATGGCTAACTCATAGCACTCTGCCTGCGTTTGAGCCCTAGTCAGGGTGATTGTATTGAGTTTCTGGGCAAGGCATTTTTCTCTTGCAGTGCCCTCTCCTGGAGTACATGTATAAATGAGAAATAACAAATATGTGGCATAATCTAACTGAATGCTAGGGGTTTACCTGAAAATAATGATCTTACTAGCAATATGCATACTGTAAGAACTGTAACTGGCCTGAGAAAAACCATTTACTTGGGACATAAGGCTTGCAAATTAAAATGAAACCAAAAAATGTGTGTGGACACAATGTGTTAGTGGCCAATCAACAATACAAAAATAACCTGTGAGTAAACAGATGTTGTTTGGCACTTCACTCCACTCATCATAACAAAAAAAAGACACAGACATACACATACATGTCTACCGAATAATGACTGCAAACGTCTCGTACTCCAGGCTAGACTTCCAAAAAGTTATATTACTTCTTGCTTAGGAAGACATAAGAATCAAACATAATTGCACATACCCTTGAATTATCAGCCAATAAACGAAGAGTTTCCTTATCTAGCAGAACTATCAACCTGGAAAATGAAATCAAAACAAAGGTGATTAAAAACTTGCACAGCCAAAATGATCTCAAGTTAAAAGCGATAATATTAAAATAATTAAAAGCAAGGACATTGTGATTCTTTTACATGCCAAAAGCTTTATAAATAACCATGACTCCACACCTTTGAATCTCTTGAAGAACTGCCACAGCAAAGTAAGCACAATTATGAATGGAGTCCAGAACACTTTGGTTGTCTTTTTCACCTGGTAAACAAGAGATGAATGGTTAAATTATGCACAATGACGTTAAACTTCAAGTAAATGATAGGGATCCCTAAGAAGGGTGGTAGGAGGAGGAGCAAGGGGGGGATGGAAAAACAAACGTGACATGATGACATTTTCTAAAATTATAGATCAATAGAATCTGATCCCATTCCTCACTTACAAAAAAATATATTATCAGAGCATGGCTTCTTGACCTCTCCCTCCCCCCTCCCCCCCCCCCAAAAAAAAATTCATTATTTACTCAATCAAAATTCTTACATCTTTTCTTTCCTTGTCATGTGCACTTTTTAAAAGTTTTACTTTTTCTCTCTTTGCAAATTTTTCTGTCTTTGTCAAATCACGGGTATATTAACAGTATTGTTTGAACGAGAGGTTCCCTTTATAATTTTCCTTTGCATATGGGGCTTCCTGTCCTAATTCTAAATGTACAGTCATATTAAAATTATTGTCAGTATAAATAAATTGTCTTATTACCATTCTCGCCATCTTGCTGTTGTTCTGAAACAATGCCCCTCACAGTCAACAGCTGTATCACAAAATACAGTTCTGCTGTCACATTTGGAACTAAGTTTGCTGTGACATAAATAATAAAAATTAAAATAACATGTTACAAGTCTTGCCAATGATTAACTCAATCTGCAAAAATAGGTATGTGAAAAGATTGACTCACCTAATATACACCTAGAATACACTTTAGCAAGAGCGTCAAGTTTGTCATGGAGAACAACTTTCTCTTTATCCACTTGTATAAAATGAACCTTTTCATTATGAGTTTGTTCTTTAAACTGTTGAGGACTTGTAGCACCTGTGGCCCCATTGTCTGAGGAATTATCCACACTGGGGTTCTTGCAAGGTGATGGTGTTGACAGCAAACTATCATTTAGCTTTGAATGGCTGTTCTGCCAGGGATCAGATGTTGTTGGCTGTTTTGGCGGACTTACGATGAAATCGCCCAAAACATGAAGCGGGGGAGACCTAATGCTAGACTGGGGACTAGGACTAGTTCTATTTCCCCAAGGGGAATCCCCTTTGTTTTTCTTTCTAGATTTCATTAGTTTTAACATGTTTCTTTCTTCTTGCAATGAGGCTGGACTTCCATGGCTCTCTAGGACTGTGTGCAGGGATGTAAATGGTGAAGAGGAGAATGTTGGTGACACTTTTCCTTTCTTTCCGTCAGTTTTGACCTGTGTTGGCGTGATTCGCCTTGAAGGAGTTACTTTTTTGCTGTTGACAAAGAAATGGCTCGAATCAGACAGATCAGATATAAAATATAATAATAGTATGGTATCTTTCAGCCTGCTATTACAATAATACTCGAACCACATACTAAGTCATATTCCAAAGTCAAGTATTTACACAAAACCTTTTGATATCTTGCATTATAAAATAACTGAGGTACTATGCACGCTCTCATTGGTTGATAGGTGTGTTTAGATGAGAGTATGAAAAAACTGTTCTGGCATTTTAGATTCACGCATTTTTTTGAGAAGTGTTTTATAAACGCAATAGTCAGAGTACTTTTTCCATGTTCACACTGTCTCATCTTAACACCTAGGGTTGGGGAGGATTCTCGAAAGCTATGAAAACCTTCAACTGCATCTCAGGTCTGCATAACTGTCTTGAATTCTCCAAACCTCCAACATATTTAGATGAGGCTATGTAACCAAGGAAAAAGTGCTCTATTGCTTAATTACAACATCCATGTATTGTGTAGTTAATATATAGGTTAAGACTGAGGTCTCTAATATCAGCCAGAGCCAATTTCAGCTAGGCCATCCAAAATGAGACTAAATATTTCATTCAGCCTGCATGCAATAAAATTAGGTTCAAGGGTACATGTAGATCAAAGTCATCAAAATTATTATATAAACTGGGTCTAACCCTTTTTATCTGATTCCCATGCTCCACTAACCCATACCCTCAGGGGAAAGAAACAGAACCCTGCCAGGAGTCCATCACTAAGAGTGTGGAACTCCCATACTATGCCCATGTCACAGCATTTTCACAGACTGGTCTATTATTAGACTTCTTTTCCCACAAAATAGGTCAGTTCCGGTCTACATGAGCGCACATCAGTAAGGAAAAAAATTTGTTTTTCTGTTCCTGCAGGGGTCTGAACTCGCAATAAATTCAAACTAAAAATAGATCGGTCCGTGAATTTGAGGAATATGAGGTAGTTGCACGCTCCTAGTGATGGACTCCTGCCCCTGCTTGTGAGCATGTGCAGATTTACCTGGCAGATCCCATGGGAGGGAAGTCATCTGGATCATCAATATTTAATTCAGGCTGTGTAACCTGTGGTGCCTGTCTATCTCTATCATTTCCGTGAGCTTTGGGAGACTTTCTCCAGAAGTGCGGTGATGAAGAAGGAGAGGAATGATACTCAAGTAGCTTGTCTCTGCGACTTGCTGATAGTGGAGTAACAGGCGATGGTGAAGGAGTCTTTTGCGAAGGAAATAAATTTCCTCGTGAGTTCTTTGTTGCATGTTGTGTTTGTTCTGATGCCGAGTTAGCTCGTCTGGCTTGTGAAACTGAGGCTTTCTTGGGAGTAATTGCTGCACTTTGCCGTGGTGTTAAGTGATGGGATGTCTTCTCTCTGAGGTAGTTCAGAAGGAAGGGCACCAGTTCTGCAATATTATACTGCTCAAGCTTTTCCTTTTCACCTTTAACATCCTAAAAATGGGAAAACATTTTATGAAAAAAGAAAATCGCTACTAAACATTCGTTTGAAGGAATTAACTTTGAGATCTACGATACTAAAAGACAAATTAATTCCCCAGGGGGAGGGAACTCTCATATAAAAAAGATGGGGGTGTTCGTTGTACCTTTTAGGGGTTTAAAAAGCGGTTTTGGTAACTTTTAGGGTGTTCAAGCTCAAAAGGTCCACAGCAGGAGCTTTCATGGTACCTTTTAGGGTATTGAACAGAAAAAAAATGCCAGTTTTCATGTGATGTCATCACCTTCCAAAATAAAAAATTACCAATCCCTCCAAAGTTTTAGTTTTATCAGATGTCAGACCCTCTAATAACTTGATGTTGACAAGTTTCCTCATTTTTTAATAGAGGCCGTTTGGATTTCCAATTTAACATGTTGCATGACATTAAAATGGCGGCCCGATAAGGCTCCCAAGTAGGTCAAAAGCTGAGTTATTACTCAAGTTTTTGCTAACTGAACAGTTCTTGTATTACAAGAAGTGTTAATTTCAATGTGTGAGAGCTCTAGAGTAATAAATTTTCATTTCAATGGCAAAACTCAATGACAGATGTTTCTGTTACTTTATGGCGGCCGTGTTGGTGCACCTACGGAGGGCACCAACATGGTGTCTCCATACACAGCTCTATAAATTTGGGTGAAACACCTTTCCAAATAACATGTGAAATAATAACTGCAGAGACCTCAATCTTGGCGAGGTTGTTTATATAACAATCATCTATCATATCCCAACTTCTAGACTTAATTTATTAAATGCTTAAGGTTTTAATTTTTGATGGTGTGACTGTGAAAACCAGCCATATGACAGGAGATATCTGACAATCCACTGATTTTAAATTTTGTCTCATTTACACTGGGAATTCACAGTTGTCAATAGAAGAGTGTACATTCAGTTAATGTGTTGTTTTAGAATATTGGTACCTCTTAGCGGTGAAACATTTTAAGCCACACCCACAATGCAGAGCCATCTCCAGGGTTCTTTTCAAAATTGCTGTCCTTTTTAATATGGGAGTTCCCCCTAGGATTAATTCCTTCTTCTACTATATAACAACAAATTATAAATAAAATTACATAGCTGGATTTTTCCCTCATCATTGCACGCTCTCATTGACTACTGTATGGTCACATGACATCTAAAAAAAACTGTTTTTGTTGATTGTAATATTTCCCATTTCCATACCTTTGGTGTCATTATTTTAATTTTATTTTATTCGGAGAAAATGAATACGTTCTCTGGAACTAGACAAACTTTTTCAAGCAAATGTGACTCGACAAGTGCAAGTTGCGTCGAATAATATTGGAACACTGAGCGCAACATTGTTGCAGAGTTCCCGTTTCAAGAACACATCCGGTTGAATGCAAACCCGGCTAGTTCAGATTTGAGCAGTTCCATATAATGTCAATAGTAAGTACTGTATTCTCTTGCAGTTATCTTAACAGTAGGTTACCTGGTTCCTGTGAGTTTGACGGGGATCGGTTAAGTCTTCCGATGTTATTTCCCCGTCTAAAAACTTGGCCAATATGGAGGCCATGTTGTCTCCTCCATTTCAAATCAACCGCGCATAGTTGTCGTGCGCAAGATCCGGGAATGGTCAGCGTGAAGTTTGGCGCGAAAATTTAACCAATCAGATGGCTGAATCTCTGTCTTCAGAGTATAAATTCGTTTTCACTGGGAATTCCTTCGAGTTCTTAGGCTTAAATCACGGTCAAAGATGCCTAAAAGACAGTTTCCTTTCGATCGATCCTCCCCACTACAGCTTAAGACCTACGTGAATGCTTTTCACTTCGAAAAGGCGAACAATATGGACAGTATTTATGGTAGGTACTGGCGTTGTCGTGTTTTGAATAAGGATGTTAGCTGCGCTATATTCGACTGAAAGTGATTCCTTTCCTTGCAGCAAGAACACGAGAATTGATGAACGAAGGCTCGCTTCGGCTCAAGAAAACCCAGGCGGTCCAGAAAAGTCCCTTGCAAGTGGAAGAAACGTTTAAATGTCAAAGCTGTCTTCACTCCAAGTGTGGGTTGCGCGTAATTTGTGCCTTTTGTGAACGAAGCACGTGTGAGGATTGCGGTCGACAGTGTGTGCATTGTGCAGGGATATTTTGTAGTTTGTGCTCCACTGTCAAGTAAGTAGTGGTCGGCTTTTGGTTTTGAGTGAGCCTTGTATCTCTAACTCGGAATATTGTAGCTGTCATTCAATATTATTTCGAGACACAAAAATCACAGAAGTGCAATTGTTAACCACCATCAGATGCTTGGTCTGAAGATGGCTAGTTTTTCTAAAGTAACCTGACTTACTTTTCTGGCGCTATTTTTGCGGGCCTGGTAGAGGGAACGAAGGAGTTAAGGAGCAGTTCATCTGCATTCTTTTAAACCTTATTTTTATTCGTTCTTTTAATTTTAATCTACACCTCTTCAAGAATTTGTTCGTAGTGTTTAGGGTAGACTGCAAAACAGTCGTATTTTTTGCCAACCCGAGCGACGGTCAATATTCGAACGAAAGGTCTGGAGCGAGTGTAAAAACGGCGAGGGAGAGTGGGGAGAGACGCTAAAAGATGCGGCTGGTCACCATAAGTTAAGTTTGTTCAAAATTACCCGTTCTTCCAGCAACAGGAAATTCCCATTGGTTTAATTCTGACGCAACCTGTCATAAAATGTCACTCACACCTCATCAAAAAGATATAGACACCGTATCAGTTTCACGGTTAAGACAGTAATTCTCGCGGGAAAACGGACGACGTTGACTTGGATGTGCTTGTGAGTGATTTAGCAGCGGTCCACTCATAAAAATTATCATTTTACTCTCAGTATGAATGGCTAGCTCACTAAATACATTGGCAATATTCCTTGAAATTTGTAACTGAAGACGGCCAGGTCGGGTTTCAATAGCCATTCGCATGCATGAATGACCCCGAAAGCAAGCAAATTTACCCGCAAACAAATTATTTCTGCACGTATTTTTCTTGTGGCCACGGACTGACCAAGACTTAAACGTTATAATTAAACTTTTTAATTTTGTAAGGTAAGAAGTCATAAGTTATATAGGATTAAGTATTGTTCAGTCTGTAGCCCCAAGAAAAACAGGAAAAATACATGCAGAAATAATTTGTTTGCGTGTAGATTTGCTTGCTCTCGGGGTCATTCATGCATGCGAATGGCTGTTGAAAACCCTGACAAGCCAAGAAATAATGTCAATGTATTTAGCGAGCTAGCTGTACATACCGAAATTAAAATGATAATTTTTACGAGTGGACCACTGCAAGGTTTCACTTTTACAGGTAAATTCTGCACACAGTCAGCAACGAGACGTCCACCAAACCTTAAGTTTTGTCTAGATGCTTTTGCGCTGAAGGTCACGTGTGATTGATAGCCGCTGGAAGATGTGGGTGGAGCTGTCAAGCAATTTTTGTCACCTCAGTGACATTATACGACCCTCGCTCAGAATGAATTCATTGTATGAAAAGCTGACAGTCATTTTCTCGCCTCACACGCCCCATGGGCGTGTGAGGCTTGCACACTTCACATGCAAGGATTGTGCTTACGGCGCTTTGCAACTTCCGAAAACGTCTGAAAACGACTGTTTTGCAGTCTAGGTTTAGAGCAATTGTTTGTGTTCTTAGTCACTTGTAAATAGACTGCGAGTGGTCCGTCTTTCACTTAGGGACTACTGCCTAAGCCCAAGAGTTTGCCCTTTCACAGCTGAGTGATTTTTCGGTGTAGGATTTCTCATCTTGAAGTCCTCTTTTTATTGCCTGTTGTCAATAACCTCGGGAGATATCCTGAATAAAATTGGCGTGCTCTACTCTTCAAGTAGCCAGGCAAAAACATATGCTGTGAGAAGTATATCTTCGTTCAGTGACTGCGAATGAGGCATCTTGTAACGATTTTCCCTGCGTCTGTAGGTGTAAATCTAAGTTATTGCGAAAATTTCAAATGCAGAGTTTCAACCGAGAATTTACATTATGTCTTTGACAAAGGAGATCATCCAACTGCGGTGAAATGTTTGCCGATAGCAGCAGAAAGTTTCAGGTGAATGTCCGGTTTCAAGGGAAAGTCCGGTCCAATCTTTCAAATGGACAGCAGAAAGGCCAAGCTCAGTGAATTTAAATTCGATGACTTGGACGATGCTGTTGAGCGGCGAAATCACTAACACGCTCACAGTCAGGTTGGGGGCAGAAAGCTTTGCCAAACAAACCACTGGATAAATTTAAATCTTTCCAAAGCCTGTTGGCAGATTCGCAAGAATATCACAGCTTATGAAGCGCGATCCCAATGCTTTGATTTGCTTTGGTACTGTTTTGATTTTCTCCGGTTCCAAAACATTCCTGCAAGACCTCACATGTATCTCAAATGTTGACAACACGTTGTCAATGCTCCTAACATAAGCCAATCATATTTTTGTGTTGTGAGAGCAACGCATAATTCAAACTCTTGGGCTTAGGCGGTAGTCCTTCCTTCCGCGCACTCCTCACCCCCAGGATCTCGCGCGGAAATTTTTTTATCGTGGTTTTCTTTTGCGTCACGCACGGCGGACTAAGCGAAAGAGGGACTACTCATAGTCTACTTGTAAATGGTACATGTTGTCTTCCTGCGACAAGTCCTTTTAGAAAGTAAAGTAAGCTTTTAGCTTTTATGGTAGCCTTTCCAGCACTAAGCTGGGATCATCAGAGGCCCTGACTGCTTGCTTGAAGATGAAAAAATGTTGATTATACTATGTACATCTCTTTTGACATGATGCTGGGTGTTTAAGTGTTATCCATTATACCTCATTTCCTACATAAAGTGCTACCTTCTAGATTCCCTCCACAAATCAGCAGGGTGTAAAGAAAACCAAGTTTTGTGTGGCCCTTCCTACAAAACTGTGACTATGATGTACTAGCCAGAAAGTCATTCTCACTAACCTTCAAAAATGTCATCTACATAACTTCTGTGCATTTGAAATGCCTCAAAAAATTTCCCAAGAAACTTCACTGAGAAGGACAGAGTCCACTAGCACTGTGATATCGGACACAACTGTCTTTGTGCACTGATTGGTACCCTCTAAGATTAAATTAACAGCCAACCCACCCCTTGAAAAGCAGTCAGAATTTTTTACAATTTATAGGGTAAGAGAATGGGGCTTACTATACATCTTTGTGACAAAATAAATGGCATAAAAGTGATGCTGGCATTGACATTACTGGAAGCTGACAGAGCTGGCAAAACCAGCAGGACGAAACATTAAATCCAGTCCCTGGACTGGGAAAATTGGGTAATAGGAAAAAAAATCAATCTCCCTTCTCTTCCCTCTCTGAAGGTTTAGAATAAGCTAATTTTGATAATTATATCAAAATTCTAACTTGGGGGAATAAAACAAAATAAATTAATTATGAAATAAAACAACAGAAATTAATTATTTATCCCTCAACTTTGATGTGATTTCTTTTGTTTTATTCACCCAAGCCTCAGAGCCGAGTTACAGTTTTATTGAATCAAAAATGGCTTAGTACAGAGCAGTGTTTCTGCTCTTGTTCTGGGATTGGTCTTGTTATACACATTATTACGGTCGAACTTCTATTAAACAGTCACCCCTTATTTAAGTGGCCATTTATCAAAGTCCTGAAATTATTGTCAGTAAACTACTGCAAATAAGCGGCTGCGGCCACCTTTTGCTCGTGCCAATTAGGGTTTCTCTATTTGTCTTTACCCCTATTAAACGGCCACCCAAAATTTAACCCATGTAATTTGTTTTGGAAAAAGCAATGGCTGGTGAGTCCGAAATAAAACATTCAAACACATGTTTATCATGATTGTCTTGAAGTGACTCCATGTTCACCTGGAAATTAACTTGATGGTGAAAATATTGAAGGTAAACAAACCCCAATCAAGCAGCCACCTCCCATTTCCCCAAGTGTGGCTGCTTAATAGGGGTTTGACCCTACAATGGAATGCATTTAAGACCTCCAGTGAGTTTTTCTAACAAAGTACTGTTTGAATTCTTGCTTTAGCTATGATGCAAAATATGAAAGATGTTATTGCCTTGGATGTTCACCACAGTAGGACTTGCATGATTCAGGATATGATTGATCTCCATGGGACTGCTGTATAATTTGAATTTTCCTGTACTCAAAGGATTGCCTTATTGTATATTTACACATTGTACATTATGTAATTATTAAAAGCCTTGTTGTTCCATTGTGTCTAGTTTAGAGTCTGATTTCTTAGCATCACGCTCATAAATTAACTTTTACCAGACTATGCAACATTAGATGACCCGAATGTTTTCATTGTAAAGTTTAAAATATATTATTTACAACATCTGAAAGGAATAGAGTTTAATGTGTTTTCTACATTGAGAGTAATTTTGTGATGTACACACTTTTTATTCGGGCTTTCCGAAGGAAACGCCCGAGGTTTAAATTCGGCTCCATTTTTATTTTTATTTTTATTTTTAGTTTTGTTTGCGTTCAGTCACAAAACGCAGTTCAACTACAGCGCATGCGTGAAGTGTACGCGCATGCGTAGAATGAATCCTAGAGAGCATGGTTTAAAGCAACGGCCGCTTTCGTGGAAAATTCCTCGCTTGATGAAAGCGAAAGGAATTCGATGGCTATTACGCTCAATGTACATACAAAGTCACACACCGTTCGCGGTAGACCCACACTAAAACTTGTGGAGCGTTTTGGGAACAGGTCGGTCCGCGAACTTTACGAGAGATCAATTTACGAACGATCCTTTACGAGTGAACCTTCTATCGAGAAATATCAAGCGAAACCAGCTATATCAAACGAGCTATCTCATATTATGTTTACATATAAACACAACCGTGTATTTAGACGTGATCGAGAACCCAGTAGAATACCAGAAGCTACTCTGAAACGTCTTAGAAGAAAGGGCAGGAGACCGAAGGAATTTGTTGGCTACGTCGTTATGTGAAGGTTAGAAGAGTTACAAAGAATGTTTGTAAGCTTCATACGAAGAGGGTAAGATTAAATAAAGTTGCACAACATGAGAAGAAGTATTTGTTGAATTGTTCTGTAAGGGTATATCAAAGGATAATAAAATTGAAGTATAGAGCAAGTCGGTATTTATCAATGTTTTCTTTTAATAGACCCATGTGTTTTTATAAGAGTCAGACACCCGTATCAAACTGTTGTAACTTTCAACTGAGTTCAGATATAGAGGAAAACCCTGGTCCTACTCCAATGTACATTGACCCCAGCAAAACAATAACGGCACCATATAGCCAAGCTAATGAGTTGGTATTTGGACAAAGTTCAGGACAACAATGTGTTGCAATGAGTTTATGCTCTTTGATTTACAATAACAAACAAGGAATCAATTCTGCTAATGATCTGGTGTCAATAATGAATATTGGAAATCAGTTGTATTCAAGTTTGTCACAATTAACCAGAAAATCATTTTTAATGCAGACCGAATTACCCACACTTTTAAATGTGTTCGAGACTGACTATGAACTTCAACACAGTGAAACCTACACTGGTGCTATTCATCAAGAAGCTACAATAGAAGGATATCAGTACTGTACCTCTTTAGACAGAGCCTTTCAATCACTTATATCCGAAAATGTCAACAGTTTTGTCTTGACAATAGACTGTACTGCAGTGGCTATCTCATGTAATGGCAATATGGGCTTGAAAATATTTGTTTCTCATGCAAGGGATATTTATGGTAGAAGCCATCCTCAAGGTACATGTGTGCTGCTTGAAGTATCATCACTGAATAGCTTAGTACGTTATTTTCAGAGTATACATAACAATGATATCTTTGAGTTGAAAGGGGTTAAAATTGATAAAGTTCAAAATAGTACCCTTTTTGAGAGTCATGCCTGTGAAACCAGAAAGTTCAATGTGAGTTGTGCTTAGTTTATCGGCTACCATTGAAGTTTTAAATGACAAGCAAGATTCACTGACATTAAAACTGAATGATGAACTTCTTAAAGAACTGATAACCGAAGATGTTCTTCAGTTTGACGAGAATGCTCCAGCCGAGAAATTAATCACCATAGACAACTTTGTGGTCGAATATGATGACAATTTCACCATACTATCTGTCATCCTACAAAAGAACAAGATCGAATGAAGAGACAAATCACCGCCAACATGAACATTTCCCTTGGCAACAATGATAATATATACCAGTATAGGTGTACTTTTGTTTTACGTGGGTTACATTCTGTAACTGCGAAAATTTTAATCAAAATATAAACAAGAACAGATCATCCAAGAAACTGAACAAAGAACATTGAACCTCCTGTTATAACTTGTGAATTGTTCCTCCGTTAGACTTATTTGTCGTTGTTTCCGGTCAATACACAGGAAAACAACACAGCATTGATACCAAATATTTAGACATTTTCATTGTTTTGTTACAGTTTTGTTATACATAATTCCCAAAATTTATGCTCTGTCAAGAACACTCACTCTAACTATATAATGTTGCAGTGGTTTCAGGGATTTTTCTATTAAAAACAATAATTATGAACTATTGAACAGTACTGTTGCTTTAATCTACTGATTTCTGACAACTCCCCCTGGGTCCACATTTAGCAACAAACTATGACTCAACACCAATAATAGGTAAAAAATTGCCTTCTCCTTGCAATTTAAGGCAAATACATTACCTACTCAGGGTTTGTAAAAGCCTTGAAAGTCCTTGAAGATGCATGAATTTAAAAATAAAAAAATTCAAGGCCTTGAAAGTACTTCAATTTGAGGACTAGGGCTTGATTTTAGCAATGCTTTTCCTTAAGCAATTTTCACGTTGAAAATTACAGTACTTTCATGGAAAAGCTGAGAAATAATATTAAATAATTATAAAATTGCTTATGCAAACCATTCCAAAAGCGTTCCTTCAATTATCTAAAATTTGGCGTTCAAAGTAATTGAAAAGTCCTTGAATTTCAACCTTTGGCATTTGTAGGAACCTACTCCTATATGGTAATGTATTATTTTGAATGTTTTCTAGTACCATAACAACATTCATTACACTCAGCAGACAAAACTAAACACAACTAGAATTATTCATAACAAGCAATAATGAAATTGCGTGACAACAGTGACAATCGCAATATGGCAGTCCCCTAAAGATAACTCCAGATGTGCAATATTGAAAGCCCGAGTTCACGCAGCCATGCGTCTTGTTGTCAATAAATTGAATACCACCTTCATTATTTGAGTCACTCTCTCCTCTATTAGGATTGAAGCACTCCTTCCTCCCTTGCAACCAAGGGAAAAGAGAAAAAAACATTTTTTTTTTTACTAAGACAGTAATTATTGTGTCTAGTTTTTTTGTTTCATCCTGACCACTCTGAGGTAACTGACTGTTTATTGTTTAGCCCTAAAGGGCATACATTTTGTTCTCCTTGATAGTGCTTCTACAAATGGGTCGTAATAGAGGTTTTGCATGGCAGCTGTGTTGCATGTCAGGAACAATGAAAATGTTTTGCTTATTCAGAAAGAACATTTTTTTTCCCATAGGAAAAGATGCCATTGTTCCTGTCATGCTAAACCTTTAATGCTTGACTTTCTCTACATGTAACTTATGATTAGCCATTTATTTAATTGTTATACATACATTGTTTTTTGTCCCAATGAATAGGCGATTTGCATGATGGCGTCATTTGACTACAACTACCAGAATCCTTCACTTTCTCTGTTTCTTATGTTAATTAGGGCAATTGTTATTTAAACCCCACTGGGGATTCAAAATTTAAATGATAAAGAAAAAACGAAAGGAATTCTGGTAGTTGTAGTCAAATGACGACACCATGCAATCTGCTACTCTTAAGAACAACAATGTAGAGTTTGAGACTTCAAACTTCATATCAGCCTGGGGTTAGTTTCTATCCCTAGGTTAGTAATCCCAGCTCTGTTTCACTTATTATTGTCATTATTAAACAAGCAAGTAGTATTTTTAAAGACTATTTGCAGGGCATAAATGACCGATATTGCATATAAGTCAACAAAGCACATGAATAATTTGATATACCAAGTGCAGTGGAGCCGGTACTGCCAAAAGAACGTCATCAAATCTCTCTCTCGGTTTGAGGATAATGCCCAGAGTAACTTTTTATTCTACCCACCTGCCCGCCCTATAGCTTATAAACTACACTGTGACTCTTGTTGTACCACCGAATTTTTTTCCCCACGACTTAATGAAATACGATAATTGTTGCAGTACATAATAGGATACTAAATTTAGAACTGTCAATCATGGCACGTTGTGAACTTGACTAAGACAAGCTCATGACAAAGGCAAAAGTGAGAGGGTATCGTTTAATTTTTTTTCTTCAGTGCAAAGGCTGAAAAAAAAAACATTTTCCAAGAATAAACAAACGCTAAACTGAAGTATTACGGAATGGACCACTGTTATTTCTGGTGTTATTATTTCTTGAGTATGTAGCAAGGCTTGTTGTGTAAACGAGATTCGCCTGGGGCACTGGCTACTAGCGCGTACCCGGAACTTCGCGAAATTTCTAGTGACTTCTAGTTACTTCTGGATGTCTATGTTTCCAGCAGTTTCGAAAGTTCTTGATCAATCTAATTTAGGAGAGTGAAGTAATGCACAGTATAAATACGAGTCACCAGCAATGACCTAGCAGTTTGACTCGAAGTATTGTAATGTAGAGGCAATCACGGTTCACCGGCAAAAGAAGAAATCGCAGACATGGACGAAAGAGAAGTGAAATGCGACAACTGTCAGAGACAAGTTCCTTCCGAAAATTACCAGATGCATGTCGTTCACTGCAAGCGAAATATTCAGCTGTGCTCTTTGTGTGGAGAAACAATGTTGAGAAGCGAAGAAAAGGAGCACTTTAAGGAATTCCACGCAGAAATTAACTGCATTCAATGTGGACAGCAAACTACGAGAAGCGAGGAAGAGAATCACCTAGCAAACGAGTGCGGTAAGAGACCGATTCCATGCCAGTATTGTGGAATAACCTTGCCGAGAGAAAAAATGCCAGAACATCAGGAATTCTGTGGATCAAGGACGGAATGGTGTCGCAATTGCAGTCGATACATTTTGATCAGAGATCTTCGGAATCACGAGAAATCTTGCGATCATGGAGGCGCTAGTCAGAAGTGTGCTCCCTTGCCTTGCGAATTCTGCGGATCTTCAATCCCGCTTGAAAACCTTGATGTTCATCAACGCCAGTGTTTGGAGGAAAGCCAAGACTCTCAAATACCTCTTCTTGTAGAGCGTGAGGATGGCTTTTTCCAAGAGATCGCAGCGACAAGAGGAAGAAGCAGTGACGATCACGAAAGACGTGATCATATTTACTCAAACTCCGTCTCGCATGACAGCACCGAAGTTCCCAGCGAAGCTCAAGTAGAAGGAAACAGTATTGTTGCTCTGCCCTGTGAAATCTGTGGCGAACTGTGCCCTTCAGATAGATTAATGAAACACCAAGAGGAATGCAGCCAAGAAAGCGAAAACACTGTGGACCCCACAGCTTTCGGGAGAGAAGAGAACCTGCACGGCAGCAATCTACCCCACTTCCGGTTTTCAAGCGCTCTGAGAAATTCGCCAAATAGAGACAATCTGGAAGATTCGTTTGATGATTTAACCATTCAGGGATCTCCGTATTATATTCTAGCGAACGTTTTTCGCGACCTCGGGGTGAGAAGATGGCCATTTCAAATGATGAGAAATGTTTGGTCCCACAATTGACTACAAAAACAAACAGTATTGTTTTATTTTGGGATGCAAGTAATAGTTCTTAAATATGTAAATTTAATGCTTAATAATAGACATTTTTGTCTGTAATAAGCAAGCTGTTGGTGAGGACTAATAAATTGTCATTTGAAAATTTAATTTACCTGGGGTCTTTTCCATTGTGCTGGATACCGAAAGTTTCGGAGGAGGGGTGGGGAAGGGGGGCTGCGGCTGGGGTGGGCTGGAGAGATCGAGAGGACGCAGTCGACGAAATTAATTTTTAAAGACGTCGGACATTTGTAGCATCTAAAGGAACAAATAAAAATAATTAAATATACATATACCCCCCAGCCCATAAGAAAATGGTCCAGCTGTCACTGTTTAAGCCAACAACATGGCTCCGACCAAAACAAATTGATACAGTCGCTCCGATGTAGCTGGGTGCAACAATGGCTTTGAGCTTCTATCGTGAGGAAATTATGAAGAAAAAAAATTCCTACATGAGGATACGGGTGTGTTTATTGAAGACTGAAGCTTAGTTAAGACTGTTGTAGATAAAGGTAAAAACTCGTGAATTTCTGACACTTATTTTACAATAACGGCTGATAATCCTTTAGATATCGATTTTGAGTACAAAGTTACAGTGAACCTAAAAAATATGTGAGAAAGCCTATATCAGCACATCCCCGTCGAACTAGCCTCATTTCGTTCCATGGTCAGATCGCTCCAAGTCAGTTCACTCCAACCAAAAGTTAGATCGCTCCACGCAGGCCGAGTTCGCTACCTCCGCTAACCGAGTTTGGCATTTCAGTGGATGAAAGAACGAGGAACAATCTATATGCGAGTTGGTGCGAAATGATTTGTAGTGATCTAGCCATGGATCGCGAGCGAAGTGACCGGATAGCCTTTTGATGTATCAAAAATTTAAAATCTACTTGCTCCTAATTTGATTAATATCTAAAATTGACAATCAAAATAAAATGCGGGCATTTGTAGTTCTAGTTGGCTGTAGCTATTAATACACTGTATGTACAACTACAACAGTTTTGTCTACTCGTGTCTTTTTATATCGACATATGGATAAAATGGATCTTTCGTCCTAAACAATGATCCTGTTCCCAATTTTTGAGTCCACACGCATCTTCTCACTGGCGCTATCTCTTGAAATTCTAAATGACCCAAGGCGGAAAAATAATAATAAAAGAAAATTAGATGTTTTCAAGTTAGATGTGATCAAGCTAATGATGCATGACATAATGATGCATGACTCTAGTGCAAATTATATTCCTTATGTTAAAGAACACAAGGAACATAATTTTCATTAGAAGTGTCATGCTCATTCGGCCTTGACATGCGGCGCGCAGAGGTATTTCCGGTTGACATTTCTCTCTCCTTCCCGAAAACAATTCAACGCAGAGGATGGGTTCGAATCCCGATGAATTTTTTTATTTTTTTGGGCTTAATTTTCAATCACTTATTAAATTGCGATTAAAATTACGATGGTTACACCTTCATTTCACAATTCTAGCTATGCTACAACATTTTGAAAATTTAATAGTTGCGTTACTTCCGAAAACTTTGATTACTTGTTGATCTTACGCTCAGACTATATGCGATGTGTTCTTCGTACAAACTTAGCTAAACTTTTAAAATTAATTAGAAAAAAGGGGGTAGAGTGTATTAGTAGAATTACTTAAACTGAACCAAATAAAATGAGCTTTCTTACTTTCTCAATAACGCTGTTCGTCGTTTTCCTGCGGACGCGGTCGATTTCCAAACCTTGGAGCTCTCTGTTCATCCGTTCTTGGCTGTACAGGTATCATCACAGCCAAATGTACGGGTCTTGACTGCATACTCAACACAACGAGGTAGGTATTGATCACGCAAAATGTAACGATGGACATCACGACAAGCAGGACGAGCGAAGCTACGCTGATAAACTCGACAGTCATTCTTGGCAATTTGTCGTCCTTCTTGATTGCGATCTGATTGATTCTGTGTGAAATCCTGGAATTTCTTTGGTTGTAATTTGGAAAATTCGTTTGAAATCGTCCTGAATTTCAACCCCTTGAGGCACCTACTCGCCGTATTACGGAAACTCGACCGGTCCACGCTATTTATAGGCCTCAGCCGATTTGCGGTTCTGCAGGCTAACCACTTGTATACTTACAGTTACAGTCAATCATCCAGTGAACCAATGAAAACCGCCGAAAATGGTCGTCGGGAATTTCCCTTCGCGGTCACGTGGTGTAGGCGCCAGAATTTGTGACATTTGTTCATGCTTCTTGCTTCGTGTTTGGTGTTAAGTTTTGCGTAATTAGTTTCTTTTGTTTTGTGCCCTTTTTGTATATGTCATGTTCATTTGCATACTCTATAAGTTCGGTTTGCGTGTAATTTATTTCAGTCAGTAGCGTCATTGGGTACTACGAGCGTCTCTGGTTTTCGGTTCGTCTTTGGTTTTTCACATTCGTCTTGTAAGTTTCTTGGTTTATTTCGCAAAGCCGCCTGTTTTACGAATAAAGTCGCACACGCTTTTAACTCGTTTCGGATCTTCCGTTAATAGAAATTTATTTCCCCAATGATCGAAACACGAAGCAAGAAGCATGAACAAATGTCACAAATTCTGGCGCCTACATTCCGGCCCCTTAAATACGAAGGTGTAAACCGTGTATTTACCAACGAACAAAGAGGCCCAGAAGTACTTAAGTAATTAAAACGCAAAGCGGAAGTCACTTAAAGTCTAGACGCCTTAAAATATCAACAAAAATACTGCTATGAAACGTCTTTTCGAGTGTTTCCCTTGAAGGCGAGTCACACGATCTTTAGCAGTCACGCAAAACAACAACAGTCACGGAACGTTCGCTCCAAGCTGTTCAATTGACTCTTGTAGGCACAGCTTCCTGATAGGGCGTTTCCAAGTCAAAGTCTCCAAAGTTGCTCTAAACTTGCTCCAACAAACAAAGTTTGCTGACTGGACGTTCTAGCGTCGACTTCTTTGTTATGACCTTGACACGTCGAACGAAACCGCTGCTATCAGGGTAAACCTCACTGACTCGACCAATGGGCCATAAATTCCTAGGCCACTGCTCATCCACAATAATAACGGTGTCTCCTACTGAGAGATTTCTCCTTGGGCGTAACCACTTTTGGCGCTCCTGCAACAACGGAAGGTACTCTCTTTTCCATCTATACCAGAAGACGTTAGCCAAATATTGAACTTGCAGCCACCTCCGCCTTGAATACAACTGATTTCTTTCGAAGACACCTGGTGGAAGAGAAGCTTCCTGACGTAATAACAATAGATGATTCGGTGTTAAGGACTCCAAATCTTTCGGGTCATCAGAGACTGCAGTTAAAGGTCTGCCATTGATGATGCTCTCGGCTTCACACATTAGAGTTTGAAGGCTCTCATCGTCGAACGTTTGCTCTTTAACTAGGCTTCCTAGGATCTTTCGAGTGGATCTTATCATTCTTTCCCAAGCGCCGCCATGATGCGAGGCCGCCGGTGGATTGAAATACCATTGGATGCCTTTCTGTAAGAGCTCTTCGTGGATCTTGGCTTGGTTCCAGCCTTCAATCATGACTCGTAGCTCCTTTTCAGCCCCTGTGAAATTTGTTCCATTGTCCGAACGTATCTCTTTCACTTGACCTCTTCGGCAAATGAAGCGTCTAAGTGCCAGGATGAAGGAATCTGTGTCCAACGTATATGAAATCTCCAGGTGAACAGCTCTGACAGCCAAACAAGTAAAGATAGCTCCATAGCGTTTAACCATACTTCTCTTTTGACGAACAAGAAAGGGACCAAAATAGTCTATTCCCACACAAGTGAAGGGGGGTTGATCTGGGGTCACTCGAGGGTGTGGCAAATCGGCCATCTTTTGCTCTCCAACAGCGCCCTGACGCCGTCTGCAACCAAAGCAGGATGTAAGTACACTTCGCACGGTAAGATTGGCACGGATGAGCCAAAATCTTTCTCTCAAGAGGGACAGAACATATTCTCTGCCAGAGTGACCACTCTTCTGGTGAAAGTGCTGGATCAGAAGCCGGGCAAGAGGAGAATCTTTGGCAATAATTATCTGGTGCTTCGAGTCATCATGCAGAGGTGCTCTGCTTAGACGTCCACCGACACGAAGAAGACCGTTCACCAAAATCGGGTCCAATTTTGCAAGGACGCTTGACTTCTTCACACAGTTCCCTTTCTCGATGGCTCTTCTCTCTTCTGCGAAGGCACGACTCTGATCAAACATGATTACTTCTCTCTCTGCATCATTTATCTCTGAACAGGTCAAAGGTTCCAAACTGGCTATCTGGGAGCTTCTGTCAAAGGTGTCTTCCGTAGACTTTCGTTTCCTGGTAATAAATCTCTTTTGGCACCGAAGACAAAGCGCGATGAACTTTAATAACTTGAGCCAGGATGAGAACCGCTGGACCATAGAAATGACATTGGACTGAATCTCACTCGGACGCGCACCGACAACAAAGGATTTTGACTCTCGTTTCACCTCCGGGTCATCACCAGACAGCTCTGTACTGTGTTTTGGTAGGTTAACCCATTCGGAAGGAGGCTTTAAAAGGAAATCCGGCCCCTTTATCCAACGGTCATTTCGGATGAATGCATCTGCAGAAGTTCCTCGTGAGGCATCGTCGGCTGGATTGGACTTGGATTCTATGTATCTCCATTGTGAAGGACTCGAGTCTCCTCTAATGATAGCAACCCGGTTAGCGACGTAAGTGTGGAAGCGTTTGGACTCATTCGCAATGTACCGCAGGACAGTCATGCTGTCAGTCCAGAAGGTGATTTTATCTATTGGAATTTCCAGCTCATTCTTCAACAACTTGTTTAAACGAACTGACACAGTCGCGGCTGCTAATTCCAATCTTGGAATACTCATCTGCTTCAAAGGGGCGAGGCGGGATTTACCAACCAGAAAGGAGCAATGAGCCTGACCATCTGAACTGACTTCCCTAAGATATGAGACAGCTCCATAAGCGCACTGGGAAGCATCGCAGAAGTGATGAATTTCAGTGGTTACTACTTCTCCTAGATCGGCACCCTTAACACATCTGTGGACTGAGAGCTGAGAAAGCTTCGGCAGATCAGCAAGCCACGTCTGCCAACGAGATAAGTGAAAACACGGAATCTCATCATCCCAACCGAGGCCTTTTCTGCATAAGTCCTGAAGGAGAAGCTTTGCTGGGAGAACGAAAGGTGCAGCCATGCCGAGCGGATCGTAGACTGAGCTAACGACCGAGAGAATCCCACGTCTGGTACAAGGTTTCTCCTTGATGTTCACTTTAAAACCGAACGCATCCGTCTCGAAAAACCATGACACGCCCAAAGCTCTCTCTGTGGGAAGCGTATCGCATTCAAGATTAAGCTCCTTCACGTCCTTGGCTCTTTCTTCCGGTGGAATGGACTCTAAGACTTGTCGATCATTGCTTGCCCATTTGGTCAAATTGAATCCGCCAATCAGCATAAGTTTACGTAGATCAGCCACATGCTTGACTGCTGCAGAACTCGACGATAAGGACTTCAGGCAATCGTCAACATAGAAATTCCTTAGGATCGTAAAAGACGAATCGGGTTTGTATTTATGGTCTATCATGATGTCTTCCGACGCTGCGGATGTTAATTTGTCCGATTCTGCAGGGAAGAGCGGTCAACCTGTTCAACGCACAAGTACACGTGTTCGTAAACCTAACTCTTCTTTGGATCACGAAGGAGTGTCACTTGAACGAATTCGAGAACTAAGAAAGAAGAGAGGAGGAGTGTTATCTTCTTTATCTGCTAAACGGAGAGAGATTGACAACCTTCTAACCGATGAAAGCAATTTGGAAGCAGTGAAAATAAAGCTGCCGGAAATTACGTCGTTGTTTCGCAAGTTTGCTGAAGCCCAGCACGCGTATCATGCGGCTTTGACTGACGAAGGTCAAAGGCAAGAATCAGAAGTCTATTTCGCTGAAATCGAAAGCAGTTTGGATTTCTTCTGTCGAACGGTAAACGATTGGTTACGGGTTACGGAAACGAATCTTCAGAATAAAGTCGCACACGCTTTTAACTCGTTTCGGATCTTCCGTTACATAGAAATTTATTTCCCCAATGATCGAAACACGTGTACTTGTGCGTTGAACAGGTTGACCGCTCTTCCCTGCAGAATCGGACAAATTAACATCCGCAGCGTCGGAAGACATCATGATAGACCATAAATACAAACCCGATTCGTCTTTTACGAATAAAAAAGGGACCAAAATAGTCTATTCCCACACAAGTGAAGGGGGGTTGATCTGGGGTCACTCGAGGGCGTGGCAAATCGGCCATCGTTTGCTCTCCAACAGCGCCCTGACGCCGTCTGCAACCAAAGCAGGATGTAAGTACACTTCGCACGGTAAGATTGGCACGGATGAGCCAAAATCTTTCTCTCAAGAGGGACAGAACATATTCTCTGCCAGAGTGACCACTCTTCTGGTGAAAGTGCTGGATCAGAAGCCGGGCAAGAGGAGAATCTTTGGCAATAATTATCTGGTGCTTCGAGTCATCATGCAGAGGTGCTCTGCTTAGACGTTACCATTACTGACAAGAAGCCCCCCAGTACATCCAGTCGTGATTCCTCCAACTCACCTAACCCTTCGCAGAAGAAGTGCCCCTTTTGCAATGCAGATCATACTCTGGCTGAATGTTCCAGTTTCGCCAAAGTGCCCGATGCTGATCAGCGCGACTTCGTGATGAAGCAGCGGCTTTGCTTCTCTTGCTTGAATGGCGGCCACCAGTCCAAAGGTTGCTACAAGAAGAAACCCTGCAATCACTGCGACAGGAAACATGCCACTGTGTTGCATCCAAGTACCCCGGAAGTTGTTGTTGGAGTCAGAACACAACAAGACTCTGTTGGAACTGAGTGTGGTGAAGGCAGACCTCAATCTTGGAACAGCCAGTTGAACACTGTCCAGAACACGAACCAGAGCACTGGTGATCACTTCTGTGGCTTAACCACGATGGAAAGTTCCCCCGTTACTGCCTTGCCTATAGTGGCTGTAAAGGTTAAAGTTAAAGGCAGTCCTCTGTGCATCGAAACTTATGCGTTACTCGACAATGGTTCCAATTCCACCTTTTGTTCAGCTAGCCTGATGGAGCGCCTGATGGTCGTCGGCAAGAAGACGAGACTAAAGCTAACCACCATGGATAGTAGTAAAGATGTAGACACTGCTCTCGTTAACGACCTGGTGGTATCTGATGTAGACGAAAATGTTGCCATCCTCCTGCCTGACGTACTTTCCAGACCAGCTATGCCCGTAGGTAGGGACGAAATCCCAAAGCAAGAGGATGTTGAGCGATGGTCGCACCTTCAAGGCCATGTGTACTTATCCGACCTGAATTCCGGAGTGGATTTATTGATTGGAGCCGATGTTCCTGAAGCCTTGCAGCCGAGAGAAATAATCCCTGCTGCTGATGGAGGCCCATATGCAACCAGAGTTGACCTCGGCTGGGTCATTAATGGTCCAACTGGGAGAAAGCAGAAGTATGTACCTTGTTCTAGTTTCTTCATTACGTCTAAGAAAACTCATCCTATGTGTGCAGCTTGTACTGATCTCGTGGATGCACCTTACTCCGATGGTCTAAGTATGTCAAGGGATGACCTCAAGTTTATGAACATTGTAGAGGACTCGGTTGTACAGTGTGCAGATGGTCATTACCAGGTTTCACTACCGTTAAGGAACCGCAACGTGAAATTGCCAGTAAATAGGAGTCAAGCTGAACGAAGTGCCTCTTACCTCAAACGCAAGCTTTCCAGTGATACGAAACTTCGTGAGGACTATGTTGCTTTCCTTGAGGAGGTTATCAGTGAGGGTTATGCAGAGAAGGTACCCCAGAACGTTCTGAATAGATCGGATGGTAAGGTGTGGTTTATTCCACACCACGGTGTCTACCATCATAAGAAGCCGGATAAAATACGCGTGGTTTTCAACTGTTCCGCCCAGTTTCATGGGACGTCTCTAAACAACGAGCTGTTCCAAGGACCAGACCTGACCAACAGTCTAGTTGGTGTGCTAATTCGTTTTCGCCAGGATCCAGTTGCAGTAATGGGTGACGTTCAATCAATGTTTCACCAGGTGCGCGTTCCGAAAGAAGATAGAGATCTCTTGCGATTCCTTTGGTGGCCCAACGGTGACTTCACCAAGAAGCTGGAAGAGTACCGAATGACTGTTCATCTTTTCGGCGCAGTTTCATCGCCGAGTTGTGCCAATTTCGCCATGCGACGGAATGCGGAAGACCACAAGCACGAATTCTCACCCGACGTGGCTAATACGATCCTAAGGAATTTCTATGTTGACGATTGCCTGAAGTCCTTATCGTCGAGTTCTGCAGCAGTCAAGCATGTGGCTGATCTACGTAAACTTATGCTGATTGGCGGATTCCATTTGACCAAATGGGCAAGCAATGATCGACAAGTCTTAGAGTCCATTCCACCGGAAGAAAGAGCCAAGGACGTGAAGGAGCTTAATCTTGAATGCGATACGCTTCCCACAGAGAGAGCTTTGGGCGTGTCATGGTTTGTCGAGACGGATGCGTTCGGTTTTAAAGTGAACATCAAGGAGAAACCTTGTACCAGACGTGGGATTCTCTCGGTCGTTAGTTCAGTCTACGATCCGCTCGGCATGGCTGCACCTTTCGTTCTCCCAGCAAAGCTTCTCCTTCAGGACTTATGCAGAAAAGGCCTCGGTTGGGATGATGAGATTCCGTGTTTTCACTTATCTCGTTGGCAGACGTGGCTTGCTGATCTGCCGAAGCTTTCTCAGCTCTCAGTCCACAGATGTGTTAAGGGTGCCGATCTAGGAGAAGTAGTAACCACTGAAATTCATCACTTCTGCGATGCTTCCCAGTGCGCTTATGGAGCTGTCTCATATCTTAGGGAAGTCAGTTCAGATGGTCAGGCTCATTGCTCCTTTCTGGTTGGTAAATCCCGCCTCGCCCCTTTGAAGCAGATGAGTATTCCAAGATTGGAATTAGCAGCCGCGACTGTGTCAGTTCGTTTAAACAAGTTGTTGAAGAATGAGCTGGAAATTCCAATAGATAAAATCACCTTCTGGACTGACAGCATGACTGTCCTGCGGTACATTGCGAATGAGTCCAAACGCTTCCACACTTACGTCGCTAACCGGGTTGCTATCATTAGAGGAGACTCGAGTCCTTCACAATGGAGATACATAGAATCCAAGTCCAATCCAGCCGACGATGCCTCACGAGGAACTTCTGCAGATGCATTCATCCGAAATGACCGTTGGATAAAGGGGCCGGATTTCCTTTTAAAGCCTCCTTCCGAATGGGTTAACCTACCAAAACACAGTACAGAGCTGTCTGGTGATGACCCGGAGGTGAAACGAGAGTCAAAATCCTTTGTTGTCGGTGCGCGTCCGAGTGAGATTCAGTCCAATGTCATTTCTATGGTCCAGCGGTTCTCATCCTGGCTCAAGTTATTAAAGTTCATCGCGCTTTGTCTTCGGTGCCAAAAGAGATTTATTACCAGGAAACGAAAGTCTACGGAAGACACCTTTGACAGAAGCTCCCAGATAGCCAGTTTGGAACCTTTGACCTGTTCAGAGATAAATGATGCAGAGAGAGAAGTAATCATGTTTGATCAGAGTCGTGCCTTCGCAGAAGAGAGAAGAGCCATCGAGAAAGGGAACTGTGTGAAGAAGTCAAGCGTCCTTGCAAAATTGGACCCGATTTTGGTGAACGGTCTTCTTCGTGTCGGTGGACGTCTAAGCAGAGCACCTCTGCATGATGACTCGAAGCACCAGATAATTATTGCCAAAGATTCTCCTCTTGCCCGGCTTCCGATCCAGCACTTTCACCAGAAGAGTGGTCACTCTGGCAGAGAATATGTTCTGTCCCTCTTGAGAGAAAGATTTTGGCTCATCCGTGCCAATCTTACCGTGCGAAGTGTACTTACATCCTGCTTTGGTTGCAGACGGCGTCAGGGCGCTGTTGGAGAGCAAAAGATGGCCGATTTGCCACGCCCTCGAGTGACCCCAGATCAACCCCCCTTCACTTGTGTGGGAATAGACTATTTTGGTCCCTTTCTTGTTCGTCAAAAGAGAAGTATGGTTAAACGCTATGGAGCTATCTTTACTTGTTTGGCTGTCAGAGCTGTTCACCTGGAGATTTCATATACGTTGGACACAGATTCCTTCATCCTGGCACTTAGACGCTTCATTGCCCGAAGAGGTGAAGTGAAAGAGATACGTTCGGACAATGGAACAAATTTCACAGGGGCTGAAAAGGAGCTACGAGTCATGATTGAAGGCTGGAACCAAGCCAAGATCCACGAAGAGCTCTTACAGAAAGGCATCCAATGGTATTTCAATCCACCGGCGGCCTCGCATCATGGCGGCGCTTGGGAAAGAATGATAAGATCCACTCGAAAGATCCTAGGAAGCCTAGTTAAAGAGCAAACGCTCGACGATGAGAGCCTTCAAACTCTAATGTGTGAAGCCGAGAGCATCATCAATGGCAGACCTTTAACTGCAGTCTCTGATGACCCGAAAGATTTGGAGTCCTTAACACCGAATCATCTATTGTTATTACGTCAGGAAGCTTCTCTTCCACCAGGTGTCTTCGAAAGAAATCAGTTGTATTCAAGGCGGAGGTGGCTGCAAGTTCAATATTTGGCTAACGTCTCCTGGTATAGATGGAAAAGAGAGTACCTTCCGTTGTTGCAGGAGCGCCAAAAGTGGTTACGCCCAAGGAGAAATCTCTCAGTAGGAGACACCGTTATTATTGTGGATGAGCAGTCGCCTAGGAATTTATGGCCCATTGGTCGAGTCAGTGAGGTTTACCCTGATAGCAGCGGTTTCGTTCGACGTGTCAAGGTCATAACAAAGAAGTCGACGCTGGAACGTCCAGTCAGCAAACTTTGTTTGTTGGAGCAAGTTTAGAGCAACTTTGGAGACTTTGACTTGGAAACGCCCTATCAGGAAGCTGTGCCTACAAGAGTCAATTGAACAGCTTGGAGCGAACGTTCCGTGACTGTTGTTGTTTTGCGTGACTGCTAAAGATCGTGTGACTCGCCTTCAAGGGAAACACTCGTAAAAGACGAATCGAGTTTGTATTTATGGTCTATCATGATGTCTTCCGACGCTGCGGATGTTAATTTGTCCGATTCTGCAGGGAAGAGCGGTCAACCTGTTCAACGCACAAGTACACGTGTTTCGATCATTGGGGAAATAAATTTCTATGTAACGGAAGATCCGAAACGAGTTAAAAGCGTGTGCGACTTTACGTGGTCTACATTGGGTAAACAAAACATTCAAGATGGCGGGCGCTTATGAACTTTCTGTTGTAGCGTGGACAAAATCGTTGCGAAATCTCGCTAAAGTGTCCGCGATTACAATAGTAAATCATCTAAAAGGATGTGGAAAAAAAGAAATTGGAGAAAAAGGTTATAAATTCTTTACAGAAAATTACATTCATGATGTATTCGTGAAAGAAGAAGACAGTCGATCGAGGACTTGTTATGTCAAAGGCCGTTGTTTCCGAAGCCAGAAGAAGAGCGAAGCTCCTCATACCGTAAAATTGAAGATTGCTGCAGACAGAGAAGATAAAGGAAATGTGGAAGAAGCAGAATGCTCATGCAAAGCGGGGTAAATATAACTCGAAGTTTCACCACAACTACAATATAATTATCACGCTGGTGTAGGCCGTGAGTTTAGGTCACATTCCACAGGTCAGGATTACAGGTCACACGTACGCATCGAATACTAAGCCGAAAAGTGTTTCGTCGATTTAAAACCGACGATAGTTAACTGGGCTTTTTGAACCTGCCGTAATTTTTTTTATCAAAAATACAAAGATTTGTGTTTTGTTTTGGACGCGGTAAAATTTTCATTAAATTTTATCCAGATTTTGAAAGCTCTAATTATGCTTTCATTAAATCCAATGGTCAGTGTGCATGTTAGCAGGTGAAATGTTTTTTTTTTGGTAAAATCTGTTTCCAACCTACATTAATCTGCTTTAACCTGTAGATAGCAATTTTAGCAATAATCTGAATTATTTTGAAGTCCAATAAATTGTTTATAAATTATGTTCAGGTTGAAACAAATCAGCTTAGGTTGGAAACAGATGTAACCCGAGAACCAATTTAACCTGCAACATATACAATCACGTTTCAATAACGTATGGAAATCAATATTTTTGCATTGTTTACAGTGTGCAATTACTAATAGAGAGTTAAATTTTAGTCATATTTCCATGTGTATGTAAATGTATTGTATTGATGAGTTGCAATGTGACAAAATACAAATAACTTAATTGCAGGGTTGGAGGCCACTGTAACCATGTTTTTGCCTTGTTGTACCTGCTAAATCATTGGAGTATGTTGGGGATCACGGAGATCCCAGCAGATCAAACTTGTACAAGTGTGCCGCAGCAGTGGCACAAACCACGAGGTCCCAGTATTGAACCAGAACCAGTAATGAAATGTACCTTTGTCAAAGCCTCGTCTGACCAAGGTGGCAAGCGAAAACTGGCTCCAGTAACTTGTAAACTTTATGATGCAAGGGGTAAACATCTCAAGTTAAATGGGTGGAAGCAGCAAGATGTGATGGAAATGTGTCATTACCTTTCAAACGAAGAAAAACATTCCCCTTTTTCATACCTGATCAGTGATCAGGAATGTTCAACAGCTACACATACTGTTTTTGGGAATGTCCCTCTTGGTTCAACTTTAGGGTATCAACTGACTGATTTAAAGGAAACCAATACAACCTTTGCTTTTTATAAACCAAACAATTGTGTAACACTTCCAAGGGATCAGCAACCACAGGGGGTTTTGGTTTTTCCCAAGAGTCCAATTTCTAGTGCATGCAGTCAGCCATTTATTCCTCCCAGTAGCTTTACACATACAATGTCGGATCCAATTTTGCAAAGCATTAGCATAAACATTGAACGAGCTTGGGACCTTCAGATCAACACTGTTAGTCAAGCTCAGGAGCCCACATGGTTTGAAGAACGTAAACTTCGACTAACGGCTTCAAATTTTGGGAAAGCACTTCATAGAAAAAAAGAGCCTACAGAACGATTTCTTAAAAGTATTTTTGAAGCAAAGGACCTTTCAAATGTAGCATCAATTCATCATGGAAAACAAAATGAAAAAGTAGTTAGATCTCACTATGCAAGAAAAATGCAGAAACACTTGGATAAGAACTTTACAGTATATGACAGTGGTCTTGTTGTTAACCCCACCCACCCCTACCTTGGTGCTACCCCAGATGGTAAGGTGTTTGACCCAACTTCTGACCATCCCTTCGGGTTACTAGAAATCAAGTGTCCCTACACTTGGAGGAATCACACCATGGAAGCAGCATGCGAGGATAGAAACTTCCCCTGCAGTATGGTTGATGGAGTCCCAAAGCTTAGAACTGATGATAAACAGGGTTATTATGCACAAATCCAGGGACAACTTGCCCTTAGTGGCTTACCTTGGTGTGACTTTGTAATATATCTATCAGGATCACGTAGTCTTTTTGTACAACGTATTAACTTTGATCCTACCTATTGGAACAATACACTGTTACCTAAATTAACCATGTTTTATTTTAAGCATTGCATTCTATTCTTGAGCAAAGAGAGGGCAACATCTGTTAATCCATGTGAACAGTCACTTTGCCACACCTACAGTGTAGCCCATTGAGAGTAGTAACTGTTAATACTGCATCAACATTAATGCACCAATTGAGGCTCCTTTGAATGGAAAAGCAAGGAAAACAAGTGTATTTGTTATTGTTGCAAACAAGTGCATTACTTAACTTTCCCTGGTAGCATTAGGTACAGGGTATTTAATGTATCTCACGTTTCTGTCACTGTTTTGTTTTGCAAGTAGATCTTGATTTTTAAGTTAGTCTTTGACTTCCTCAGCTAAAATAGGATCCATAAAGTTTGAGAGCAAACAGCACACTGTCCAAAGTTGATTTATGGTTCCCAGTGAGCTGATTGGGAGTCTACTGTTGAAAATAAGAAAACGCCTGACCTTCCCAATGGCTCTTTCAACATGAATCCTGTGTTTAGCTATTGTTTGTGTTCTTATGACTTCATTTTCATTAAATTGAGGTTTTTCTTTTAAAAATGGAGGAATGTTAAGTTGAAGTCCGATTTTCTGTAAGTCTCCTCCTATGTCAAACCCCTTGTCAGCCATTATGCTGTCACCTTCCAAGATTTCTGATACTTCCTTTTTTCTTGACAGTAAATCGAGAAATCCGCTCCTAAAAACTATCTGTTTGTCGGATATGGACCCTGTGTATAGCTGTGAGACAAACATAAAGCCTCCCATGGAATCGACTCCTACCAGGGATTTCAATGTATTTGTAGATTTATAGTTTGAATAACTCTGGGACTGAATAACAAGGGAGGATGGACACTGAATTTTTAATTCAGTGCAGTCAATTATAATAATGTTATTGGGATAATCTTCCTTGAACTTTTTGGGCATGTTTTCTAGGATGACGTTCCTGTGAGGCCAGATCTTCAGGGTGCCAAGTTGTATAAACAACAGATTTAACCATGTAATAAATGTATTTGATATTGTTGCTTCTGCGACATTAAATCTCATTGCTAAGTCAAGATTGGTTAGGCCTAAACGAAGCTTCATCATAACTAGTAAAAACTCGTCTTCCACAGATAGAACATGATCTCTTGAAGAACCAGGATCAGCTTCTGGTTCCGAGCTCCCATCATCATCACTTTGTGATTCTTGATCAGAGTCGAATAACAACGACGTATCAATTTTGCGCTCTTTGCTCGCCTTCGTGTTCCAGTATGTGATGTGCTTTCGATGACCACCAGGGAGAACAAACTCAAGTACCCTTCGAAACTTTTCATAACTGGAAAACCCGGTTAAATGGCTAAAATATTTCTTTTCATTACCTCTTCTGTGCACTAGATCTCTCAAAACACTCACCGAGAACCTATGCTCGCAAGGTATCTCAATGTTTGATTGAATGGAACGCGAGACAAAGTTCTCCCTACCAGTTTCGTCGTATTCTCCTTCACCCTCGGATGCCGTTTCCGTTAATTCCGATTCTAGCAAAAGATTCACCTCCTCGATCTTTCTTCGTTTTTCTGGTAATGATCGCTCAGGTGTTTGTGTAGTCCAGCTAAAAATTGATGGACAAGCGCCGGCTCTCAGATACCTTTTATTAGCGTGAGGGTTTACGAAATCTTCCTCTCGGAAGTGAACTGAACAAAGTTTTGAATATTTCGTGACCGCAAAATCTTTCTTCGTGTCCCTTTTTATCCTAGAGATCCAAACCTACAAGGTAAACAGATTAAATTACAGGTCCACATGTAACACAAATTTACGCGATCGAGCGATCAGGCTACATGTGTTCACCTTGAGGAGTTTCTTGTCCTCTGGGAATCCATGCCAAGATAGCTCTTCCATAGTTGAGTTGTTGTAGCAATTATAAGCACAACAGTAGTGCACCATTTTGAACGAAAACAAGCGAAATTACGTCGAAAGAAGAGAACGTATCCTAACTCCGCGGTCTCTCGCTGCAATTCCTTTGCAAACACGAATGTTTGTTTACCCAATGTAAGTCACGTGTTCACCCTATGACGTAACAGTCTAAAGAGGTCTATACGGCTGCGAAGGAGACTAGGGTTCCGTTAGCTTTGGAAGAAAAAATTTTCGGTGTTTTGTCTGCGCGGAAAATGGGGCGAGAGGCAAAAAAAAAACAACAAACAAACAAAGAAGGGGGTGGGGGCGCTCCCCCTCCCCCCTCTTTTAATCGCTCCATTTTTCGCGCTGTAATTCTTTGCTCCCGCACCCCACAGAAACGCTTGCTACGCAGGCTATTGTACGTGTCACGCATAACCTTTGCCTCAAGTGCACGTGATTGCTATTTTTGACTGACATGCTAAATCAAGAGCAGTTTTGCTAGCGAATTCCGCTGTTTCGCGCTCGCCAAAATTTTTTCCGTCCTCGCCGGGAGCCTGTTTGCAGGCTACAGTTTTGCGGGCCGTGCGAGATTGTCGCGTGGTTAGCCTGGATGTGTTGTTGTTTCTTTCAAGGAAAATGCGTTGTGATCGTGTCTTCTGAGATTAGGCACCTTAAGATAGCTTCCTAACAAAACAGGGACTATTAACAGTCTCAAGAAAACCTGACAACATCGCAAATAAAAGCAATGACGTGGAGCTGGTTGAACAATCATAGGAAGAACTCCTAAATTCAGAGCTTTTAGCCTGAACAAAACCACACAATATCATAAACAACACGCAAAACAGTCCACAGACTTGCGCGTGAACATTTACATTTGCAGTTCCAGAACCTACAAACTGGAAGGACAAAAAGCTCGATGAAATTGATGCAAGAAACATAAGAACGTCTATCTAAGACAGACTGATAGCTTTCCACAAGGAAAGCTACAGCTATCTCTGGCGAAGCCGGACAAAGATAAATATGACACCTGTGATAAGAAGCAGCATAACTTGCAACAGTTAATCAAACAGCCGGGCCCGGCGTAATAATACAAAATGCAATTAACCAACATGTTCACGGAATATTTCAAACTTTGTCCCTCCAGAGCTAATATTTAGAGAGCTTAAAACATATCTTGCAATACAAATGTTCCAAAAAAACTAGCACATGGCAAAACACAGAGGTGTCAAACTCTACAAATTACACGCGGATAATATAACAGTGGAAACCATGGTGAAATGTCCTCCTAAGGACAGGATTGTTGCTTAACGAAATATTCAAAGATCCCCCTATCGTAGCATACAAAAGGGGCAGATCCTCAAAGATATACTGGTTCGAGCAAAACTCTCAAAGCGGCTATTACACGTGGATAAGAGTTGTGTAGGCCTGTCACCCAATTGTTATCACGATTGTATTTTTTTTTTTCACCGAGAGGAAAGATGGTTCCGACATTTGGAGGCGTGCAAGTCGTCTCCTATATTATAGACTTGCCTTGTTAGGAAGGTTTTTTAAAATTAGTAGCTCAGAATTATACTGTTAGCTCATAATTATATTGTCAGCCCAAAATCGTATGTTTTTTGGCAAATCGTTTAATTAATTATCAATTCGGATACGATTAAACAGTAATTTGTACAGTTCCCTCCGCAATCTGCTTCGTAGTCAATTCAACTACATTCTAGTTCAACTGGAAATGATTGAATTTTAGAAAAAAAATTACGTACTGCCAAATTGTTGACTGTCTACCGCCTCGTCTAATGTTGGCAGGTTTAGGAATTTTTTTAGGAATCTCCGAACTGGTATTACCATTTCCAAGTTCTAAGAAGTGTTTTTGTTGAACAGCTGCAAAGGCTTAGGCTCCGTTCACACTGCATCGGAGAAATTTGAAAACGGAGCTCAATTTATCTCTGCCTGTTAGGACTAGTGGCGGATTTAGGGGAGGGGCCTGGGGCGCCCCGGTTCCCCCCTTATTTTGGGTGAAAAAGGGAAGAAATGACTGAAGGAAGAAAAGCCGGCAGGGCAAGTAAATCAACCCCCCCCCCCCGCCCACTTAGCTTTAAGTCTGGATCCGTCACTGAGGACTACCGTCCACACTACTGGAGAAATTGTCCACCGAAAACTAAGCTTTTTGAAAACGGTCATCAAAGCGGAGAAATTTGAACAGAAAACACTTTGTAACCGCAGCTTTTCGAAAACGATGACGCCTCGATAACATGTGTTTACCCTATTCGTCCAGCATAGCGACTTAAATACGCAATATGTAAGAAACTGTGAACACAGAGGAGAAACTAGTTGTTGCGAAATTTTGATTCATTTCCAAAAGCCGTCAGGAACAGTTGGGTTAGTTCTTCAAAGGTTGAATAATACACGGTTTAATCACCATCCAGGGCCGGGTTGTTCGGAAGGCGGTTAACGGTATAAACCGTATAATTTTCTTGTTTACAAATGTTTTTCATTGCTCATGTTTTGTGTATTTTGAGATTATTCAAACTCAAAACAGAAGGCCAAACAATAAAAACAGAAAATCTCACCGCAAAGTTACAAAGTCAAATCAAAATTCTCGCTTAACCTGGGTTAACTTAAGGTTACAGTATACCTTCGGGTCAGCAATTTTCTTCAAATTTGGATTTTTGGGTCAAAATAGTGGTTGAAGAATAATCTCTAATTTCTGAAAAAAAAATTGAAAAAGGCTAAATATTGGCGGAGAAATGGCGGTTTTACGTTTTCACCGGAAGTAAAAGTTTACCTCTTGATTGACAGCCCTATGGCGCGTATGCAATCAACCGAGACGATTTTCGCGGGAATATACCTATATGGATGTCACGAATTGACTACTCAGTTAATCAGCATTGTTGTTCTGACTACCCAGGATTTTTGGTATTAGGCGTGTCTCTATTAAGTTATAAGTAAACATAGACCACGTTTAAACCATGGACCAGTTCGAAAAAGCGAAAACAGCGAAGAACGAATGAAAATACATCAATGAGTGAAGAAGCGAAAGTTCGCCACGCGGATGAAGCTATAGTTATCGTATAAGGCGGGCAAATATTCGTGGTAAGAGAAAAGAAAGGTTCTGTAAAAATTTCGGAACTTGACAGCAATAACAGGGATGCTGACAGAGACTCTTCTGATGAGTCCGATATCGACGAATCGTCGGACTCATTGAGACCATTTGAAATATTATCCATGCACAGTTGCTCTCCGCGCTTTCTTTTGTTTGTTTCCTTCGCTCAGCCACTCTAGCGTTCGTATCCTTTTTAGTCTTCCCCATATTGCCAGACCAGCTTCAAGAAAAACCGAGCTACAGAAAAATTATCTCTCTGCCTTCGGTTCCTTGAGCGCATTGCGAAACACAAGAGTTTTTTAGAGATTCGCGCGTAAATTCCACCAGGAGGTTAACGGTAGTAAACTTTCCCTGCACTGATTGGCTTAGTTATCTGAGAACCCAGTTGAAGGCGTTTGTGGGCGGAGTTTGTTTGCGAAGCAGAAAATTTTTCTTAGCGCTGTTTTCTCGACTAAATTTTTTCACTTGAAGCAGACTCTTTAAAGAGTTATAACTCAAAGGGAATTTGTTCAATTGCTCTTAAATTTGGACAGTGGCTAGTTTAACATATAAACTACAAAAGTGTGTCTGGGAATTGTTGATTTCGAAATACTTTTTCTTCGAGAGCGATTTTTGTACGATCACTCCACATTTTTTAAATCCTATTTCGAAAATGTTCTGTAACTTTTTACTGCAATTGAATATGCCAAAACGCAGACACGGTTTTTAAGCGCTTTGGACCCTGAAACCGAGGAAAAAATTAAATTGGCGAAAAACAAAATTCGCTTTGACTTGTAGCTTTCGAAAGGTGATTCGGGCGCTCGCATTTAGTGGTCGTGAAAAATTCGACAATTCATTTTCTTTCAAAATTGTTGGTATAGTTTGATAGCCAGCTCCATAAGCTTTAATTTGATATGGGGGTTTAGGTATCTACAGCTTAAACTGCACGCGCTACATCGCTTGCGCACGAGACACCCCTGAAGGTATACTGTAACCTTAATCGAGCTTTGAACAACCCGGCCCAGTAGATTAGAGATGACAAAACAAACTGCGCTATCCACGCCACTGGATAGTGCTTTATCCGGTGAATAACATTATCCAGCCATTATATTGAACAATTAAGACCTGCTGCTGAGGAACTCAAGCTGCTCATCTCAGATCCCCTCCACACTACGCCCGAAAAAATTTAAAAACGCAGATTTATTTCTACAGTCAGGCCTACCATCCACACTAATCTGTCACGAAAACGGAGCTTTTCGAAAACGCTCTTGAAACCGGAGGAATCTGAAAACGTCAGCTTTTCGTTTTCGTGTGGACGGGAAACATTTTGAAAACGAAGCGTTTCGAAATGTCATTTCCTTGATCGAAATCCAAAGTGCACAAATCCAAAATGACCAATGATTGTTGCGTTTTCATATTCCTCCGGCTTAGTGTGGACGAGGCCTTATTAATCTTTAGCTTCTCGCAACACGGAATAATATAATCGGCCTATATATCAGAACAGGCTAAATTTGTAAAACCCCTTATCTGGTTTAATAAATTCTATTTGCCATTGGCTAAGTTAGTTAATCTATCGTTTTCAGGTCTTGAACTTTTGCGTCTGTTATTGCAGTTTGTGCCTTACACGAGTGAATTTTGTTCGTACCTCATTTTAATGATATAAGCCGCTGATTTTTGTTTTCGAAGAATGATTATTTCAACTTCAATTTTGGCTGTTTGTTTTTTGACAGAGTTTTGGTTGCTGTTCAAGGCCGTCGTCTTTCACAGCCGTGGTTTTCTTCGGACATGCATGAAACAGACATTACTATGGAATTACCGACATCCTTAGCAGAAATCGTTGATGCAACTCATTCTCTTCAATTAACCCGGAGCTAACACATTCATTGCAGTGATTGATAGCCGCATGAAGCACATGGTGGATCGTAGTATATGTGGCGTGTCTCGTGACACGAGACGTGCTTTAGCAAAGATTATCAAATGACTCTAGCCACTACTGTAACTGAAGGACAATTGTGAATGAATGAAACATGTGTCATAACACCATAAAAAGACATTGAAGTTCCGCCATCATTCTTTCTCAGAATCGATAGTTCGTAAACAACGAGTTTCTCGGGAAAAAAAAAATTGGGGCGTTCTAATAGCCCGCGCATTACACGTGGGTACACGCGAGACCGAGAAGAGGTTCGCGAAGACAGTCCCCGGGGGGTTACTCCCAGAAAAGTTGGATGGGGGTGTGCGTTCCACTTCCCAAAACCCTTACCCTATTTATGACCTGGCCAAAAATTTGATACCCTATTCAGTTTATGACCGCTACTGCCGGCACAGTTGCCCTAAAATTGAGTTATGAAGGGCTTTTGTTGACGGTCTTATTGATAATAATGAAAAAGTAGCTTCTTCCAAGAAACATACCCAATTCAAGACTAAAGTGCTAAAACCATACCCTATTTAAGACCAAACTCGATACCCTATTTATGACCAAAACGGCTGAAAAACCCTAGCCTTTGGGCCGCACAGAAGGGAGTGCCCCCCCTCCCCCCGGGAGACAGCCGTGACGATCGCAATACTGAACTAAGGTTAAAACGGGGTTAACGGTTAAACAAGCCGAGAAGAGAGAAGAAGGCCATTTGAAATGATGAGAAATCTTTGATCCCACAAGGAGGAGACATTCAACGACCGAATTTTGTAGCACCTAAATAATGGTGGTATGTTTATTGAAGACTGAAGACTAGCTAAAGACTGATGCCGAAAAAGGTATAAAAGTTTGATATTATCGGAAACCCGTGGATTTCTGACATTATTTTACAATAAACTGATTATATTTCAAACATCGATTCTGAGAACAAAGTTACAGTGAATCTACAAAAACTGTGAAAAAAGCCTCAATCAGCATATCCACGTCCGGTAAGCCTTTCGTTATGTCAAATATTTAAAATCTACTCGCTCCTCTTGATTTAACATTTAAAACTGACAATCGAAATAAAATGCGGGCATTAAGTTCTAGTTGGCTGCAGCTATTACTGCATATGTACAACAGTTTTGTCTACTCATGTCTTTTGATATTGATATGTCGAAACATCGACCCCGTTCCAAATGTCTGAATCCACACACATCTTCTCTTTGGCGGTATGTCTTGAATTTCTAGATGACCCAAAGTGGAAAAATAAAAATAAAAAAATGTTAAAAAAGATGTTAACTTGAAGGAATATTCAATACCATCATAGACGGTGGTTTGTAATTTGAATAATTTGTGCCCCTAGGTGGAATTTTTTTGCACGCATGTAAACATTAGCTAGTCGAGTTTGTTTTTTCTTGCTTGCAAATCGTGACCAACACAATAAATATTGGTTAGCTAACGCAGAGGTTCGAATCCCGATGAAGCCCTGAAATATACATATTTTTTTGAGCTTTATTTCCAATTGCTTATTAAATTGTGAACACAACTGCGATGGTCACGTCTTCTTTACACAATTTTAGCTATGCTAGAACATTTTTAAAATCTGACTTTTTTGATAGTTGCGTTACTTCCGGTAGTTTTGATGACTTGTTGATCTTACGTAAAAACTATATACAACGTTTTTCTCATACAAACTTTTAAAATTAATTACAAAAAAAAAGAGGCGCAAGGCATTTCGGTAGAGTTACTTAACCTGAACCAAACAGAATTAGCTCTCTTACTTTCTCAATAAAGTTATTCGTCGTTTTCCTGCGGACGCGGTCGATTTCCAAACCTTGGAGGTCTGGGATCCGCTCTCGGCTGCACAGGTATCATCACAAGCGCCAAATGCACGAGTCTTGATAGCATAATCACCACAACGAGGGAGATGATTACGCAAAATGTAACGATGGACACCACCACCATGAGGAGGGCGAGCGAAATTACGCTGATAAACTCGACAGTCATTCTTGGCAATTTGTCGTCCTTCTTGATTGTGATCTGACTCGGTCAAGATATAGCAAGTGATGTCTCCGATTGATTCTGCGTGAAATCCTGGAATTTCTTTGGTTGTAATTTAGAAAATTCTTTTGAAATCGTCCTGAATTTCAACCCTTTGAACTGCACTCATCACCAACAGTTTAAAGTGGTGTGGAAGTTTGAACTTTCCACATTATTTAGAGGCCTCAGTCGGATTCAGGGAAAGTCCCTTTGGATTGACGATGTCTGTGATTGGTTGGTGCTGACGGATGTCATCATGGCACGAGCCGTTGCAAGCCGTTGCTGTCATAGTAGAAGACTTTTTTACTATCCATGACGTTGCACAGGCGGTGTTGGACACGGTTCGCGTGACAGTATTCGACCAATCATATGCAGTCTCAGCCGGAGCAATGACGGAGACATTTTTCGTTGCGAATGGAGAGTAGGTTGTCGTTTCTCGACCGATTTCTGCCCTCATCATGAGAATCAAACTAACCTTTTCTAGAAGCTGCTAGTGTAATATCTAGCCCAGTTATTTGCCAAGCCTCAAGTGCAGGTAAGCAATTTTTGCATCAGAACTAGTCAATGGAAATCATGCTATGTTGAAAACGTTTGTTTACCACACGCACTTGACATAGATATTCTTTTGGTCGTTTGAACAATGAAGTCAGCGAAGCGTCACTTTAGCTGAAATCAGCGAAGCGTCACTTTAGCTAACAAAAGACTTCTTTTGTTTCTCGTGCAACAAAAGATCTCCAAAAGATGCCGCAGGAAAACGGAGGTTTTTTTTGCATACGTTATTTCTCGAAAACGAAGAGCAAACCAGCGAAAAAAAATGCAGGGTGATGTTTTTCTATTAAATTGAAAACCACATGCAAAAATTCAGGCACTTTTGAGGAAAAAAAAACACACACACACAAAATCGTCACTTAGCATGGTTTTGCACTCACCCCTTCAATTATAAAATTGCTTATGCAAACCATTCCAAAAGCGGTCCTTCAATTATCTAAAACTTGGCGTTCAAAGTAATTGAAAAGTCCTTGAATTTCAACCTTTGGCATTTGTAGGAACCTACTCCTATATGGTAATGTATTATTTTGATTGTTTTCTAGTACCATAACAACATTCATTACACTCAGCAGACAAAAACAAACACAAGTAGAATTATTCATAACAAGCAATAACGAAATTGCGTGACAACAGTGATAATCGCAATATGGCAGTCCCCTAAAGATAACTCCAGATGTGCAATATTGAAAGCCCGAGTTCACGCAGCCATGCGTCTTGTTGTCAATAAATTGAATACCACCTTCATTATTTGAGTCACTCTCTCCTCTATTAGGATTGAAGCACTCCTTCCTCCCTTGCAACCAAGGGAAAAGAGAAAAAAACATTTTTTTTTACTAAGACAGTAATTATTGTGTCTAGTTTTTTTGTTTCATCCTGACCACTCTGAGGTAACTGGCTGTTAATTGTTTAGCCCTAAGGGGCATACATTTTGTTCTCCTTGATAGTGCTTCTACAAATGGGTCGTAATAGAGGTTTTGCATGGCAGCTGTGTTGCATGTCAGGAACAATGAAAATGTTTTGCTTATTCAGAAAGAACATTTTTTTTCCCATAGGAAAAGATGCCATTGTTTCTGCCGTGCTAAACCTTTAATGCTTGACTTTCTCTACATGTGACTTATGATTAGCCATTTATTTAATTGTTATACATACATTGTTTTTTGTCCCAATGAATAGGCGATTTGCATGATGGCGTCATTTGACTACAACTACCAGAATCCTTCACTTTCTCTGTTTCTTATGTTAATTAGGGCAATTGTTATTTAAACCCCACTGGGAATTCAAAATTTAAATGATAAATAAAAAACGAAAGGAATTCTGGTAGTTGTAGTCAAATGACGACACCATGCAATCTGCTACTCTTAAGAACAACAATGTAGAGTTTGAGACTTCAAACTTCATATCAGCCTGGGGTTAGTTTCTATCCCTAGGTTAGTAATCCCAGCTCTGTTTCACTTATTATTGTCATTATTAAACAAGCAAGTAGTATTTTTAAAGACTATTTGCTGGGCATAAATTATCGATATTGCATATAAGTCAACGAAGCACATGAATAATTTGATGTACCAAGTGCAGTGGAGCCGGTACTGCCAAAAGAACGTCATCAAATCTCTTTCTCGGTTTGAGGATAATGCCCAGAGGAACTTTTTATTCTACCCACCTGCCCGCCCTATAGCTTATAAACCACACTGTGACTCTTGTTGTAGCACCGAATTTTTTATCCCCACGACTTAATGAAATACGATAATTATTGCAGTACATAATAGGATACTAAATTTAGAACTGTCAAAACATTTTCCAAGAATAAACAAACGCTAAACTGAAGTATTACGGAATGGACCACTGTTATTTCTGGTGTTATTATTTCTTGAGTGTGTAGCAAGGCTTGTTGTGGACTTAACAAAAATCTCCCCTCGGCCAACACCGCGCCAACAGACTGACAAACCGGAAGTTATGGCAAACGAAATTCGCCTGGGGCACTGGGTACTAGCGCGTACCCGAAAGTTCGCGAAATTTCTGGTGACTTCTAGCTACTTCTGGATCTCTATGTTTCCAGCAGTTTCGAAAGATCTTGAGTGAATTAATGCAAAGTATAAATACGAGTCACCAGCAATGACCAAGCAGTTTGATTCGAAGTATTTTAATGTAAAGGCAATCACGGTTGTTCACCAGCAAAAGAAGAAATCACAGACATGGACGAAAGAGAAGTGAAATGCGACAACTGTCAGAGACACGTTCCTTCCGAAAATTACCAGATGCATGTCGTTCACTGCAAACGAAATATTCAGATATGCTCTTTGTGTGGAGAAACAGTGTTGAGGAGCGAAGAGAAGGAGCACTTCAAGGAAAACCACGCAGAAATAAACTGCATTCAATGTGGACAGAAAACTACGAGAAGCGAGGAAGGGAATCACCTAGCAAACGAATGCGGTAAGAGACCGATTCCATGCCAGTACTGTGAAATAACCCTGCCGAGAGAAAAAATGCCAGAACATCAGGAATTCTGTGGATCAAGGACGGAATGGTATCACAATTGCAGTCGATACATTTTGATCAGAGATCTTCCTAATCACGAGAAATCTTGCGATGGAGGCGCTAGTCAGAAGTGTGCTATCTTGCCTTGTGAATTCTGCGGATCTTTAATCCCGCATGAAAACATTGATGTTCATCAACGCCAGTGTTTAGAGGAAAGCCAGGGCTCTCAAATACCTCTTCTTGTAGAGGGTGACGATGACTTTTTCCAAGAGATCGCAGCGACAAGAGGAAGAAGCAGTGACGATCACGAAAGACGTGGTCATATTTATTCAAACTCCGTCTCGCATGACAGCAACGAAGCTCCCAGCGAAGCTCAAGCAGAACGAAACAGTATTGTTGCTCTGCCGTGTGAAATCTGTGGCGAACTGTGCCCTTCAGATAGATTAATGAAACACCAAGAGGAATGCAGCCAAGAAAGCGAAAACACTGTGGACCCCACACGCTCCCGGAGAGAAGAGAACATCTACGGCAGCAATCTACCCCACTTCCGGTTTGCGAGCGCTCAGAGAAGAGACAACCTGGAATATTCGTTCGATGATTTTTCTTTCAGGGGATTTCCGTATTATATTCTAGCGAACGTTTTTCGCGACCTCGAAGACAGAGGAAGGCCATTTGAAATGATGAGAAATCTTTGATCCCACAAGGAGGAGACATTCAACGACCGAATTTTGTAGCACCTAAATATTACTGGTATGTTTATTGAAGACTTAAGACTACCTAAAACTGATGTCGAAAAAGGTATAAACGTTTGATATTATCGGAAACCCTTGGATTTCTGACATTATTTTACAATAAACTGATAATATTTTAGACATCAATTTTGAGTACTAAGTTACAGTGAACCTACAAAAACTGTGAAAAAAGCCTAAATCAGCATATCCAAGCCTTTTGTTATATCAAATATTTGGAATCTACTCGCTCCTCTTCATTAAGATTTAAAGCTGACAATCGAAATAAAATGCGGGCATTAAGTTCTAGTTGGCTGCGGCTATTACTATTACATATGTACAACAGTTTTGTTTACTCATGTCTTTTGATATCGATATATCGAAACATCGACCCCGTTCCAAATGTCTGAATCCGCACACATCTTCTCATTGGCGGTATGTCTTGAATTTCTAGATGACCCAAAGCGGAAAATAAAAAAATAATAAATAAATAAAAATAAAAAATAGATGTTAACATGAAGGAATATTTAATACAACACAGACGGTGGTTTGTAGTTTGAATAATTCGTGCACCTAGGTGTAATTTTTATGTACGCATGTAAACATTAGCTAGTCGAGTTTGTTTTTTCTTGCTTTCTAATAGTGACCAATACAATATTGGTTAGCTAACGCAGAGGTTCGAATCCCGATGAAGCCCTGAAATATAATATATTTTTGAGCTTTATTTCCAATTGCTTATTAAATTGTGAACACAATTGCGATGGTCAATCTTCTTTTCACGATTTTAGCTTTGCTACAACATTTTTAAAATCTGACTTTTTTGATGGTTGCGTTACTTCCGGTAGTTTTGATCACTTGTTGATCTTACCCAAAAACTATATACGTTTTTCTCGTACAAACTTTTAAAATTAATGAGAAAAAAAAAAAAGAGGCGTAAGGCATTTCGGCAGAGTTACTTAAACTGAACCAAATAAAATGAGCTCTCTTACTTTCTCAATAAAGTTATTCGTCGTGTTCCTGCGGACGCGGTCGATTTCCAAACCTTGGAGCTCTGTGATCCGCTCTCGGCTGTACAGGTATCATTACAGCCACTAAATGCACGAGTCTTGACAGCATAATCAGCACAACGAGGGAGATATTGATTACGCAAAATGTAACGATGGACACCACCATGAGGAGGGCGAGCGAAATTACGCTGACAAACTCGATAGTCATTCTTGGCAATTTGTCGTCCTTCTTGATTGTAATCTGACTCAGTCAAGATATAGTAAATGAAGTCTCTGATTGATTCTGCGTGAAATCCCGGAATTTCTTTGGTTGTAACTTAGAAAATTCTTTTGAAATCGTCCTGAATTTCAACCCCTTGAACCGCACTCATCGCCAAGTGTTGGTGTTGTTGTAGCTCGAACCTGTTGAAAACTGGGACCGAGCTTGTCACGTGACTTACACGATTTGATCCCCCTCGAACACTGAACTGAAAGGGAACGAATGTAAAAACTAATGCGAAGTCGTTGTTCTTGAATTGTATTCTGGAGTTTTTTTTTGTCTTTGAATAGAGTCTTTATCTACGAAAGTGTCGTTTGAATACGTTTTCTACATTTGGTGCCGAGACCCGGGAATTGAAACTGGGATTCTAGCGTTGTGAAGAACGTCTCAAAGGAAGCTGTTGTGAAGTCAAGGCTGCACTAGCTGAAAGCACGTGGGCGACTAATTATGCCGCCGAAATTGAGGAATTTGAAAAAATTTCGCGATGGTCACCGAAAGTTCGTCCAGAAAACTATCGAACAAGCCAAAGGGCTAATCTCTGAAGGCAATTCCATCGAAGTGAAAAGGCTGAAATTTCTTCGAACTGCCCTTGAAACAAAAATGTCGGAGCTTCAATCGCTCGACCGCGAAATTGTGGAGCTGGTGGACGACGTAAAAACCATCGATACCGAAGTCTCTGAGAGCTGTGAGATAATGAGTTCCATTCAGGAGTGTATTGTTGAGTTAGAATCTGTTTTGGAAGCTCAAGAAATGCAGGGTAAGAGTCAGGAATTCCCTTCTGTGGCCCAACTTCCTCCTTCCGAAAGCGCGGGAACTTCTCAAGATCACGTTTCGAAGGCAAAGTTGCCGAAGCTCGAGCTTAAGAAGTTTCACGGAAATCCCATACACTGGTATCCCTTTTGGGAATCTTTCGAGTCTGCGGTTCATAAGAACCCAAATTTGTCTTCAGTGGATAAATTCAATTATTTGCAGTCACTTCTTACTGGCACCGCGCGTAGTACGATCGCTGGTCTGGCCCTGACGAGTGCAAACTACGAAAAGGCAGTTGGACTGCTTAAACAAAGATTCGGAAATCGACAGATAGTGATCTCCAGCCACATGGAAGTGCTCACTAAACTCCCCAAGGTGGAATCGATAAGCGAAGTAAAGAAACTCTGAAGCTTGTACGACACAGTGGAATCTCATGTTCGTGGATTGGAAAGTATGGAAATCTCATCTGAAATGTATGGTTGCTTCTTGACACCAATCGTTATGCAGAAATTACCGGAGGAATTTCGGATCGCTATCACACGAAATTTGGAATCGGAGACATGGAATCTGAAAGATATTTTGGGTGAATTTCACAAGGAACTGCAACTGAGAGAACAATGTCTTGTCAATAACAAGGATTCCAGGCCTTCACATCAGAGAGGTGAGTCGCCATTTTCTACATCAGCTTTGTACACTGACAGTTCTGAGAATAAACAGTCTCCTCGTGTTTGGTGCTCATTCTGTAATCAAAATCATCAGAGCTCTAAATGTAATGTTGTCACAAGTATTGAATCTAGAAGGGAAGTTCTTAAAAGGAAGGGCAAGTGTTTTCTCTGTCTCAAGCAAGGACATTTGGCACGTAACTGTCAAGCACCTATGAAGTGTCTTAAATGTCAAGGTGCCCATCATGTAGCAATTTGTGGTAACCCTGATCCAACCCTGGGTGGGCAAGATCGAGAACATGTGGCCAGTGTCTCTACTAGTATGTATGTGGATCAGTCTAGAGGGTCGGTGTTGTTGCAAACCGCAACCGCTGAAGTTGTGCGTCCGGATAATGACAGTTTTCCACTAAGTGTTCGTCTGGTGTTTGACTCATGCAGTCAGCGATCATACATGACTAAGGACCTTAAAGACAAACTGGGGTTATCAGTAATTGGTAGAGAGTCACTTCTAATCAAAACCTTTGGTGAGTCTGACGCCAGGCTACGAACATGTGAAATTGTTCAAGTGGGTATCAAAACCAGATGCGATGCAATTGTGTACATTCAAGCCTATGTGGTGCCAGTCATATGTGGCCCTCTGACCCAACAACCCACAGAGCTTGCTCAGTCTAGCTACGAACATCTGCATGACCTCAGTTTAGCCGACAGGTGTGGCGGCAGAGATTTGCCCATCAGCATTCTCATTGGTGCTGATTATTATTGGTCATTGGTCGAAGGTACTATTGTGAGAGGTGCACCGTGGGAACCTGTTGCTCTTGCTACAAAGCTAGGATATGTCCTCTCCGGACCCACTATGATTGTGTCTAACCGTGACAATGGTAACACTGTGAATCTTACTGCGACGCATGTACTGAAAGTGGAAGCAAGTGTCGTCGGTCAAGATGAACTTGCCTCTGAACTTGGAAAATTCTGGGACTATGAGTCACTTGGCATTCGAGATAAAGGTTCGTCTCTGTATGACAAATTTGTTAGCGAAGTTGAATTCACTGAAGGAAGATATCAAGTACAGCTACCTTTCAAAGAGGACCATGAGCTGCTTCCAGATAATTTTGCTTTGTGCAAATCAAGGTTGGTCTCACTACTGAAACGTCTGAAATTAAAGCCCGAGATGTTAAAGCACTATGATGATGTCATCCAAGATCAGCAACAACAAGGAATTGTGGAACCTGTGGATCAAGGTGTCAACAATGGTGTGGGAAAAGTACATTACATTCCTCATCATGAAGTGATTCGCGTGGACAAGGACACCACAAAACTTCGTATTGTTTATGATGCCAGTGCACGATCAGGAAAGAACACATCAAGTCTCAATGACTGTTTGTATGCTGGTCCACCACTATCTCCCCTCATCTATGACATTCTCCTGAGGTTCCGGGCTCACAAGACAGCCCTCATAGGAGACATTGAGAAAGCTTTTCTAAATGTTTCAGTTCACCCCAAAGATCGTGACTATCTTCGTTTCCTGTGGGTTGATGATGTCACAAGCAGCCACCCGAACCTACAAGTTTATCGATTTGCAAGAGCTGCATTTGGCGTCTCCGCAAGTCCGTTCCTATTGAATGCAACAATTCGTCATCACTTGACTTCTGCTGACATCCCCAAAGAATTTGCTGAGAGAGTTCTGAAAAGTCTGTATGTGGATGACTTTGTTGGTGGAGATGATTCTGACAATTCTGTTTTCGAGATGTATGAGAATCTGAAGTCATCCTTCAAGAGCGGAGGCTTCAATATGAGAAAATGGGTCTCCAACTCTGAAGCCCTTCAGGAAAGAATTGAACAATCTGAAAGCCAGTCTTCTCAAGTTACAAGCAAGTCTGTCAAGGAGCACCCTGTTCAAGAGGAAGATCAAACCTTCTCGAGTTCCCTGTTTGAGACGTCAAAGAACCCCAGCACAGTAAAACTGAAAGTACTGGGAGTTGGATGGGACAGACGAAATGATTTGTTACTCTTGGATCTGGCCTCTCCACTAGAAACTAGCAATACTTGTCCAGTTACGAAGAGAGCAATTCTTGGTACAACAAGCAAGTTGTATGATCCCCTGGGACTAATTAGTCCAGTCATCATTCTACTGAAGATCATCTTTCAATCTATTTGCAAGACAAGAGTGGGTTGGGATGACCCCGTGGATTCATTCATCCATGAACAGTGGTTAAAGCTTGTTCAAGATGCTAAGAAGGTGGGGGTGGTGGAAGTGAGGAGACACTACCACCTTGGCTTGTCATCAGGAGATTTACAAAGCATTCAACTCCATGGTTTTGCGGATGCAAGTGAGAAAGCCTATGGAGCAGTTGTGTATTTACGCCTTGAAACAACTACTGGAACTGTCTTCACCCAGCTTTTATCGTCAAAAACCAGAGTTGCTCCGATAAATGGAGAAACCATACCTCGACTGGAGTTACTAGGTGCTCTTGTTCTGGCCCGACTGGTCAATACTGTGTTGACAGCATTTGACGGAACATTGGAAGTTGATGCTGTGTTCTTCTGGTCAGATTCGCAAATTGTTCTGTGGTGGATTTGGGGTGTAAACAGAGAATTCAAGCAATTCATTCAAAACAGAGTGGTTGAGATCCGTCGACTTACAAAGCCAACTCAGTGGAATTATTGCCCCACAGAATCCAATCCAGCTGACATCTGCTCACGTGGTACGATGACCTCGAAACTGATCACCAACCAATTGTGGTGGAGTGGTCCTGAGTTCCTTAGAAAGGAAAAGCAGTGGTGGCCAAGTCTTGCAATGAACTCTGCTGAAGTCACAAGTGACGATTCAGATCCTTGCCTAGAACTGAAGAAGGAAAGCTGTAACAGCCACACAAAGCAGCATGATGGTACAGTTCTTGTAAACATTGCCTCTGGAGAGGTGACGTCAGAAAAGTCACTAAATCTTGATTGCATCATTCCCTTGGAAAGGTTCAGTAGTCTTCAAAGACTTGTGCGAGTCACTGCATATGTTGTGCGATTTGTTTCTAATCTCAAGCAAAGTAAAATGAAGAAGAGGTTAGTGGATGGAGTAATAAGGCATGAAGAGGTGGATTGTGCAAGAGAGCTTTGGATCAAGGAGGTTCAGAAATCTGTGTACAACAACAAGAACTTTGACCAGGTCAAGATCTCATTATCACTGTTTACAGATGACGAGGGAATTCTGAGGTGTGGTGGTCGTCTTAAAAATGCCCCGATTCCGTATGATGCTCGTTTTCCAATATTCCTTCCAAGATGTTCACGACTAACTTACCTAGTGATAAATGATTGTCATCTCAAGGTTCTTCACAATGGTGTGAGGGACACTCTCACAGAGCTAAGGTCAAGATTCTGGGTAACAAAAGGAAGGCAGACTGTGAAAACTGCGATAGGAAAATGTTCTGTTTGTAAGAAGTTAGAGGGCAGAAGCTATGCAGTTCCTCCTCCCCCACCTCTTCCTGAATTTCGATTGAGCGATGACTTTGCTTTTACTCGAGTAGGAGTGGACTTCGCTGGGCCCATGTATGTCAAGGATGTATTCTCAAAGAATGGAGATTTGAACAAGGTCTATATAGCTTTGTTCACGTGCGCTGCAACCCGAGCTGTTCATCTGGAACTTGTCCCAAATCTGAGTGCGGAAAGTTTTATCAGAGCCCTTACTCGCTTTAAAGGGAGACGAGGAATTCCTGTCTTGATTGTCAGTGACAATGGGAAAACATTTAAGGATTCAAGAGTGCAGGCATATTGTCAGTGCGACGGTACACAGTGGAGGTTCAATGTCGAAGCGGCCCCTTGGTGGGGTGGTTTCTTTGAACGTCTAGTAAAATCAGTCAAGTTGAGTTTGAAGAAGGTCATACGAAATGCCCGGTTAAACTATGACGAGCTGTCTACTGTCCTTGTAGAAGTGGAAGCAGCCTTGAATTCACGACCCTTGACATATGTCTTCGATGAAATGGAGGAACCATTAACACCTTCACACCTGATTGTGGGCCGCAGAATTTTGTCAGTACCATCAAAGAACTCATCGAACGAAGTTGATCAAACTGAGGGAACACTTACAAGAAGAGCCAAATTCTTACAGCGAACACTGGATCATTTTTGGAACCGATGGAAGTCTGAGTATCTCACACAACTTAGAGAGTACCATCGTTACTCAAAGAGAGCAAATTCTGTCCGTAAAGTGCAAGTGGGAGATATTGTGTGTCTACATGAGAACAAAACCCCGAGACAGCAGTGGCGGCTTGGGAAGATCGAACGATTACTTCCTGGTCGAGATGGTCATGTTCGAAGTGCAGTGGTGAGAGTCAAGTCTGGTAATTCGCCAACCGCGGAATGGAGACGCCCATTGCAGAGGCTCTATCCCCTGGAAGTGAGGTTGGATAATGGAACTGCCAACCCTGTGCCCCGAGTGGCAAATGTTCCTGTTACAGTAGTGAGGGACGAGGATGTCCCAGTTGTCGTCGTGAATTCTGACTAAGATAGATGTATTGAGTTCATTCTGTTATATAGAGTTTATGCTCGTAAGATTGTTTCAACTTTAAATGAACTTTGAACTTTGATTGATGACGTCAATCAACGCAGGGGAGTGTGTTGAAAACTGGGACCGAGCTTGTCACGTGACTTACACGATTTGATCCCCCTCGAACACTGAACTGAAAGGGAACGAATGTAAAAACTAATGCGAAGTCGTTGTTCTTGAATTGTATTCTGGAGTTTTTTTTTGTCTTTGAATAGAGTCTTTATCTACGAAAGTGTCGTTTGAATACGTTTTCTACAGAACCCTCCACGCTATTTATAGGCCTCAGTGTATAATTGAGGTATGGGTCAAAGCGCGGTTGGCGTAATTACCAATGTGCATGATATATCCGCAAGACACGCAAGAGCTCTTGTAAGTTAGCAATGCAAATTAGCAACATTCCGCCGACATTTTTCCTCGACTTTCTTTCGTTGTCGGAGGAGGATACTCTTTTATGAACGATGCCTGAAGACGAATTGTGTTTTTTCAATTATGTGTATTTTTCTCGGCGCAAATTAGCGAGAATTGCGCACTATTTCGAAATCACGGTTCCACGCTATCATTGGGATAGCTTCAGGAGTCATTTCCGGATGACTTGATCGACATTTGAATTACAATGTGTACTTGCTCAATTGTTATCGCCAAGTGAGCATATCCCAAAAAGAAAAGCATTTGGCAGACGGCCCATTGAAGCAACAAAACAGATAGGTGTGATTGTATGGGCCTTGGCGAACCAAGAGACCTGCCGTCAAATATCTGATCGTTTCGACATTACATTACAAGTGTGTCGCGGTGCATTGGAAGGGTTGTAAGAGCTCTTGTGGATGTTCGCACAGACCTTATTCAGTGGCCGAGAGGTAACATTGTAATATTGGATTTTATGCTATGAAAAAGCCATAGATGATCTAAAATGTGCTTCATATACATCCATGTTTTGCATAACAATCGCTACCGCTTCTTTTTGAGGGCGTACGGTTGTTCTGTTTTCAACTATGACAAAAGCATGCTCATACACAGCGGCGACAAACTCTGGCTTTGCACTGGAGGCAGTCGACGCAGTCCTTAATTCCAAAGCAACCAGCACCAAAAGCAAGACCTGATGGGTTTGCATCTTTAATATCCTATATGTACAGTTGAAAAGTTATTTAAGTGCAGTGATGTATGTGAGAAATTAATAATAGTGGTAAATACAACTATCTGAATTATTGACTGATTGATTGAATTATCGATCGATTGATTGACTGATTGATCAGGTGGGATATGCGCCCCTTTTAGGTAACACCCCACAGGGCGAGTAGATGGTCAGTTTTCATGGGAAGTAAACAATATCATTTATTTGTCTTCTGAATTAAGAAAAAAAGATCCCCAGTTTGCTTCGAATATTCTCCAAATCTCAAATTTCTAGTTCGTTCAAGTTACTCACTGTACAGGCAAATGCCAAAAGTAATGCGATTTGGAAAATAAATCAGTGCAAAGAGAATAGTATAAATTACACAAGCCGGAAAACAAAGGTTTATGTGTCATCATGGTTTCTGCAGTAGTCACACTTTCTTTCACAAGAACCTATTAAACCGAAGGAACGCGAAACATTTGCGCGAATGTGAAACATCCATAAAAATTACGGCTTCTATAGAAGACCCAGTCACCCTCCGCGATTTTCGATGCCATCGAAATCACGGATATTGCATGGTGAAGCAAAATCTTATTGAATTTACTGTTAAGTTGTGTCTCTGAAAGTATGTTTAATTATCTGTAGTAGTTTCACCGTGATTTCCTTCGTTTTAGAATGCTCGTAATAAAATATAATAGCCAAACTTTCGCATGTAAACGAAAACAAAGGTGTGGCTGACTAAGAAGAAACGAATTGAAGAGGTAGCGATTGTTTCAGTTGTACAGGCGATCAACATCTGCATCAGTGTAATGTACTACGATACATTTTGTAAATCTTCAGGACTTACCTTTTCTTAAAGTAAACTGTTGGAATTCCTGTGACGTCTGCGATCGTTGGACCTTGGTTTAAATTCAAGCAGTTCAGGATTTCTAACAAGTTTGCTGAAGGAGGAACCTCGCCAGATGCACAGCCCTAACGAATCGCAATGCCGACGCATGATCAGACGGCTGTTTTCTTTTGAATAGACGCTGAAGGTCAGTTGTCGGATCATATTTCATTATTCATCTGAAGATCATATAAGTAGCCAAAACAAGGTTGAAGTGCGCCACTTATGGTGAGCTACTAATCTAGACCTTTCGATGAACGATTGTGTCACGATTGTGGCGACAGAAAACGCCGCCGCAATAGAACACATCGATTCAGGGTATCTTCTATTTTATCAGATTGAATGATGACTAGAACATCTACAGCAGCAATCTACCCCACTTTCGGTTTTCAAGCGCTCAGAGAAATTCGCCAAATAGAGATAATCTGGAAGTTTCGTTTGAAGATTTTACCATTCAGGAATCTCCGTATTATATTCTAGCGAACGTTTTTCGCGACCTCGGAGAGAGAAGATGGCCATTTGAAATGGTGAGAAATGTTTGGTCTCATAATTGACTAAACAAACAATATTGTTTAATATTGGGATGCAAGTAATAGTTCCTAAAGATGTAAATTTAATCCTTAATAATAGGTATTTTTGTATGTAATAAACAAGCTGTTGGTGAGGACTAATAAATTGTTATTTGAAAATTTTTAAAATTAACCTGGCGTCTTTTCCATCGTGCTGGATACCGAAAGTTTCCGAGGAGGGGTGGGGAAGAGGGGGCCGTGGGTGGGGTGGGCGCAAAGATCGAGAGGACGCAGTCAACGAAAGTATGGGGTGGATGCACTGCACCGCTATTCAATAAATTAGAGGAGATCCACACAAAAGCAGCCAGGCTTATTCATGACCTACCACGCAACCGAGATAACACCAACACCTTACAAAAAGCCAACTGGCTTCCATTATCATACATGTACAAAAAAGCTATACTACAAAAAAGACACGTCCACCGAGCCTTTTATCAAGCTGGCCCAGCACAAATAACTGAATTGTTTTCTGTTTAAGCAACAATGCATAACTCTCGACGGTCAAAACAACTGGTACTGGACAGACCCAAAAAGGAAATAGGCAGACTTTCTCTTCGACACAGAGGAACTATGATCTGGAACTCAATTCTCAGGGGCGTTAAAGACTATGATAATGTCACCTCGTTTAAAAATCGTTTAAAGCAATTCTCCAAATTTATTAACAATTTCACCTTCGAAAAGGAGAGTTTACTGATTACAAATAAATCAGATCACTTTTATTATTATTGAAAATTTTTTAATTTTAATTTTTATTTTCATTACTCACACTTTTTATTTTTTTTTATTAGATGTAAATATTGAAAATCAGTAATGCAGGTCCACATCAGCCAACGGCTGCCAGATTTTCCAACCTGCGAGACCAAATAAAGTATGTATGTATGTATGTATGTATGTATGTATGTATGTATGTATGTATGTATGTATGTATGTATGTATGTATGTATGTATGTAATTATTAAAGACGTCGAACACTTGTAGCATCTAAAGGAACAAATAAGAATAATCAAATATACATATACTCCCCAGCCCATAAGAAAATGGTCCAGCTTTCACTATTTAAGCCAATAACATGGCTCCGACCAAAACAAATTGATACAGCCGTCCCGATGTAGCTAGGTGCAACAATGGCTTTGAGCTTTTATCGTGAGGAAATTATGAAGAAAAAATTCCTACAGAGGGTACTGGTGTGTTTATTGAAGACTGAAACTTAGTCAAGACTGGTGTAGATAAAGGTATAAAAGTTTGACTTATCGGATTAGAAACTCGTGAATTTCTGACACTTATTTTACAATAAACTGATAATGTTTTAAACATCGATTTTGAGTACAAATTACAGTGAACTTAAAAAATATGCGAAAAAGCTTATACATGTATCAGCACATCCCGGTCGGACTAGCCTCATTTCGTTCCATGGTCAGATCGCTCCAAGTCAGTTCACTCCAACCAAAAGTTAGATCGCTCCACACAGGCCGAAATCGCTGTCTCAGCTAACCGAGTTTAGCTTGGCAGTGGATGAAAGAACGAGACAATTTACATACGGTATGCGCGTTGGAGCGAACTGGCTTGGAACGATCTAAAATAAACATGGATCGCGAGCGAAGTGATCAGATAGCCTATTGATGTATCAAAAATTTAAAATCTACTTGCTCCTAATTTGATTAACATTTAAAATTTACAATCAAAATAAAATGCGGGCATTTGCAGTTCTAGTTGGCTGCAGCTACAACAGTTTTGTCTACTCGTGTCTTTTTATATCGATATATGGATGATATGGATCTTTCATCCTCAACAATGATCCTGTTCCCAATTTCTGAGTCCACACGCATCTTCTCACTGGCGCTATCTCTTGAAATTCTAGGTGACCCAAGGTGGAAAAATAATAATTAAAAAAATTAGATGTTTTCAAATTAGCATTAGAGTCATGCATCATTGTGTCGTGCATCATTAGCTTGATCACGCAGACGTATTTCCGGCTGTCGCTCTTTCTCCGACAACAACATCAACGCGGAACTCAGAGGAGTCTCCGCCGAAAACAATTCAGCGCAGAGGATGGGTTCGAATCCCGATGAAGCCTTGAATTTTTTTATTTTTTCGGGCTTAATTTTCGATTGCTTATTAAATTGCGATTAAAATTGCGATGGTTACACCTTCATTTCACAACTTTAGCTATGCTACAACATTTTGTAAATTTAATAGTTGCGTTACTTCCGAAAACTCTGATTATTTGTTGATCTTACGTTCAAACTATATGCAATGTGTTCTTCGTACAAACTTAGCTCAACTTTTAAAATTAATTAGAAAAAAGGGGGTAGAGTATATCAGTAGAATTACTTAAACTAAACCAAATAAAATGAGCTTTCTTACTTTCTCAATAACGTTGTTCGTCGTTTTCCTGCGGACGCGGTCGATTTCCAAACCTTGGAGCTCTCTGTTCATCCGTTCTTGGCTGTACAGGTATCATCACAGCCAAATGTACGGGTCTTGACTGCATACTCAACACAACGAGGTAGATATTGATCACGCAAAATGTAACGATGGACATCACGACGAGCAGGACGAGCGAAGCTTCGCTGATAAACTCGACAGTCATGGTTGGCAATTTGTCTTTCTTCTTGATTGCGATCTGACTCTGTCAAGATTTAGTCCGTCTCTGATTGATTCTGTGTGAAATTCTGAAATTTCTTTAGTTGTAAATTAAAAATCCGTTTCAAATCGTCCTGTTTTTCAAACCCTCGAGCTGCACACATACCTCGTAGTACAGTGTAGTACAGACTACCAAGCTTGGGTCCGCTCCCGCTATTTGATTGAATGAAAAGGGAAAGTCCCGATTGTTTTCGGCGGTTTTGATTGGGTATAAAACCCCAACCTCGCCCCCAGACGAGGTTGGGGTTTTATAACCAGGCATCTTAGGTACCGCCCCCTGGAGCAAGTGGGGGCGTTCCAGGGGGCGGTGGCACAGCGGAAAAATCGCTGATTGGCTGAAGCATGTTCGAACGCTCGCCGCTGAAACGACTGCGCATGAGTAGGGTTTTGGCGGGCGAGTCGACGAGTGGTGAGGTCGACGAGTGTTTGCATTTTGGATCGTTTGATCAATGCAAAGTTTTGGCGCCATTCGATGTTAATTTTTTGGACTAATATCATCCGACAAAAATGGAGAAGATGGAACTTTCAATGTCATTTTAGTCAAGCAGATGTTCCTGATATCCTGAACGTATTTCTGGCTATATTGACGGTCTAAACACAGCAAATTCAAGCAGACATCGGTCGCAGCGCCATGGTAGTTAAGTTTATTTTGGATACCACTTACAGGTTAAAAAAGTGTAAATTTCAACTCCCTTGTTGTCAATACATCTACTCAAATGTGTTTGCTCTTTACAAATAATTATATATAGATGTAACCGACCCGCAAGGATAATCCTGCCACGTAAGCTCGCATTTGAGCACATCAGCTTACATTTGTACTTGAGCACTCGTTGCATGCTTTTGGACCTCACGGGAACAAACTGTAAAGGAAATGATTCCCTTCTTCATGTTGAAATATTTATGTATTTACCCTGCCACTCAACATTCCTGGAGATATGACAGAAAAATTAATGGAACGCTGAGTATTCTTACTTGTGAAATTGAACAGAGAATTTGGAAAGGTAAAAAAATATCTGCTCTCATGGGCTGACCTTGACTTTGCGGATTTAAGGTTACAGTATACCTTCAGGGGTGTCTCGCGCGCAAGCGATGTAGCGCGTGCAGTTTAAGCTGTAGATACCTAAACCCCTATATCAAATTAAAGCTTATGGAGCTGGCTATCAAACTATACCAAGAATTTTGAAAGAAAATGAATTGTCGAATTTTTCACGACCACTAAATGCGAGCGCCCGAATCACCTTTCGAAAGCTACAAGTCAAAGCGAATTTCGTTTTTCGCCAATTTAATTTTTTCCTCGGTTTCAGGGCCCAAAGCGCTTAAAAAGCGTGTCTGCGTTTTGGCATATTCAATTGCAGTAAAAAGTTACAGAACATTTTCGAAATAGGATTAAAAAAATGTGGAGTGATCGTACAAAAATCGCTCTCGAAGAAAAAGTATCTCGAAATTAACAATTCCCAGACACACTTTTGTAGTTTATATGTTAAACTAGCCACTGTCCAAATTTAAGAGCAATTGAACAAAATCCCTTTGAGTTATAGCTCTTTAAAGTGTCTACTTCAAGTGAAAAAATTTATTCGAGAAAACAGCGCTAAGAAAAATTTTATGCTTCGCAAACAAACTCCGCCCACAAACACCTTCAACTGGGTTCTCAGATAACTAAGCCAATCAGTGCAGGAAAAGTTTACTACCGTTAACCTCCTGGTGAAATTTACGCGCGAATCGCTAAAAAACTCTTGTGTTTAGCAATGCGCTCAAGGAACCGAAGGCAGAGAGATAATTTTTCTGTAGCTCGGTTTTTCTTGAAGCTGGTCTGGCAAAATGGGGAAGACTAAAAAGGATACGAACGCTAGAGTGGCTGAGCGAAGGAAACAAACAAAAGAAAGCGCAGAGAGCAACTGTGTGTGGGCAACTGTGCATGGATAATATTTCAAATGGTCTCAATGAGTCCGACGATTCGTCGATATCGGACTCAGCATCCCTGTTATTGCTGTCAAGTTCCGAAATTTTTACAGAACCTTTCTTTTCTCTTACCACGAATATTTGCCCGCCTTATACGATAACTATAGCTTCGTCCGCGTGGCGAACTTTCGCTTCTTCACTCATTGATGTATTTTCATTCGTTCTTCGCTGTTTTCGCTTTTTCGAACTGGTCCATGGTTTAAACGTGGTCTATGTTTACTTATAACTTAATAGAGACACACCTAATACCAAAAATGCTGGGTAGTCAGAGCAACAATCCTGATCAACTGAGTAGTCAATTCGTGACATCCATATAGGTAATTCCCGCGAAAATCGTCTCGGTTGATTGTATACGTGCCATAGGGCTGTCAATCAAGAGGTAAACTTTTACTTCCGTTGAAAACACAAAACCGCCATTTCTCCGCCAATATTTAGCCTTTTTCAATTTTTTTTTTCAGAAATTAGAGATTACTCTTCGACCACTATTTTGACCCAAAAATCCAAATTTGAAAAAAATTGCCGACCCGAAGGTATACTGTAACCTTAAGCTTATATTTCGCTAATAACGAGTCGAAAAAGGCTTACTCTCTGGATACAGTAGTCGGAGTTCAAATTCAGTTTGGTGCACATTTCTACAGATGCCTTTCCTTATTTATTTCCCCGTCAATTTAGTAAGTAACTATAAAAATTAGTCAATGGAGCCTGAAATATGCACGGAAATGCTCAAAACTTTGAGTGAAAAACTGTGCGCAAAATTTCCCTCAACTAAACAGTAAGAATTGCCTGTCTCGACGATGCTTTCTCAGGAATTCTTGAACTGGAAGCAAGCCCAGTAGAAGGTCAATCACTGCAGCAAAAATATAAGAAAGGGAGAAAAAGGAAAGGAGAAAAAATGAATAAAATAAAAACGAAAAGTTTACAGATGTAAACCACACTTTCTCTGTGATTTCTGCGTATGCCCTGGCCAAAATGTTGTAAAACGCGATGCTGGTGGAAAGAAAGGCATGCTGTCCTATTGCAACTGCTATTTGAGTAGATTGCAGTTAATTTGGCTCATATCCAGCCTGAAGATGTCCAAAATGTCCAAAAAATGCTTTTTAGACAAAAAGCTCCGGTAGTTAATGGGTTAAAAAGTAGTTTAAATAGTGGAATTTAGGAAGCTAGCAAAATATTTGCTAAAAATGCTAAAAAGCTAGGAAAAGTTTAGCGAGGTGTTAGTGAAACTTTACATTAGTGACTGTACCAAGAGTGAACTGAAAATAATTTTCAAGCAAGTCAACAATTATTGTTGACTTGCTTGAACCAAGAAAGTAATTTGAAGGAGTACTGCCATTCTGCAAAAGCTGTATTAGGCTCCACTGTTCCCATGTAAGTGGCTGTCTAAGAGGAAAACATCTTGTGTGGTTGGAATGAAGATGACAGTATTGGAATTTAAAATAAAATAGATGTTTTGCTCTGTGTTAAAGCAGTTCTCCAGTGAAAAGGTAAATTAGCTGCAGGACTTGCTTCAGGGATAATGCTAACAGGCATTTCAGGTCCTACAGTGGTGCCACCAATTACATTGTTTAATACCGTAGATGATTGTAGAGCTTGTAAACACCAAATGTTTGAGGAATGTTTTGTGTCACTGAGTCATAGATGCTGTTACCCACTAAAATCCCTTGCACAATTAGCTGGTACACCCATGTCTGGCTCAGTGGACTGTTGAGCAGAGGAATTTGAACATTTTCTGAAAAGAACCTTTTGCTAAACAAAAGTGCAATAAAAGTACAGGCATTGCTTCCTTTTTTTCCTAGAATTGTGGACTGGGAAATACTGCTTGGGAATGACCAGAAAGTGACATTGCCATGATGGTTCGGAGGGATGATAATGAGTGTTAGAACTCGAGAAGAGCTGTTAGAGAGAGACGAGGTATTTGTAGCTGAAGGTTGACTTCTGGATGAATGATTGGTCCGGGATGGAAGAGGGATAGTTGCATAAGTATCCAGGATGCTTTTAATCTTTGAGACCATTCTGGTGAGGCGTAAAAAAGTTCAGCGTCGTATATGTTCAAGCCTGTAAGTGGTGCATTATTGCTTTCATCTTTATGGAGTTCATCATCATCATCATTTTCCCTTTCATTAGCATTTTTAGACGACAAAAGCCCATTGTTGAAGGTGTTTGCTAACTTTTGAACTTTTTTCTTCAGTGGTTCAACACAGATTGGACAGCAATGATTTGAAGGCAAGCAAGCTTGGTGAAAGCAGTGGAAGCAGGCCAGTCTAACAATGGTATCTGTTTCTCTTGTGCAAGTTGGAAAATCACAGTAAATATCTGGGTGAGGTTGTTGGCCTGGCTCTACATCAGCGAGATTATAACTTAGTGGAAAACACTTGGTGTCTACTGTGGTTTCAAATGTTGGGAGATGGTATGGTGGCTTCCCTTTTGGTCTTCCATTATTTGCAACTGGATGTTCAACCTGAGTCAAATAAATGAAATGTCAAAAAATTAAATTATGTGCATGTCAGTGGTACATGTACATTTATTATGAGGAAAACATGATGTTAGTAATTTTGTTTGTTTGTTTTTATTTTCCATTTTTAAGTCAGAGATGTTATCAGTATTCATTAATTATGTTTGTTTATTTTAATATTCATTCTATTGTTTGGTACATTTTATATCTATGTCTGCATATCCTTATCCTACATATCTAAGAATCATGTAAAGAAGCCTAAACCACGCATTTTACTTAAACTGTCTTTTATCTCTGCGAGCTGTTGTGTTGCCACATGAAGCTGTGTTTGCAAGGTGCAGCACTTTTGTGTCTCCTTTCTGAGCAACAAATCCATTTCCTCCGGTGACTTCTAGGAGGAATGCAACAAGCGGTTTGTTATTTCGAACTGATTTTACATAGCTGGCATCAAATATGATACAAAATTATGAGAAGTATCTGTTTTGGCATGGGTGAGGTGTGATGGGATGTCGCATCAGTACTTTTTCTCTGAAATCATTAAAAGGAACTTATTTGTACCGGTTTTACATTTGCATGTCACAAGAAACTCGGAAATATGTGCCACTCATTTTTAAGGGCGTTCTTATTGTAACCTCCCAGTAACCATACCTTTCGAGGAGGGCTGTAATCTTGTTCATCTTTAAACAATTGGTCATTTATATCATTTTCCCCAGTAAATGATATGTTGAAGACGTCTGAAGAGATTTGCAAGTACAAAAATTAAAGTCGCAAAATTTCCGGGGGAGTTGGCCAATTTATCTAAATCCAAGGGTTATCCTCTCAATAAATGATATCTGAGGGGGGGTTTCAAGTAATACCTCAATAGGGGGAGTGCGGATATTAAATGAATGGCCCTTCATGTGTGGCTTCGGGAACTTTTTGGCTCGATGAGTCTACAGTTAAAAAGTTGAAGATTTTGTTTGCTATCATTTGAATTACCTGTCATATCTTGACTTGCCTCTGGGAAGAGACCCATTAGGTTTTTTGTCTGACATGTTCATATAATTAGGTGACGAAAACCGTTGACACTGTACTGTAAAATATGAGCTTAATTTTGTAGATTTAAGGATGTAAATCTTTCATGCAATGAATGTTTTAAAAGCGTAGCCAACTTATGTTCAGTCCGGATATCAGCATACTATTCAAGGTGACACATTTCTTTCTACGTTTGGATATATCCTCTGGCTTGTGTTGTCTACAATTTAAAAGTTCTTGCAGCAGTACAAGAATCTGATATGACAGATGTACACTAAGTTTTTTGTTTTGTTGTTACTGAATGGACTAATTGCGTGGTTTTGAAAGAGTTTTTAAAAGTTATTTTGTAAAATTATTTTTTGACCTGAAGGCAGACTTTTTTGGGTTTAATTAGTCTGATGATGATGAGGTTAATGAAATGTTTTTATTTATTTATTTTTTATTGAGTGAGACCTCAAGAAGTAACATTCCTTTTGTTGTACTACATGATTTAGATTTCCCAGTTACAAAGCCAGCAAAATGACTGAGGTATTCACAATATAGGTTGAAAGAAGTTGTGTAGTCTTCAATGCTCTAGGCAGTATTGTATATAATGTATGAACAGTGCAGATACTAAGTTAATGACATTTCTCCTTGCAGTGTAATAAGTATTCAAAGGATGAAGCCAAAGTATAGCTTAATCTAATTTTACATTTTTTCCTCTTTTTTTTTTTTAAACAGTTAGACCTCAGATTTTCACAGCTCTTCTCCTCTCTTTCAATTACTTGATTCTCTGGCTGGAGACAGTGTGACGTGGCCATGTACATCAACTTGAAGAAGTTTTTTTCATGGATGAAATGAATGCCATCTTCCTTGGAGAGGATACTAAATGATATGTCCCCTTTTATAAAAAGATTAAGGAATAATAAAAGGGATAATTAAGGAACCAAATGCATGGAACAAGTATTTCAGGATTCCCCAGTAATTAATAAAGAAAAATGTTTGAAGACAGAAAAATTATAGTTTGGTAAACAACTTGGTTGGGATTTGACTTTTTAAAAATTTGTAGATCGTAATATTTTGGTGTGGAAGTTTATGTGATATTTAACAATTATTTTTTGCAATCGAGGTGAATAGTGGCTGTTATTCACTGAGATTGACAAGTGTTTAGTATATGTACAAACTGATCTCAACAACAGATGAAAAGGAAACCATTAAAAGATAATTTAATTGACCCCTCAATTCATGCGTGGAAAACATGCAAGCGGCATGAAGATGTGCACAATTCTTTACAGAGTCTTCTAACATGGCAAGTCTAGTTAACCTGTGATAAAATCCTCGTTGATCACAATCTAGCAAAATGGTCTTTTAACACTGTTCAAATCAGCAATCTAAATGAAAAGTCTGTTTGCAAAACAATTTTGTTCAATCAAAATTTTCGTTTTCACTTGAAATGAAAATTGAAAATTCAAAACTTTGAAGACTTTTTTGTATTTTCTGGTACAGTATCTTCTTGTATTCTCAGGATTTCCATTTCAGAAACACTGGAGGAACATAAGTTTTCGCCGACCATTTTGTTATTGTTTGGATCACGCATCATTCACTCGTTAGGGAGGGAATAATTATGAATTTCTCCACGAGAGCGTGTTGGATATGAGATAATAGATAGCCAACAAGGCGCATAGCGTTGAGTTGGCTTTAATCTTCTCATATCCAACAGGCATGAGTGGAATAATTCTTTTATTAAAAAGGCCCCCAAAATATAGAAAACTAGACTTACATGTAAATAACAATAAAAATGCTCAAAAAATCATGCATACGCTTTCCATATTTGTAGAGCATGGTATAATGGCTCATAACCCCTGATGGCTAAAACAATGAAAACTCTCAAATTGCATTATCCAATGATCCAGTTTTTTAATGATGCTCATTGCTTGTGTGTTTGTGTTGGATTTTATTTTTATTTCAGTTTAGTTTTCTATATTTGGGGGGTGTTTTGAAACAATTCTAATCACGCTTGTTTGGTGTTTTTGTTTGGGAATGGGAGAGGTTAACTTAACAGTAGTTTTTACATGTAGTTATTTTGGAATTGCAAATCTCTAAGTTGCATTTTAATCAGATAAACATTTTGCTGAGACATCATTGCCTGATCTGATGAATGTACGAAAAAGTGAACTGTGGTGCCAGAAGATAACCATATCCACCTCAAGGGAGGTCAATGGAAATTCTGAGGAGTAGGGGGAGGGGGGGGGAGAGAATTCAAAACTTAAAATTTTGAAAAGGAAAGTATGAAGGTGAACTGGCATTTTCAGTGGGGTGGTCAGAGGAAGGGGTTGCTCCAAATGCATGTGTTACGATATGAGCCCTGGTTACTTCACCAATGTTGACAAAGATTTGAATGTCTTCTGTATCTGCCACAGTCTTATTTTTCACAGGGGTGGCCTATCAGCCCTCAGCCCAATACCCAACCTGGAGGCCAGGTGATCACAATTTGCCTGGTCCCTATCTTTCAACCTACTAGAAGTACAAGACTAGTTATTATCCGTATATATAATATCTTTTCCTATAATTAGGTATAGAAAAGTCGAAATGAACGCCAAATAAAGCGAATACTTTTACCCCGATATTCCCCCGCGTTCGGCTGCCATCTTGGATCTCAGCTCATCGTAAAGGATCGTAAAGCATTGTTCTCGCTTGTTGATCTTCCAAAACTGGCATACTGAATACTTGGTTATTTCGTAACATGATCCGTGCCTGCGCTCTGCCTGCGTTTTACTTTCGCAGACCCATCGGCAGCCATTGCTGCTGTCATTACTGTACTATGTACAGGAGTTCACAAGCAATTGGACGTTTTCGGTCAAGAATTTCTTTTCGGGATGAGTTGCGAAGTCTTAGTAACTTCAAATTCCATATGGAGAATTTTCTGAGCCTGAGAGAGCTAGATGTGAATAGCTTTGAGTTAAAATTGTTTCGTTTGGCGAGGTTGACAGGAGCAAATGACTGCCAAAATTATCCCATTTATACTCAGGAACAGTGGGATTTGGAGAGGCCGCTACTCGAAAATTGTGGGAGTGAAAGGTCTTGAGAATTGCACACGGAAGTTTCACGAGAGGTCAGGGGAATACCAATTGTGCAATAAAGTAAACAAAATCGTATCATTTTCAATAATCCAAAAATTGAAGTCCCGTTTTTCTAACGGTTTGCTGACTAAATGGCTTTTTTTTTAGCTGTTTACTGACTAGGGCTATACCCCATTGACAACCTCCAGCATATCCCCGTCCGGCTAGCCTTTTGTTGAATTACGGTCACTTCGCTCCATGGTTAGATCACTCCTACCAAAGGTTAGATCGCTCCACACTGGCCGAGTCGCTACTTTAGCTTAGCGGTGGATGAAAGAATGAGGAATAATCTAAATAGTCCATGTGCGCGTTGGAGCGAACTGACTTGCAGCGGTCCGAAACCATGGAGTGAAGTGACCGCGGGATACCATTCTGTTGAATCAAATATTTGGAATCTACTCGCTCCTCTTGACTTAAAGCTGACAAACGAAATAAAATGCGGGCATTTGGTTCTAGTTGGCTGCAGCTATTAATACAGTAGTATGTACAACAGTTTTGTTTACTCGTGTCTTTTTATATCGATACATGGATGATAAGGATCTTTCATCGTCAACATCGATCCTGTTCCCAATTTCTGAGTCCACACACATCTTCTCATTGGCGCTATCCCTTGAAATTCTAGATAACCCAAGGCGGAAAAATAATAATGAAAAAATTAGATGTTGAACATGAATTTTTATCCCTGTATGCAAATATTTATAGCTAGCCAAGTTTGCTTTTCCTTGCTTGTCAGTAATTACCAATACAATCGGAGGACGGGTTCGAAACCTGATGAAGCCCTGAAATATATTTTTTTCGGGCTTAACCTGCAATCAGTTCAATTGCGATTACAATTGCGATGGTCAAAAACTTGACTTTTTTCAAGGTTGCGTTACATCCGGTAATTTTGATTACTTGTTGATCTTACCTTCAAACTATGTACAACCTATTCCTCCTACAAAAGTTTTAAAATAAATTAGAAAAAAAAGAGGCGTACAAACGTTTAGAATGAATTAGACAAAAAGAGGTGTAACTATCAGTAGAATTACTTAGACTGAACCAAATCAAATGAGATCTCTTACTTTCTCAACAAAGTTATTTCCCCCGGGGTGGTGGGTGGTACTCCCGGAAAAATTGTGCGGGGGTGTGGGGCTCGCTTCCCAAAACCCTTACCCAATTTATGATCAAAATCTGCCATATTCCCTACCCTATTTATGACCTGACCATAAATTCGAA